>NC_083643.1:21988196-22297304 GCF_963576545.1 Limanda limanda
CAATTTCCTCACAATGAAGGAATTCTGAAGCAATTTATGGCTAATCCAACCTGTGTTTGTTTAACAATACCACAAAGCCTGGTCTGGCGTCAGGCCCTCTGCAAACTGCCCTCAGACAGATAGAGAGAGACATTCCCCCCCCATTGGTGTAATGGGTAACCAAGGCTTTCAGGGATGAGTCGGACGATCTTTGCCCTTGTCCACGTTGCGTCAACATTTGTTGGCAAAGCTACAATAAACCTTCAGGTGGCAAAAGAAATTCAGCAATGCTTTCCACTGTAAACCACACAGTGTCTTCTTATGTAAATGTGCGGTGAATAATGCATAGCTCGGCTCCATAGCAGAGCTAGGGACTTGTGTAAGAGCCTGCAGTCCAGACGGAGCTCCACCACTTCTGCTCAGGCTTCCTGCATTTGAAAACTCAATTTATCACCTGCGGGAGACTAGTGGATTCAGCATCTGACCTTTAGACTCTAAACAACTCTCAGAGAAACAGAAATGCTCTAACATCAGTAAGGACTTCTGTTGTTCCGGGTAGTGATGGACTGTTATAAACTGAAATGGTTACTTCTGACATTTTGTATTTCTCCAATCACTGTCAGCAGCTAGACATGGGAAATAGCTGAGACTTTTTGTTTAATTGTTCTTGTTCAAAAGAGTAACACAGAACCAAACATCAGGACCATAATAATAATAACTTGAATTTATACAGTTCCTTTCAAGAGGCCAAAGGTTGTGTGCCAGTGGTAGAGTATTGAATGCTCTGAGCTCATGGTTCACCAACTGGCTTTTCTTCATCAGTCCAAGGTTTTCTCACAGTGTCACATTACTAAAGTTCACTGTGATGACACCAAAGCAAGATTCATGTACTGAAGGAGGCAGTGGGATGTGGTCAAAAGCTCTGGAAAAAGCTACTAAATAAACCTTGAGAGGACAATATTCGGTCCCTGTGAAAATACTAAAAAAGAAAACTGTCACTTTAAGTAAAAATATTTTATCCTAATCTATTTCATATTGTTTTATTGTTTCTTGGTTAGATAAGCAGATGGAGTCTCTTCAGTAGAAACTGCAAAAACAATCTGGGTGCATTTTCTGCATTACTCTGTCTCCCTCTGGTGGAAGTCACATGTCACATCCAGCATTGAAATGTCAACGATATACAAAAAGTTGAAAAGCATCGAATAAATTTGAATTTCCGACGTATTTGGTTTTACGTGTTTTCATCAGATGCTGGTTTAGACTTAAGAGAAAACCAGCAGCAGTGAGTAAATCAAATGTGTCAGAACATGGCAGAGCGTTAATACCAACAAACTGCACTGAGGTCTGGGGAGTGAACAACATTTATCTTACAACAGGAGGGTAAATTGTGATTTTAGTGCAAAAACTTTAAACACAAAAAGCTCTATACAATCAGATAACTTCAAGTAAAATGTTGCATGAATGATAACTGATCTAACTTCCCTGACGCCATAAGGAAAACTCTTATATCGATGCATCCTTCAACAATCAAGCCCCTTCATATATCAGAGAGCTCATAACCATAGCCGTCAACTACCAGGCTCCTCTGCTGTGGAACCAGCTCCCACTCTGGGTTCGGGAGTCAGACACCATCTCTACATTTAAGGTTTAACTTAAAACGTTCCTTTTTGATAAAGCCTATAATTTGTTTTGGATCAGGTGGGTCCTGAACCATCCCTTAGTTATGTTCCTTTAGGCCTGGACAGCTTGGGGAACTCCCATCATGCTTAATGATAATATAACCTTTTATTAGTTTATTATTATATGAATTGTTGCTGCTATCATTAATAATCAAACACATCTGTACACTCTTATTGTTTTCATTATAACTGGTCAGAGCTGATACCTGATGGTGCACAAGTGTTCCTGGTCTCTCTCTCATTTATTTACTATTTTCGAGAAAAATATATAAATTAGTTGAGGGATATAATTGTTAGTTGTAGCTTTAATAAATCAAGTCAAATATCAGCCCTCATGAAAATGAACAGGGTTCTATTTCAGTTAATCCTTACGTAGTGTTTGGGTCATATATGACCCTTTGTGACATGTGACAGCAGTAAACATACCCTGAATGTCATTCTTTTAGCCTGAGATTTGATGACCTTTCATAAAATCACACTAAATACACAAACATTTTAATATTTTAAAATTGTATACTTTCTTACAGGTAGCGGGACAAATAATAATATTGAATTGCCTATTGGTGTGTGCACACATGATAATAATCCTGTTGAATAAAAATATGTGTATTGCACCACTAGGCACATATAATAATACAAATATAAACGAGGAATAATAACATGTGTAATGCATTGCCTAGTGTTGTGAAAACATGACACACGCACAGATTTTCCAGTAGTTGGTCAGATTGAAGTCTACTCAGAAAGATGAGTAGTTTGATTCTATTACCTCTGGTCATTCCACTGTAGTGATTGTAGCTCCACTTGTACATTTGTTTTAAAATGGTTCCAACAAATCTATTGTTACAATAGATTGACCACTGCTGCTGGTCACTCAGAAGATGATCCATCAGCTGAATCAGAGCAGCAAATCCCCCAAGAGCAGTTTAGTGGATTGGATTGGATAACAGTATAATTGTTGTTCTGTTTCAGTCTGTTGATCTAAGATAATTTTCCTGTCTACATAATTCTTTTGTTTTGTTTTTCTGTTGATCTTGCCTGTGTAACCACAGGAGGGCAGCAGAGTTATACACAGTCGTATAGTTGCATATAAGTGGCTACACTCTTATTTATATTTAGTCTGAGATACAGATAAAGCTGTATGTCCAAATATGTAAAGGTAATGAGGAGGCTCCAAACATGTAATTCATGCTGTGACAGTGTGAAAGTCTTTATAGCCAATATAGAAAACCTGAGATCTGTATATTTCTGAATTATCTGCTGATATTACTGTTAAAAAAAACATAAGGGCATTTAACATGTTTCATTGGAATGACGCAAACCATGTACTTCTAGTTTGATGGCGAGGAAATAAAGTGATTTACATGATCATGGAACTGTGTGTGTGTTTGTGTGTGTGTGTGTGCGTGTGTGTTTGTGTTTGTGTGTGTGTACGTGCATGGTATCATGCACCAGAGGAGAGGTGTGTCCCCCTGTGGCTCTACTGTAACATTACACCAACTCAAACCCTTCTGACAAACAGACGCTAAACACAGTGACTACACTGTGTTTAGTGTCTGGATGTTGGTCAGACCTAATAATAAGTATTTACCACACCTACAACGATACTCCTCATACATACTTCACATGGATTGCATGTTTTGGATAATAATGACTCAGGATGATAATTATAGTGGGTGTTTCTTGATATAAAGTGGTGTTTTTATTCATCCTATTAAAGTGAAACTAAACCACTGGTTATTTTGGCCTCTTGAGCCAGTTAAAGGGACCTTGAAGATAATAAACAAGCCACACCATACACGTTAAAAGCATAAAAACTTTTGGGAAGTAGGAGCACGACTCATATTAAGGATAAATGATGAGAGGATTTTGCGTGCGAGTGTGCAACTCAGTGTCAAGGGGATATGCCTTGTGTTGTATATTCACAAACTGTGTGTGAAATACATAGGACGAGTAGCCTGCCTACAATACACTGGACAATACAAAGAAAGAGTATTTCTTTGCCTCTGTGTTACATGCAGTCTGTCTGTATGAGCTGGCCTCAGACACAATAGCTGCTGGGTTGCATCATCAGCTAATTGTGACCCAAGAGATACCCCTCTCTGGCAGCCATAGTGAGAGGGGCAGCCGTCTCTGTGTGTGTCTGTGTGTGTCTGTGTGTGTGTGTGTGTGTTGCTGTTTCCGCCGCTGCTGCAATCACCTGCAATCCTTTCAATGCCTCGCCACTCCTACCGGTTGCTTGGAGACGGGGTCGTCTGGGCCACAGAGCTAATGATGCTGGGAGAGGAGGAGGTGGAGGAAGATGGAGACAAAGAGAGGAGAGAGGAGTGGGTTCCAGAGGAGGAGAAGAAAGGGGGAAAGTGGATGCAATAACACATGAGAGGGTGGTGCGTTCAAGCGCCAGGTGGGAAGTCACAGGTTCAACCACTTCCAATAGCCACATGCGTCTCTGCTGAAGTGTCCTTGAGCAGGACTCACAGCTGCTCGCTCACTGGGAGTGTACTAGGGATTAAAGCACCATGTAGTGTTTTCATCAACTGCATCATCACAAACAGGGATGTCAGGCTGGGAGAGATTAGATGGACAAACACCCCCCCACCACTCTGACCTCTCACATAACACACACAAAGTGAGTGTTTTTCCACTTCTCAGCCCAGCTCACAGCCAGTGTCATCAGGTCTGCATAGAAAGCCTTTGGAACATCTCCGCTCATGGCAAATAATTCCTCCGGCTTGCATCATGGAGAAATACACTCCTCTGTTGGCTGTAAACAACATGTTTATGATGCAAGTAAAGCTCTAAACACCAAGGCATCAGATTACCAGGTTCTCACAACACGTACAGCACATGAGACTCTAACTGAATATGTATTAAAAAAACTAATAATTCATTCATTTGGAGCCATTAACCTCACCAAAGAACCTGAGTTTAATCTTAGTGGGCAAGAGCAGCAAGAGATCAATAACATGAGCAACAAGGAAGGGGGGTGGGGGGGTGGGGGGTGGGCGACATGAGCAGAAGACCCACAGCTCGGTTGACACAGCAAGTGTCAATGATTGCTCACCTTTGCACCATGCTCTTTGTGTGTGTGTGTCAGTGTGTCGGTGTCGGTGTGTGTGTGTGTGTGTGTGTGTGTTAGGTGGGGGGGGGGGGGGTTGAGGAGAGCAGTGGAGACCTGCTAATTGATTTCTTCCCTCAGGGAAGTCCTTTCATCATACTTGGTGTTTTTAACCCTTGTCTTATGGCAGCCTTACAGCACTCAGTCTGCATGGAGACTCACAGCCCCAAGGGAAATTATAACCCTGTGTGTGAGAGGGAGAGAGAGTGAAAGAGAGAGAGGGAGACTAGTTACATGAGAAGGGGGCGATGAAGCGATAAAGGAGCCCTGAAATATCAAAGCTAAAATCCACCTTTGTCTCTTTTGAACAATATCCAACTGCTGCACACATTACACTGGATCTTAAGTATTTTATACACATAAGACAAAGCACATCACGTCACCATGATTTGTAGTACGGTTTGATTTTGTTTGAAGGAAAACTGAACCTTTTTCCAAATGTTGAGGTTAAAAATATTTTTTTTAATTTCAATAGCACAAATGACAACATCTCAGTGTGAAGACAAGACATAACTACAGGCTGGAAACAGCCACTAAAACGATGTTGGAACAGAGGTCTAATTCATAAAGATGAGAAAGAATTCGTTTCGGTCCAAATAATCTCAGCTTTTTGATTTTCTAGACTTCTTTAAAGTAGGAATCATCAAATCAGAGCTGACTTTGGAATAAGTGCAGTGTGAGAGGACTGTGTTTCTGACGCACTAATGAAGCATGATGTACTTCAGCCTCAACACAAGTGAGTCACGAAGATCATTGTGTTCTCTGGTTGCTCTGTCAGGAAACCTAACACCCAGACTGGGTGTGTCTGAACTAGGTGACAGGTTAAACTGATATAACTTCATTCAAGGTGCTTCCTCGTGTTGAGTAACTTCCACTTTATTTCCTCACCTCCCTTGACTATTGTATGGAGAAGGTGGGTTCCACCTGAGTCTGCTGCAGTGGGAGCCTCCTCACAGACTTCTACAACAGAAACATGTTTGCATCATTTGAAAAAGTTCCACTCTGAGACACTTGATTTGACTTTTTGTAAAGACATCTCACAAATAAGCATACTTATGAACCATCGCTTGGACTAAACCCACCCACTCACTAATTTGACCCTGTGTTGGTGTTTCAACATTTCTTGTTTTCTATCTCCACTTTATGCTCATAATAGGAAAAAGCAGATGAACAAGAAATGTAATTGGAAATCATTTGGTTTGAGTAAGAACCCTGCTTTTAGGAATGAGATTTTGTGCATATGCCTTTGATCAAATGTTTAAAACTCTTCCCTGGCTAGCAAAACTTTCTCTGTGAAGTTGACGAGCTAGTGAGCTTCCTAGCAGGGCGCTGAATGACCAAAAGGAAGTTGTGAGGTCTTTGATAGTTTGTATACAGGCGCAGTGGACCAATCCCAGCCTGTACTGGCCGAGTGGAAAGGGCTCTTGCTTTATTCAGTGGATGTTGCCTGGAGAAAAGGCAATATCTCAGTTCAAATATCGTCTATCTTTAGTTATGACTTTATACAACATAACTCTTTTTTCAAATCTTCAGCTGGATAGTTACAGTTGCTTAAATAAAACAGTTCAAAAACAATTGGTGCCACAAACCTCTGTTTTTAATGATATCATCATCATCTACTTTCAACTTCTAGACTCACCACTGGTTTGATGTCACATAAAAACACCTATATACAGTTAAACTGTCATAAAATCAAAGACAAGCTCCATAGGGCATAAATACATAAGTTACATTACTAGGTCAGAATATAAGGCGTACAAAAACAACATTCCACACATTAATGTTGATGTTAATATGAGAACGTGTCCGTCAGTGCAACAGTCACACAATGTAGAAAAAACCTTTTGAGGTACAAAGTTGTTCAACACGACACCGAACATTGACGTTGGCCTAACATCAAATTTCTAATTGGCCGAAATCAAAATCACTGTTGCATTGCAACCAATCACGAGTTATCATCCAAAAAAATGAAATAAAACATTCAATGCTGAAGAATTAATTATCTATTGTAAGGCACCGTCCAGGTACGCCCTCATCTTCTCTCTGTGGGGCAGAGTGAGGCAGTGGCTGATGTCCCGATTCGTTTCCTGGATCCGCCTCTGGAAGCGGGCTCGGTCTCGTGCCATTTCCTCCCAGGGTCCTTTCCGAGACGCCTGGCGAGCAAACAGCCAGGTCCGCACCACATGGACTTGGACCAGAGGAGAAAATCGCACCTAAAATCCAGAAGAAAAGACGACCAAAAAATAATGAATAAACATGGCTGAAATTATCCAGATGATGTCATATCATGTAAGCTTCTTTTGAGTTTATAATCAGCTGCCAATGTAACTTAAGAGATGATTAAATGTCAAAGAAAGACTTTAAAAATTGGTTATCACCATAAGTGTTAAACTACAAATGAAAAAAAAGAGAGAGCAGGTACTTTCCAGCACTGACATTTCTCAGACAGACGTGTTTACTGTCATGTTTTTCTGCCTCAGGATGTTTTTTTGGAGTCCAATGTAATAATTTAGATGGTTTGAAAATGACAATGTAATCCTGCTGCAACTACTTTGGTTCCTGCTGACTCTATTGAGTCACATGACCGACTTAGTCATGACGACAATAATCATTAACTCGGCTTAACACACTGAACAGTACAGTGTGAGTTGGCTCACGAGACGAATTAGCTCTTATCTCTGACTTTCAGTCTCAAAAGAGGTATCAGTCAGCAGAAGACACTCCCTGAATATATGAATGTATCGACTTCAAATGAAGAGTCACATTCTCTTCTGTATCTACACTTCAACCAATGAAACTGAGGGCAAAAACACCATCAAAAACATTGTAGAAATTAAATTTCCCTTGATACCCTAAAACCCACATTTGAAACAGTCCTTCGTTTGAATTTCAGCTTTTTTAGTTTACAGCAGAACAAAGTTGTATAAAATGTTAAAGCTTTGTCTTGTAAAGCCTATTTAAAAGCTTTGAAGCATATTTTTACTCCACATTTTTACTCATGCTTCATCTAATCCTGTCTGAGAGTGTAGCTACGAGTTATTATTAGTTCATCACCTTATTGGTGGAGGCGTTGCTTTCCTTTCTCTCCTCTGGAGGGGACTGATGTGATTGTCCAGGTCTTTTCCACGGCACCAGTGTTTTGTCTTGGTGGAGGTGATGCTTTAACAGCCTGTCTGGTAGAGAGGGCTTGCTGCTGGATCTTCTGAGAGTTTTGGAATCTTTTTTACATTTCTTGCTCTTCGTGGGGGAATTTTTTGTGTGGTGGACTTCACGTGCATCTGGATCTTCCTCAGACTGAAGTGCTGTGGTTGTTGAGCTCTGGAGGCAAGCCTTGAAGTTAAGAGGGTGGAACGGATCATCCTTCTGGCAGAGAGATTTCCACAGCTGCTCATCTTCATCATCCTCAGTTGAAGGAGGAAGGCTGCTCTCCTCATCGGTGTCTGACCTGGAGGGGGGTGCAGGAAGTGAAGCCTGTACTTTAGTAACTGTGGTGGAGGTGGTTTGAAGACACGTGTTGCCTACTGTGCAGGCAGTAAAGCACATGGGATTGTAGGGGTCTGCAGGACTGCTGAAGAACTCCCAGAGCCTCTCACTCTCCTCTTTGTCCACATCAGGGCTGGAATCATCCGAACTGGCCCAACTGCTCTCACTGTCAGAGCGACTGGCCCAAAACCTCAGTCCTAGAGACCCCAACGTCTCCTCGCTGGTCTTGCTCACTGACATCATGTCAGTATCGCTAATGTCTCTCGCTTGGGTTTGACTTTTCCCCATGCCTGTGTTTGTTGAAATGCACGCAGAGAAAAAGAAGGGATTGTAAGGATCACTCGATTTTGATAGAGACTCCCAAAGGGCCTTACTTTCCTCACTGTCAAATTCCACTAAGTTCTGGTCTTCCTCACTACTGCCGTCTGAGCTCCTGTCCTCTTCTGAAGTCTCCTGTTTGAGGGATCCTTTTGTTTTTGAAAGATCCTGTCTGAAGAAATTCTTGCGTCTTTTATGACAGGCCTCGTTTGAACTGGAGCTGTCGCTGCTTGACACAAAGACGTTCCAGTCGCCAGCAAAGCCCAGAAAGATGCCCTCTTCGTTCCCGGTTGTTCTGGACACAAAGTCATCCACGAGGCCGCAGCACAGGTCGTCAGCAAAGGGGTCGACATCCGAGCAGAACTCAGAGAGGGGATTTGAGCCACCGACCATGACTCCGTTGTCTCCGTCAAACAATGAGGAGAACAGGAAGGATTCTGTTGGATTGGCTGTCGTGCTCATGTGCTGGATGTGCTGACCGCTCTCATCCGTGATTCTCACGTGGACCTCGAACCTGAACAATTGAAAGACTGGAAAAACAAGAAGAAAGTGTAAAAATGGTAGAAAATTCAACAGAGAATAAAGATTCCTTTGATCTATGACCACTGTCACTGCAGGAGTGCAGTTGTTTCTTTGATGGCTCAGCATCAAAGGATGCTTCTTGTCCGTGATACAGAACATTGTGTAATCAAACTTTAACGCCACGCCACAGTCACACCGTGTGATAAGAATCGATCTTTGAGTTAGTTTGTATCTCCATGTTGTTGTGATTACACTCATCTCAATATGAAGTTGATCTGATGTAAGCCCTGGTACAAGTACCTCAAAGTAAAAATGTGGAATAGGGCCAAAATGGCCACTAAACGCAAAATAGCAGGCTTCCTGTCGTGTTTTTTCCAATTGCACTTGATATACAGTAAAAAAAAAAAAATGCCTGTAAGTACCTTGGCAGGGAACCAGGTTTTCCATTTTCAGTATAATCCAAGAAGACCAGGCGGTATTTAGAGAGACTTTTTTGTTTATCTGGTCATGATACACCTGTGTATCGATTTTTGTGAAGATCGGTCAATGTGAACATGTTCCGGGGGTCTCGGGGGCACCGTTGAGCCATTTTGCATGTTAAAGCCTTCAAAAAGCCAATTCGTTAGCCTGAATAATAATAATAATCCTTACAGTTTCAATAGGGCCTCACTGTCTGTCAGTGCTCGGGCCCTAAAAATAAGGTCACACACACAGAAGTAATAACCTCGTTGAGACCAACTACCTTTAAAAAATAATTTTGAATCTTTGTTTACTGCTTATTGTAAATGAGCAAATGAAAATCCTACCCAGTGGGGATTTACATTATGTGGGTTTTGATACCACGGAAACAGGAGAGTGACCGAACTCAGTCTTTCTAGTGACGCATCACGACGGTTGGACTTCCCCACAGTGATATGAACATATTAAGCTTTACATGTTAAACTTGACGTATTAAACCAAACATATTAAACTTTACATGTTAAACTTGACGTATTAAACCAAACATATTAAACTTGACATGTTAACTAACGCTACAAAGCAGCTGGTGGTTTGTTCTCACCGGACATGAAGGTGCAGTAAATGACCTGCAGCAGCAGCCGCAGCTGTTCCCACATCACGGTGAGTATCTGCTTGGTCCAAGGCAGCAGCGCCATCCCTCCGCTACCGAATCTCTCCATGGCCGCTTGTTGTGGAGCCTGGTCGACACCGACAGTCGGAGACATTTTCACTTCTTCTCTCTCCTCCTCTTCCTCTTCTTCTTGGCCTGTGGCGGTTAAACCCTCACGTATTCTGGTATTCCTCGTCAAAAACGAGTAGATGTTGGGAACTTGTCGGTGACAGAGAGACGTCGAGCAGCTGTCGCTTCATTTTCCGGTGAGTCCGAGACATGTTGTCGCTTTGCTCCGTCAGTTGTTGTCCTGTGATGTCTCCATGTTTGTCTGTGTTGTGTTATCGTCGGTGTAGAAGCTGGAAATGACTCGATGCTGCAACTTCCTCTATAAATATACAAACCTGACGTTATGCTGAACTGTGATTGGACGCAGCAGCTGACACTCAGCAAAGGCGCCGCCCTCAGATGACGTTATGACGTATGACACATGGAAAGTGCCCGTAACTTCCCCGGCTCACTTTATCTCCGCAGCCGGGAAAACACTTTTAGTGTTTTCACTTTAGTATCTCGCTTTCTATCCTCGCGTTAATTTATCAAATAAATTCATAAAAAATTATCTTTTATTTGAATAATGATATAATAATTGAGTATTTGTCCTGGGACTCTAATCAAATTGATACCAAAATGATGTATTTTCAATTTTACTGTCCCATAATTTTTTTTTTGCTGAAAATCAACATCACCATATCAAATTAATGAACTGTCTTCTTATAATTCTGCCAAAAAGGGAATAGAGAAGATGTCAAATGCTTCAGAATAAATGTCACCGTTTCAGAATAGTATGAATATTACATTTAAAACCCGACTTAAGCACAAACATTTTTAGTTGTGTGCAGTGAAATTTCCCCTCAAACTGATAAAACGTTTTTAGTTTGAAAACTTAGATGAAATACTGTATGAGCAGAGTTTAACAGTTATAGTTGATAGAGTCAACAATTTTTATAACTATTGTAATTGCTGTTTGTTTAACTGACAGGTTCCCATTGAGGTGCGGCGAAAGTTCATCCTTCGCCAAAGGAGACGATGTTTTCATAACTCCAGTGTGCATTGTCCTACCACCACCAAACTGCTGTGGCATGATCAGAGACCAAGCCTGAGCAGCTCTATGTGTCAATATGTCCTCAGTGTCATAGCGCCACCTACTGATCAGTTTGATAATTAAGTTGTTATAACATTGTCCAATTGACACAAAATTGCTCGCTACACCAGAGCCCCTACTTGAACAGATCTATTAGTCTGTATGTAATAATAGTGATGGCGCCACCTACTGGCAACAGAAAGTAAGATTTGTTTTACAACTATCATTCTTCACAGTGTGATGTGCAATTGATAGCGTTGACCGTAATGAGCAATTAGCAGGCAAGGATCGCCATCGCGGGACGGACGCAGGAAGTGAAGCGTTGTTCCTTGCCGCAGTGCGCAAAACGCATGCCACGCTTCAAAATGCATATGCTCGGGCCCATTCAGTGCTGCTTAGCAGTCCTAGAAGTTGTAGAAATTGTAATTATTAGGGCCCGAGCACTGAAAGGCACTGACAGGTGAGGCCCTATTGAAATTGTAAGGATTATTATTATTATTCAGTCAAATGAATTGGCTTTTGGAGTGATTTAACATGCTCAAATTCTTACCAAAATATGCAGAAAATTAGAAAGTGGTGAAAATTTACGTAATCTGGAGGAATTTTCAATGGGCGTTGCAAAATGGCTCAACGGTGCCCCCCCGAGACCCCCGGAACGTGTTCACATTGACCGATCTTCACAAAAATCGATATACAGGTGTATCATGACCAGACAAACAAAAAGGTCTTAGGTGCTATTGGAAAAACGAAACAGGAAGCCTGCTATTTTGCATTTAGTGGCCATATTACACACTTAATAATTTACATTCAAACCTTCAGTGCATTTGTGTGTAAGCAGAATAATCAGATCCCCAGTAAATACACTTAAATATGATGGTCTGCTCATTTCTTTTATAAAATTATGTGTCCTTACTTCAGAAGGGATTACTCTTGACTACAAGCAGGGGCATGTGACCAATTCCAGTCATTATCTTTCAATGATGTTCAATTATTTTTCAACATTTAAATCAGGGGAGAGCGCGAACGCAGTCCCCCACTACCAGAAATTATGCAATCGAGATTCCCACATTTGGGGAATTCGCAGGGGTCAATACAGCCGAAGTGCAATGGCTATACCTCGCCCTGGGTGAACCACCTTCTTGATCATGGTATCTCCCTTGCCAGGTAAGTATGAGTTGTATACGTCTCGTGGAGCAACGCGATTCAGCCACACACTACTCAGACTCATGGTTGCACAAAAATAAGAAACGTGGTGAATATCGATGATCGCACGGATTAGATTTCAAGAGTCAGTGGTAGAAATAAAAATAAAAAAATATTTAAAACTAAAGGTTTTATACGAGCGTTTAGCGATTTCATATTCTCTCCCACAATGCTTTGCGGTATTGTGTTACACTAGGGTCCAAAAGTGTGAGACCACTTCCCCGTTCAAGTGAAGGAGGAAGTGGTCTCAGAGTTTTGGACTGCACTGTAAGCGTCACGTTATACTCCACTTCCGGACACACTGTTTTAACATAAACCACTTCGTTCAGTGGCACTATAAATAATCTAATATATAAACTCCACTTCTAATAACTACAAGACAAATAGTGGTGACGTTTCCAGGGACAGTTTTACTCTAACCTGTCGACTACAAAAGGAACAACGTAAAGGGACCTCATCTCTATGACAACACAACAGCAGCTGTGGCCCCATCTGGTGGATACACACAGTCATTACACAATTATTTAGAAGTGTGGAAGTCAAAAACATTGTACGAATCCGCACAGGTTTTATAACGAGACACGTTGTCAGGGATGCATGATAGAGAAATGTGAGAACTTATGTTTCTCTTACTCTTTGGTCTTCAAGATGAGAAAAGTCGATACACCGACTATCTATCGATGTTCTCATCTGAATTTTTTATTATTATTATGGTGTATTGTTGCCATGGATACGGTGGGTTGAGATCAAAGTCACAAATGTACATATAGGAATTCTAGGATGCAAGATGTTTGTCCTTTGATCCTTTGATCCTTTGATGTAGGTGGGTATAAATTAAGCGAATCAAGGTTCAATCCTCACTTGGTTTCCTTGGTTCACTCAGTTCACCGTGTCATTACTTAGCTCTCTGCTAGCGATTCGCTTGGTTTACTTTGCTTTTTGGACGCAATTTTGCTTTTTAATTTCTCTGACCTCGACAAAAGAATTACAGAGAAACATGCAGTTTGAAATTGGGGGCGATATGCAGGAGGAGAAAAAGAGTGGAATCTACCGGGGTTGTAATGGAAAGGAGACAATAGTTTTCACGATCGAGCTACAAAAGGTGAAGAAGCCCAGACCTGCTCAAACTGAGCCGGTCGCAGGTGCTGCCTCCTCTGAAGAGCAGCCACAGGTGGAAGCTGATGTTTCATCCACCCAGAACACTGAGGAGATGCAGCCAATCAGCAGCCAGACTGACCTCACTCTCACTCCTCATGTGAAGACCTCAATCATAGAGGAGGAGGTGCAGAAGCTATCTGAGGACACTGTAGATTTTGCATCTACCCATAACACTGAGGAGGAGATGCAGCAAATCAGTGAACAGTCTGACTCCACTATCGTGCTCCTGCAGGAGTCTGATATGAGAGAAATCTCCCAGGGTTATGGTGGAAAGGAGCCAGACCAAGACCAAGATCCAGATCAAGCTAAAAAAGAGAAAGAAGCACAGACCTGCTCAAACCAAGCCACAGGTGGATGGAGACGCTTTCCAAGATCATTTTTGACAGTTTTCAAGATCAAGCTCAAAAAGATGAAGAAAGGCAAACCTGCTCAAACTGAGCCGGTCCCAGGTGTTGCTTACTCTGAAGAGCAGCCACAGGTGGAAGCTAATGTTGATGCTTCGTCCACCCAGAACACTGAGGAGGAGACACAGCCAATCAGCAGCCAGACTGACCTCACTCTCACTCCTCATGTGAAGACCTCAGTCACAGAGGAGGAGGTGGAGAAGCTGTCTGAGGACACTATTGATGTTGCATCCACCCAGAACTGTGAGGAGGAGATGCAGCCTATCAGCAGCCAGACTGACCTCACTCCTCATGTGAAAACCTCAGTCACAGAGGAGGAGGAGGAGGAGGAGAAGTTGTGTGAGGACACTGTTGATGTTGCATCCACCCAGAACACAGAGGAGGAGACGCAGCCAATCAGCAACCAGACTGACCTCACTCTCACTCCTCATGTGAAGACCTCAGTCACAGAGGAGGAGGAGGAGGAGAAGGAGAAGTTGTCTGAGGACACTGTTGATGTTGCATCCACCCAGAACACCGAGGAGGAGATGCAGCCAATCAGCAGTCAGACTGACCTCACTCTCACTCCTCATGTGAAGACCTCAGTCACAGAGGAGGAGGTGGAGAAGCTATCTGAGGACACTGTTGATGTTTCATCCACCCAGAACACTGAGGAGAAGACGCAGCCAATCAGCAGCCAGACTGACCTCACTCTCACTCCTCATGTGAGGACCTCAGTCACAGAGGAGGAGGTGGAGAAGCTATCTGAGGACACTGTTGATGTTTCATCCACCCAGAACACTGAGGAGAAGACGCAGCCAATCAGCAGCCAGACTGACCTCACTCTCACTCCTCATGTGAGGACCTCAGTCACAGAGGAGGAGGTGGAGAAGCTATCTGAGGACACTGTTGATGTTTCATCCACCCAGAACACTGAGGAGATGCAGCCAATCAGCAGCCAGACTGACCCAACTATCGATCTCCTGCAGGAGGAGAAAAAGAGTGAAATCTTCCCGGGTTATGGTGGAGAGGAGCCAATCGTTTTCAAGATCGAGCTACAAAAGGTGAAGAAGCCCAGACCTGCTCAAACTGAGCCGGTCGCAGGTGCTGCCTCCTCTGAAGAGCAGCCACAGGTGGAAGTTACTGTTTCATCCACCCAGAACACTGAGGAGGAGATTCAGCCAATCAGCAGCCAGACTGACCTCACTCTCACACCTCATGTGAAGACCTCAGTTACAGAGGAGGAGGAGGAGCTGTATGAGGACACTGGTGATGTTGCATCGACCCAGAACACTGAGGAGACGCAGCAAATCAGGGAACAGTCTGACTCCACTATCGCTCTCCTGCAGGAGTCTGAATTGAGGGAAATCTCCCAGGGTTATGGTGGAAAGGAGCCAGACCAAGATCAAGATCAAGCTAAAAAAGAGGAAGAAGCACAGACCTGCTCAAACCAAGCCACAGGTGGATGGAGACGCTTTCCAAGATCATTTTGGACAATTCTATATAGTATAACTAACGTTTTCTCAACCATGGCAGCTTGGAGGACACCAGGAGCACTGTGGCAGACTGTGCTCCAAGTTTTTTTTCAGTTTAAATATAGTCCTGACATGGAGCTGGAGGAGGATGGGCCTGTTGCTGCGTGAAATGTTGAACAGCAGAGCAAAGTTCTGGAAGACGTCATAGATCAGCTGTTGACATTGATGAAGAGGTGCCCAACATCTGGCTGTACCTCACGGAGGTGATCCGCCCTCTGCCTCGGGAGGCATCTCCTTTGATCAGCTTATTTAAGTGTCTTGTAAAAAACATAAATAAAAGTTTTACATTCCTGATCCCTACTCTGCTTGGTCACATCGTTAATCCAGCTATGAGGATAATAGAAGGAAACCTATGAAGAGTATAGAGGATCTAGAATTTTACATCACAACAGTATCTTCGGTACCAATATTTCAATAGATATGACTAAACCTGAATTATTGCCTTGCAGTATCAGTTTACATACATTTCTTAAAGTTTTATATGAGGTCACCTTAATATTTGATGAGGGGTTAGGGTTAGAAGAATGGAATTCATCATCCTCCACAGCAAATTACAACTTTACCTTACAGTCACATTTGATATCTTAGAAGGTGATCTGATTCGGTTTAATGCATCCTGCCTTTGCGTGTGGAACTTACATCAGCGATTAACTCAAAGCCAAAAGGTTTTTTCTCTGTGTATGTCTGAGAGGAAACATCCACTCACTGGATTTCCTAGAAATAAAGATCTGTGTGATTTTAAAGTGCACACAAATGAATGTCACTTAAGATATATAGATTGCACTAAGTATGCACACAATTGAGATAATGCACAGTTTATAAGAGTAAGTACTGTAGTCATTACAAACCGCTATTGACTTCTTGCCGTTTTGTATTACAACTGGATTTTTCCATCTTGTGGCTTCAAACTGACTTTTTATTGACAAACTGATTTCAGGTTTTAGATTTTCATTTCCACTTCTCTTTATAAGCTCAGGCACTTTTTAAGTGTTTGAGCTACATGCAATACAACAGCTCTGCAGCATCTTCAACCATTACTACCAGATTCTGATGACATACAAGTGTAAATGGCATGTTTTTTTAAAGATAAATTATTACAAAATTGTCAATGTAACACAACCTCCAGACAGCTACTGCCTCAAAGCTCCAGTTTGTAAATTTATAACAGTGGAGGGACCCAGGGTTTCAAGGTGCTAAAATAAATATTTAACTATCTATTCAAGACTTATGGGAAATGTTTCTCTGGTTAAGGTTATACAGACCACAAGATTATAAAGAACCCCCAGAGAGGATTGGCCGAGTCGTGCACTAGGAGTGGACAATAAATATTTCTATTCTATTCTATTGTCTGCCTATGCTGAAAAACAGCTGCTTCATGGTCTTTGTTGTTGTTGCTATTTATTTATCGTAAAAAAAGGTCTTCCTTTTTGAAATTCCTGTATTGTCTGATGTTCTTTGTTTTTTATTTTCTGAGTTCTTAGGTTAATATTGTTGATCATAAAAGATTTTAATCTGACATGTACAAGTCCTCTGTCCAATTGTTTGCTGTGTGAGTGTAGTTTTTGTGCAGTGATAAGTGAAAACCACAAAATATAGTGTTACACATTTTATTAATTTGACAAAGCACTTTAAGACAAATCTGCTACTAATCATTTTTGGACATATTTTCAGAGACGTGATGTTACCTTGAAAAGTTGAGTGAGTCACAAGGGACAGTGTTTGAATATTTGCAGTGAATATAAGAACAACAATAATATAAATAAAGACATCGATCTTCGTACTCAGTGCGAAATGGCCCTGTGACCTGTCATCATAAAAGAAAATACAGGACAACTTAAATCTCAAACTAAAATCTTCAAATGACACCAGAATTAAACAAGGTGAAAGTTCACTAAAACTTTTCAAAAGACTTGGTGTCTGTTTTTAATGATATCATCATTATCTACATTTACCTTCCAGACTCACCACTGAGGTGGTGGTGGTTTCATGTCACATACAAACATATAAATAACAGTTAAACCATCAAAAAATCAAAGACAAGCTCCATAGGGCATAAATACATTAGTAACATTACTAGATCAGAATATAAGGCGTACAAAAACAACATTCCACACATTAATGTTGATGTTAATATGAGAACGTGTCCGTCAGTGCAACAGTCACACAATGTAGAAAAAACCTTTTGAGGTACAAAGTTGTTCAACACGACACCGAACATTGACGTTGGCCTAACATCAAATTTCTAATTGGCCGAAATCAAAATCACTGTTGCATTGCAACCAATCACGAGTTATCATCCAAAAAAATGAAATAAAACATTCAATGCTGAAGAATTAATTATCTATTGTAAGGCACCGTCCAGGTACGCCCTCATCTTCTCTCTGTGGGGCAGAGTGAGGCAGTGGCTGATGTCCCGATTCGTTTCCTGGATCCGCCTCTGGAAGCGGGCTCGGTCTCGTGCCATTTCCTCCCAGGGTCCTTTCCGAGACGCCTGGCGAGCAAACAGCCAGGTCCGCACCACATGGACTTGGACCAGAGGAGAAAATCGCACCTGAAATCCAGAAAAATATTTTTAAAAAAGAAATAATTAATATATATTGCTAAAATGATCCAGGTGATACCATAAAGTGTGAACTTCTTATTAACATCTGCTAATGTAAGTAAAGAGATAATTAAATGTCAAAGAGACATTAAAAATATGTTTATTAACACTTTAACTTGGGTATTTGTTCAACTACAAATGAAAAATAAAAGAGCAGGTACTTTCCAGCACTGACATTTCTCAGACAGATGTGATTTCAGTGATGTTTTTTGCCTCAAGATGTATTTTTGGAGTCTGATGTAATAATCTAGATTGTTTTAAAATGACAATGTAATCCTGCTGCAACTTCTTTAGTCTCTGCTGACTCTATTGAGTCACATGACCGACTTAGTCATGACGACCAACAGCGTTGCTACCCAACAGTAATCAACAACACAGTGAACAGTACAGTGTGAGTTGGCTGACGACAGGATTGGCACTTATCTCTGACTTTTAGTCTCAGTCAGCTCCAGTCATTAGAAGAAACTCCCCTGAACATATTAATATATCAACTAAGAGGTGAGGTGTATAATTTGTTTCTGCAACACTTTTTATCTGATTTATTTTAATCCCCTTCCTGGTAGCCCTTAATAAATAAAAATAAATCATCTGAAAAAAAGAACGAAAAAGAAGCCAGTACTTCTACAGGACTGTCATAAACACCACCAATCATTTAATTTGGTCTTAATGAAATGACTTCAGTGTACCAGTCAGTAGAGAACCTGCTACCTGCCAGCACCCTGCCCGTGCTTTCACTGCACGTGACCGGAGACTTCAGCCAGGGAGACATACACCACTGAAGATACACCACATCTTGTAACGCTAAATGCAGACGTCAACACCAGATATTAAAGTAATAACAATATATCAGCGTTTGTCAAATGCTCGCAATTTGGTGACAGTGGATACTAGCATTTGTTAGCTATGGCCAGAGCGCGAGCAACTCCCCTGGATACAGTCCCCACCCGCCTGCCACTCGCTCAGCCATGTTTTCACAACACAAGCCCGTTGCTTGCTACGCCTGTGTCTTGGAGTCTTACTAACTTTGGTTGACGCCTGACAGTCTCTACTGAGTGCCATTCTAATTTCCTGTGTACTTATCTTAAGTATTGCATTGACAGATAGTATAACATGTTACCATGATATCCTCCTATGTTCTGTGTCCTATGCATGAAACCATGATGTGATTCTTGTCATGATAAGTATTGCACAAGTGTCAAGTGTTGGACACGCCCACCCTCAAGCATTTATGCCACTCAAACCTGCGAGTCCAGGGTTACACCTAATTCTCTTGACAATCAAAGCCAATTCAAAGCTTAGCAATATCAAGTCTATTTTTTATGTTTCAGACTCGCTCTTTTCCTGCTTCATCTAATCCTGTCTGAGAGTGTAGCTACGAGTTATTATTAGTTCATCACCTTTTTGGTGGAGGCGTTGCTTTCCTTTCTCTCCTCTGGAGGGGACTGATGTGATTGTCCAGGTCTTTTCCACGGCACCAGCGTTTTGTCTTGGTGGAGGTGAGGCTTTAACAGCCTGTCTGGTAGAGAGGGCTTGCTGCTGGATCTTCTGAGAGTTTTGGAATCTTTTTTACATTTCTTGCTCTTCGTGGGTGAATTTTTTATGTGGTGGACTTCACGTGCATCTGGATCTTCCTCAGACTGGAGTGCTGTGGTAGTTGAGCTCTGGAGGCAAGCCTTGAAGTTAAGAGGGTGGAACGGATCATCCTTCTGGCTGAGAGATTTCCACAGCTGCTCATCTTCATCATCCTCAGATGAAGGAGGAAGGCTGCTCTCCTCATCGGTGTCTGACCTGGAGGGGGGTGCAGGAAGTGAAGCCTGTACTTTAGTAACTGTGGTGGAGGTGGTTTGAAGACACGTGTTGCCTACTGTGCAGGCAGTAAAGCACATGGGATTGTAGGGGTCTGCAGGACTGCTGAAGAACTCCCAGAGCCTCTCACTCTCCTCTTTGTCCACATCAGGGCTGGAATCATCCGAACTGGCCCAACTGCTCTCACTGTCAGAGCGACTGGCCCAAAACCTCAGTCCTAGAGACCCCAACGTCTCCTCGCTGGTCTTGCTCACTGACATCATGTCAGTATCACTAATGTCTCTCGCTTGGGTTTGACTTTTCCCCATGCCTGTGTTTGTTGAAATGCACGCAGAGAAAAAGAAGGGATTGTAAGGATCACTCGATTTTGATAGAGAATCCCAAAGGGCCTTACTTTCCTCACTGTCAAATTCCACTAAGTTCTGGTCTTCCTCACTACTGCAGTCTGAGCTCCTGTCCTCTTCTGAAGTCTCCTGTTTGACGGATTCTTTTGTTTTTGAAAGATCCTGTCTGAAAAAATTCTTGCGTCTTTTATGACAGGCCTCGTTTGAACTGGAGCTGTCGCTGCTTGACACAAAGACGTTCCAGTCGCCAGCAAAGCCAAGAAAGATGCCCTCTTCTTTCCCGGTTGTTCTGGACACAAAGTCATCCACGAGGCCGCAGCACAGGTCGTCGGCAAAGGGGTCGACATCCGAGCAGAACTCAGAGAGGGGATTTGAGCCACCGACCATGACTCCGTTGTCTCCGTCAAACAATGAGGAGAACAGGAAGGATTCTGTTGGATTGGCTGTCGTGCTCATGTGCTGGATGTGCTGACCGCTCTCATCAGTGATTCTCACGTGGACCTCGAACCTGAACAATTGAAAAACTGGAAAAACAAGAAGAAAGTGTAAAAATGGTAGAAAATTCAACAAAGGATAAGGTTCCTTTGATCTATGACCACTGTCACTGCAGGAGTGGAGCTGTTTGTTGATGGCTCAGCATCGAAGGATGCTTCTTGTCTTCAGAACATCGTGTTTTAATGGCATGTAAACAAACTTTGACGCCAAGTGACGAAAAATCAATCTTTGAGTTAGTCTGTATCTCAATGTTGTTGGGATGACACTCATCTCAATTTGAAGTTGATCTGATGTAAGCCCTGGTACAAGTAGCTCAAAGTAAAAATGTTAAAGCACTCAAAAAGCCAATTCATTTGACTGAATAATAATAATAATCCTTACAATTTCAATAGGGCCTCACGTCTGTCAGTGCCTGTCAGTGCTCGGGTCCTAGAAAGTCACTCACACAGAAGTAATAACCTCCTTGAGACAAACTACCTTTAAAAAATGATTTTGCATCTTTGTTTACTGCTTATTGTAAATAAGCAATGAAAATCCTATGTCTTGTTTAAAATAGTATCTACAGATGGCAAACATCCATTCATTCATTTTTTCAATCGGTTTATTTTTTGTCCTCATCTTCAATTTACATGAGAAATCTGCTACAAGACAAAAATGTATTAAGGACTAATACGCCCATCCTTGATACGCATAATTAATTTAACTAGTTAAAGCTGAAGTTAGTGAGTAAAGAAAGAAACAAAGAAAAAAAATAATTTCTATATTAGTATTAGACTCCATCATAACATTTTAGCGTGTATAACTGAATTCAAGATACCTTTGGTTTGTTACATATAAAATAGTTTGTTTTAAGATCACTCCATCTTTGTAGTTTGTAGTGGTTTCCAACGTCATTGGTGATCAATACGCGTGGATGATCCGGTGTGGGTATGGGTTTTGACATTGATCCTTGTTTGTTACATGGGTATATGTCGTATTGCTGTTAAATTCTGTTAGATATTCTACACGTTTCCTCACTTACAGTCTCATTCCACGTGTCTAAATATAGACCAGTGGTCACTAAGGACATACTAAGTGTGTGTTTTTATATGCGCTGCTATATTTCATTGGGGATTTACATTATGTGGGTATTGCTACCACGGAAACAGGAGAGTGACCGAACTCAGTCTTTCTAGTGACGCATCACGACGGTTGGACTTCCCCACAGTGATATGAACATATTAAGCTTTACATGTTAAACTTGACATATTAAACCAAACATATTAAACTTTACATGTTAAACTTGACGAATTAAACCAAACATATTAAACATGACATGTTAACTAACGCTACAAAGCAGCTGGTGGTTTGTTCTCACCGGACATGAAGGTGCAGTAAATGACCTGCAGCAGCAGCCGCAGCTGTTCCCACATCACGGTGAGTATCTGCTTGGTCCAAGGCAGCAGCGCCATCCCTCCGCTACCGAATCTCTCCATGGCCGCTTGTTGTGGAGCCTGGTCGACACCGACAGTCGGAGACATTTTCACTTCTTCTCTCTCCTCCTCTTCCTCTTCTTCTTGGCCTGTGGCGGTTAAACCCTCACGTATTCTGGTATTCCTCGTCAAAAACTAGTAGATGTTGGGAACTTGTCGGTGACAGAGAGACGTCGAGCAGCTGTCGCTTCATTTTCCGGTGAGTCCGAGACATGTTGTCGCTTTGCTCCGTCAGTTGATGTCCTTTGATATCTCCATGTTTGTCTGTGTTGTGTTATCGTCGGTGTAGAAGCTGGAAATGACTCGATGCTGCAACTTCCTCTATAAATATACAAACCTGACGTTATGCTGAACTGTGATTGGACGCAGCAGCTGACACTCAGCGAAGGCGCCGCCCTCAGATGACGTCATGACGCATGGAAAGTGCCCGTGACTTCCCGATATTTTCTGTTTCTGTCCTTTGTATCCATGTAGAATTTATTGACATAACGAATGTACCGTTTAATTTTTCATGATTTTAAGTAAGTTGTTAAAATGGCTGCCAAGTATTATGCTCCGCCCCGAGAAAAACACTTAGTACCCTGTGTTCAGAAAAAACTCTTAGATGCTTATGAATCAATACCAGTTTTATAATAGTACAAATACTGCATTTAAACCCTACCTTAGTCAAAATTTATATCAATACAAGTATAATCTTTGACAATTATTTTGGGATCAAAATCATATAAAATGTTACAGTGGAGCAGCTGTTGTCAGAGACCCATCCATACAATTCAGTTTGAACTCCGTGTCTAAATGGTTTGAAATATCTGCTTTGATCTTTTAACTATTTTATAATTTATTTATTACCAAAATATTTGCCTGAAGAGGATTGAGCCCAAACAGTTTGATAAAATGTCATTATTCATGTAGCATAAATTGGAAATATTCAAGTTAAGCACCTGAAAATTAAACAATGCTTGGGTAAATGTAGTAAAGTTGCATTAAACCACTGATGCTTAATTCAACAGTTTAAGATTCAGTCATATAAAAAAAGACAAAACAATTTCCAATTTACATGGTTTTATTCATCCAAAAAAGTGTGTCTTTTATGCCACCAGAGCAGAGGCTGTAGAGGACTCGCTGTGAACAGAAAGAAAAAACCATTAGAGAGAGCACGTCTTAAAAGGACCACCTGGACTTTGAACGGTAACACTAGATAATGAAGATTTTTTTTATAGAGCCATTATGTGATTGGAGCAGATTATGAAAATACATCTCAGTGTTAATACAGCAAAGCATTTGTGTATTACTCTAACTATAGTTGCATTCATTTTGTTTTAGCCAGCCTCAACTAATGAAGTTAAGTAACTGATCATAATGATGTGACTGGAATCAAGTGTAGCCTTACAAATTAAAAATTTGGGACTAGATAACATTGTACGAATAAGTACAAACGTTAATATGGATCTATAAGTCTAATATAATGATGCTAAAAAGTTGACTGTGCAATCAGTCTAGTGACTAAACTGTTAGAAAACTCAGGAAATGTATATTTGACTGTGTGAAGGGGACTGGCAAATATAGCACGTGTAGCCACTTTGCTAATTTACCTCCAGCTTTTTTCTAGCACAATAGAAATATCGCTGCACTTTATAAAATGAAGAGCAGGACAATGAATTGTGCTTTTTTTAATGACAGGCTGTGTATACCAGCACGTGGTTAATATTTTCCAATCTAAATATATCTAGAAAAGGTTCCCAATGCAGAACCAATACATACTACTTCCAGTTGGGGGCCAGTACTCTCTTGGTCTTGTAGTAACGGGCCAGCCTGTGGATCCTGCTCTCAACGAGAATCAGGCGGAACTTGGCATCCTTGTCCTGTGTGTGCAGAAAACAAAACGCTATGAGGCGTTGGAATTCACATTTTCATCCATTCCTGCAAACCCCAATAACTGGCTATGCTAGGGACTCATTCCAAAAATGTCCCTCTATGCCTGGTTAACCCTTTGAACAGCTTAATTTAGGTAAAAAAACAAAACAGCTTAATTAATTTGAAATGAGTCAATTCTTGAGATTTCTATTTGAACTTGTCAACTCGGTTGTGATATGCTCGTAACCACATAATCGGTTCAGTTATGGTATAAAAAACATTTGAAAGCTCATGCACATCCAACTCGTCACCAATCTAGAGTATGCGAGTGGATACTAACACACAAAAAATAAGTAGTAAAGTGAGTTCTAGGGTTCTGCATGCTCGCTGAAGGACAGTCTGAACACGGAGGGGTTTCTATCCATGCTGCAACTGAATTATGTGTACACAGACATGTTCCACGCATTCAAACTAGAAACATGAAGACAACCTCCAAATAGTAGAAGGGAAGTATTCAATTGTACTATTTGGGCTGAATTAAATACCAGAATCACAAAGCATAAAATTAACATTAGAATTTGATTATGATGGGGAACTATGATGATGCAATTTACAACATGCATACCGTTCAGGATCTGCAGATACAGAAACCAGTAACTGACAGTAACATTAAACCACCATCAGATCTGGTTATACCTTTCTGTTTCTCTCCAGATGTTTCCTGACGGCCACAGCCTTCTTGATCAGGTGGTACAGATCCTCGGGCAGATCAGGGGCCAGTCCCTTGGACTTCAGGATCCTCAGGATCTTGTTTCCAGTGACGAAACGTACTTGGGCCACACCATGAGAATCCCTCAAAATCACACCTAGACATGGTGACAAACAGGCTTGAGATACGGGGGCTGTTTGTTTCTTATTGAAACGGTGAGAAAACACTTAGGAAATGTATATTTGACTGTGTGGAGGGGACTGGCAAATATGGCACGTGTAGCCACTTTGCTAATTTACCTGCAGTTTTTTTCTAGCACAATAGAAATATCGCTGCACTTTATTAAGTGAAGAGCAGGACAATGAATTGTGCTTTTTTTCATGACAGGCTGTGTTCACCAGCATGTGGTTAAGAACAGTTTGCATTCTTTATTTGCTTTGACAGCTCCTTCAGCCCAGATAATTGAGCTAAACATTGAACAAATGAGACAAACTAAACTTGAAGCATGAGCTACACATTCCCTTTTGGACGCTGCAGTCTGTTGGGTGTTGAGTAGCATTTTGTTTCCATCCAACTTATTATTGATTTAATACCAAAATCTACAGGTCTCGAACAAATTACATATCCAATTTACCTGTAGAATTAATATCAAAGAAAAAAGGTTAGAAGAAAAATATCGTTTTTACTGATCATTTACTACCCTTGACCCATGCTAACATTTGATTCAACCTGCTTCTGAGGAAGTTTGTCTTCCAACATAACAAGTACAATTTATTGGGTGACCTATAATGAAATTGTCATCTTTACAATCTGTTAAAAGACATTGGTGAATTTCAATGCCTCATAGAAGGTCTTACCGATCTGAGAGGGGGTCAGACCCTTCTTGGCCAGCTTGAAGATCTGGTCCTTGACATCATCAGATGTGAGTTTCAGCCACTGCAATTCAGGATGATATGGTTAAATATAGTTCACGGCTCTCTTTGAGCCAGTGTAGATATTAAACCGCATCGTGTGTGCGTGTACTCACAGTGGGAACACTGCGCCTGTAAGGCAGAGCTGACTGGGACAAGCCCTTTCTGTGGAAAATACAGACTAGTTAGACAGTGTGACCTTTTGACTGAGAACCACCAAGAGAAACAATCACATCTAACACTAAAGAAGAAATAGTTCCAGGAGCCGGACTTGAACTAGGCCCGGCTGATGTCAGCTCTTAACTGGTGCTACTGAACGTCAAGCAATTCATTAAATCTGGTTCTGGTCCTCAGACAGAGCAGAGAGTTATTATATTAGGTGCTAAGTGTGTATCATATAACTGACTTCATACTGGAAACTAAATAAAGACAACCGCGCTGAGCCCTCAGCGCTGATAGCTCATGCTAGCTGATTAGCCAACGCTGGCTAACGTGCTAGCTAACGTGCTAGCAGGAGGTGTTCGTAGCGAGGCTGCGAGAGTTTAAGTCTTTTTCTCGTTTCTAGGCCAAATTAAAGAGTCCAGTTTGATCCCCGGTGACTGCAAACACGTTTACAAATAACATCTCGCCATAAAAACCGAGCCTGCTGGGCTAAATAATCACTTTAAACGATAGAAAGAGAGCTCACCCGGGAGCGTGCATGCGACCCATGATGGCGGTGGAGGAAGAGAGGCCGCACACGCGAAAGAAAATGGTATTTTGCGCCTCCGTCGGAAATGACGCAATGACGCAGAAAGCTGCGTCACAAACACCGCTCAACGTTTTCAAGTAAAATTGTTGTCAAAAGTATGAACGTTAATTTACAGCGTGAAAAAACAAAAGAATTTCATAAAAAATGATTTTAACTCAGAGGCTTAAAGGTAATTTCGTCCAAGATAGATTAGTAGCAGACTAAATACAATTCAAGTGTCGTCCATCTTTTTTTCTGATTTAAATAAATGATAATTTAAAACTTTGCAGAAAACTAAACGAACACAAAAGATTATGAGTAATTCGACCATATATTTTCTTCTGTCATGTATATTTAATTTAATATACAATAATCAATTTACACATCTTTGATTATAATATTAAAACATGCTTTCAGAAATTTGTATCAATTTAATACTAATTCTCCAGATTGTGGTGAGGAATATCCTGTTTTCTTTAATTTTCCTTGAGAAGTGGTCTTAACTCAATGGAGTCATTGGGGCAAAACTGAATTGCATCTCATTATCATTTAGAAAGGCCCACATCTGTGAATAAGGTCCCACAAACACACTGGGTTTTAAAAATAAACCAAACCATGACTCCAAGAAACTTTCTGTAGACCTTCTGTGGTGATGCATCTCTAAAGCTTCCAGGGTTCCCAGTGACTTCAATTTGTGAAACAGCAGAAGTTTGGAACTACCAGCAGTTTTCCAGAAGTAGGCCGTCCAGTCAAATTGAGTAAAGAGGTACATTAAGAATGTCCTTGGTCAAGGAGATGATCCAGGACCCAATGGTCACCCCTGCTGAGTTCTCTGAAGAAGGCAGAACCTGCTGGAAGGAGAACCATCTCAGACGCTCTTCATCAATCAAATCTTTATGGCAGAGGTGTCGGAAGGAAGTCACTTTGAGTAAAAAGGCTTATGAAAACCTGCTTTGAGTTTGTCAAATGTTATTAAAATATCCTGACGCCACGAGGAAAACATTTCTTCAACTGTGCAGTCATAACTCTCAATAATACATCTTGGTGAAGCATTAAACTATGGGGGATCGTCTCAGCTTCGGGGCAGAATACAGAGGAAACCTTGATGAAAACCTGCTCCTGCGTGCA
Source organism: Limanda limanda (assembly GCF_963576545.1). Classification (NCBI taxonomy): domain Eukaryota; kingdom Metazoa; phylum Chordata; class Actinopteri; order Pleuronectiformes; family Pleuronectidae; genus Limanda; species Limanda limanda. The sequence continues at coordinate 22,015,875 of NC_083643.1, forward strand.
CCTGACCTGAGACTGGAATGAAAACTGCCCAAGTCCAGGAATGCAGAGCTTATAGAAACTAAAACCAAGCTGTAAATGCTGCTAAAAGTGTCTTCAACAAAGTACTGAATCAAGGGTATTAATACCTATGTCAATAAGAGATTTGAGTTTGTGAATTTTTTATAAATTTGGAAAATATTCTCTTTGCCACTGTGGATTCTCAAGTGTGGTCAGACGAGTAGAAATGGCCAAATTATCTATTAACAATTAGAAAATAAACAAAGTGAAGAGGACTGAATACCTACTGGCTGGGAAAAGAGGCAGTCTGTCATCAGCCCCTTTTGGTTGTGGCACAACATCATTTGAAATATGTCAAGTTAAGAGGAATTCATATCATTGTTAAGCCCAGTCTTACCTCTGGCCTGTATGGAGACCATGTCAGAATCTACACTTAAAGCAGTTGATTGAACTGTCTGTATATTGTGCATGTTCCTAAATCTCCATATAAATGTAATGATGTGCCCTCAAACTAACACATGAAGTTATTTCTCAAGTGTTGTAGACTATGGCTCTGGATTATACGCTGGGCAATGTTCTTATCAGAATCTGAGTTTATAAAAGTCCAATTAAAACAAGTTACTAATGGTTCTATTTCACATGTGGGTGAGAGATTAGAATTTAGATTTACGCTCCTGGGTCTAAAGCTGTAAACTTTCAATTAAAAATGAAATTGTAAGAGGCCCAACTGTTGGTCACTGGCTGGAGAACTGTGTACATGCCTTGTCCTTGAGAAATGAACGTTTGCAGGAAAAAAGTAGGGGGGAATTTCATTTCATTTTTGATAACATGTTTTTTTGGATACTTCTCACTAGAACTCAATAAAAACCTATTAGCAGACTCTCCTCGAGCACTTGGCGATTGCGTCACTGGATCAGTTGGCTCAATGAAGATGATCCATTAAACACAATTCATGAAGCTGACAGCAATTACCTAATGTATCTGCTTCAAATAAGCACAAACCCCATGTACACCCAACACTCCCAAGTAAAGTGTCACATCAAGTTTTGTTCCAAAAACATTTATTTGCTTTAGGAAACAGGGATTACAGTTCACACTGATCCATTCAGGTTACAGGTCACCAATTAAGAATAAATAACTGGCCATGTTAATACAAACTCTGCTTGCTTTCTTTGTACAGTCACCAAAAGAGAGGATCAAGTCACTAATATTTAGAGAGTTACTCTCAGATCATTGTTGCGTAGATCTTCTCTTAAAAAAAAACTTTTTTAGATATATTCATCATAATTTCTTTATTAAACATTAACAAGTTTAGATTTATAGTTAGCGAGTGGAGGGGAAAGCAGCTAATTTCTTGCTCAGCATCTGGTTCCCTTTTTGTAAAGATGCGTGAAGTTAAAGTTGCCCTTTGACTGATCTGTGTTCAGTTTGAAAAACTAGAAAACCTGACTGGATGTTGGCAGTTTGAGTTGTTGTGAGATGTTTGGCCAGCATGGCGTCATTCCACCAGTGAGGCACTGGGAGTGGCTCTGCTCTCGCTGCCGGACCTGAAAGAGCCAAATGTCCCGTCTCTAGTTTTAAATCCGGTAACTGACATGTGATCAGTTTCATGATCAGGGCAACTGTAATTTCCTCATCCAGAGCACAGACAAGAGCATGTTCCAAAGCTTATGATACAAAAATCCCCTTTAATGTGTGCTGTGTGAAAATAGTCAAGTAATACCACGAGAGAAAGACCTGGTAGTGTGCATTTAGTGGCAGTCCACTGTGACAACAAAACAAATCCTTATGATGGCGGTCCGGCAGCAGACCTGCTCTGGAAGATCTACTGATAAAGCTTTACAGAATATAGATTTTTCTTTAATAAGGACACATCACATTGTTAATAAAATATATATAGGCCAAGTCGAGCATTAAAAAGAGATTGTGAACACAAACAAAGGCACCCTGTTCAGCTCCCTGTCAGGGAGAGTGGTTTGATTTGCCATCCTCATTCGTTTTGGCACATTCTCGGGGAATAATAAGGTCACTCATGATTTCGTGGAATCTGGTGTGTTGGACTACTCTACCCAGAAGTGTCCGCTGGAGTGCAGGGAACCCTGATGCCTCCTATTTGTCTAAGTAGGTAATAAACATGGAAAGTGTAAAAGTGAGCCCCCCTTTCTAGTCCTTAAAAAATAAATGTGTCAATCTATATTTACTCTTCTGCAAGTAAGCCGTTTTGGTCCTCTAATATCAAAATGTACAAAACATTACAGCTCTTCATTATAGTTTAGGAGAAAAAGAGACAAAATAAGCGGCGATTGTTTGTCACAGAAACAATCCTGATTAGAGGGAGGGAGAATAGTGGAGAATGAGCAGACTTCTCTTTGAGGGTGCGTGTGAATTGGCCTGTTCTGTCGCCCGCCTGCATTGACGTCACATGGGAATAACTTCTGAAGTAACACAACGAGGGTTAAAACTTATTTGCCGTGGTAATGATGCCTTGAGGAAATTTGACAGAATCAGGTTCCTACTGATCAGTTGTTCTACACATATTTTCAACGACAATATGGTCAATGTGAAAGAAACTGTCCATATATACTTCAAATTTGGTTATGTCGGAAGCAGAAAACGTAAGGCTATCTTCTCAAAACCCCCAGGTTCCGAAGTAGCATTTTGGTACCGCATCCTCAGTTAATTAATCCCATTTGATGTGAATGCAGCGTTTGTGTGGAGACTTGTTCCCGGCTACAGGGAGGGGCAGGTTGGGGATTAGAAGTAGGGGACGGCTGTAAGTTTGTACCACTTGACCGTCTCCTTGCTGAGGTCAAAGTCTTTAAGTCTGAGCGTGATGCCGCCAAGGAAGTAGTTTTCACGCAGTGACTCAGCACTGAGCACGCTGAGCTGAAGCTCCCGCAGGCCCAGGGTTTCCTTGCTGTAGCCACTGTACACCAGCTGTGGAGGATAACAAGGAAGACGTGAGTAAAAGGCCTGTTCTGGAAATGGGTCACAAACCGCATATTTTGATCAGGTAATGACCCAGGTAATCATGTTCTTATCAAAAGGAAAACTTAACACACAAGTTGGCCTTTCTAAAACAGAACCCATGTAAATACAGAAAACGGTTTCCTAACCATCTCATTGAAAGTAGGGTTTCTGGTTTTCCTCGAGATCTTTGTCTTGCGTTTGGAAGTCTTGTGTGGATCTGGAAGCAGGTAGGTTTTAACATACGGGTTGGGATCTGTTCCATCTTCAGACACCTGGAAGGGGAAAAACTGATTAATAGTAGAACAACAGACAGATAAACAAATGAAGCAGTAGTTAAATGAATCACTATGTTTACCAGATCCCTGATGTGCATGACCATAATGAAGAGAGTGCTGTTCCTGTAGGAGATCGAGAGCTTCACTTCTCCTTCCACGCGACCAGAAGTGGGACTGAGTGGAGGCTCTGCAACGGCAAAAATATCACACATCACTATCTTGAAGATGGAATAACAACAATACACAGATTCTTCAACAAAGCTAATTCAATCCACAAATTCCAAAATAAAGCCTTTTTATTTGGCTTCTTAATGAGACTCAACATTTTACAAAGTGACTGAATTTATTGTAGTTGTTGTGGCTCTTTGCCGTCAGTACATTTTTGACAACTACTTCTGTGGCCGAGAAATCGACTTTTTTGCTGCTGTTTATTTGAACTGAGAAAGAAACCAAAAGTACATTCCCCTGAATGTTTGTGTGTGAGAGGTATAATTAATAGTAGAAGAACAGGAAAGGAAAGAGCGGGTATTTACCTGGTGCTTTGGGCACGGCGTCTAAGCCCTCTGTCTTTTCGTCTCGTGCAATTGGATGAAAGAAGGTGTAGATCAGGTCACACTAGAAACAGAAATATTGCAATTACTTCACTGCCATGTTCACATTACTTTAATTGTCCCCAAAATTGTACTGATTACTCCGTTTGTATGTGTAGTCGTGCTTATATCTTTGTGAGGACCAGTTCAACTATTAGACCATACAGACGGAGGACATTTAGGACAGTCCACACAAATCCAAAGGGCTGTTTCAGGGTTGTAGGTTAGATTTGGAGATAGACATTTACTTGGGAAAGTTGAGGTTAGGTTTTGGAGCCAGGCAATGCATCTTCAGTAAAAGTATGAGTTTGTGTGTTTGCTTACATGAGTGACCTCTGTGGAGCTCCTCATCAGGTTGTGGACATAGTTGTTGAGCTCCAGCTTCCTCTTGGCTGCCACATCTTTAATGTGGGTGCGACCAAGCACCATTTTGTTCGAGAAACTAGGGATAAAGAGAGAGACATGGAACATCTATTACCACAGAACCCTGAAAAGGTTACAGGGACCTCGCTAAGTGGGTAATAGTGGTTTTGAAGTTTGGCAGTATATGTCCACACAGCACAAGGTCTCCCAAACATTCTATCTAAGTGGCTTAACACACTGGGATATGCCCTGATGTGCCACTGAAGAAATGTAATGTTTTAATGATTACTATTAAAGAAATCAGATCAGCATTTGAAATATTAAGACCTACTCAGAACTGGAATTAAAATGATGAGTGGTCAGTCTGAACACACCCTCAATGCGTTCAGAGATCAGAACACTCAAACCACATTCAGAGGTTGTCTGAGACATAAGTGACGACATTCTTTCTACTGTGTAAACGCAAATGCGTCCTGGGTCACAAATGAAGGACCGCCTATACAGCGGATGTCCTCTGTTCACCTAGCGGTTAACATCAATCATATGTATTTTTATGCTACTGTTGGGCAAGGCCCAGTGATCCGACTTAGAACAAAGGGTCGTAAAACCTTAGGCCAGGCTCGGGTAACCCCTAACCTTTAAAAATCCAGCATGGGCCCTTATCTCCATGTGGCAAAAGATCACGTCCTGGGTCCCCCACGGTAAGCCCGCCCCTGGGGGCCAAATCCTGACAACTCAATTGGCTGGAGGGCCACACTGACCCCTGACCCCTCCTCCCAGGGGGGAGTCACCTGAGACATGACTTAAAAGGGCTGAGCTCACAGAAATCTCCCTCTCTTCACTCAGATGCCCAAGCGACAACAGAACCCCTCCGGGGTTCTACTAGTTAACTCGGTATTTTTAAGAGACTCTTTTTGTCTTCTTTTCCACGCTGCTCAAGTTGTTTTCTGACCTCAAGAGGTCTAACCACACGACTCAGTAACTAAGGAGGCGATTAGACATCGAAACAGGAAATTGCTCGCTGGACGATCTCAGACTGTTTCCTTATCCACACGGACTTTACTTTTATTCTTTTTCCACACGATCTTCAACCGGCTCCACGCAGCCGCACATCCCTGCAGAAGAAGACCAAGCTTCATCCCGTCACGGAGCATGACTGATCCGCTCCGGTCCGGCCCAGCTGCGGTGCTCACGGGAGCTCGCCTGAGAGGCCAAGACATTGTTCACTGGACTTCCGGGAGATTCGCGCCGAGGCGCAGGCAACCCACGAAATCACGGTCACAGTAAGAGGCTTATGTTGTCTGGGCAGATGTTAGTTTTAATATGTAGCGTGTTGATTTAATACTTGAGTGTATTTTGTTGATGGAACTTCCGTGTTCCATTGTTTTAGCCGGCCACTACTCCGAGCCGCTACTTCCGGTTTCCGGTTGGATCGCAATGTTTTGTGTTGCAGTAAATAGGGCCGCGAGAAGCGCCTCCGCCCGCACTGTTAACGTCTGTGTGAGTCTGCAGTGATTTCACCGATCAGAACCTCGGCCCACAACGCTCGCTTGAGGGCTGAGGGGTGAATCACTGTTAACTCATCTCAGACGTATTTTTAAGAGCTTCTTTGGACTCTCCTTACATGTTTTCTCATGTTCTCTCTCTCTCTCTCTCTCTCTCTCCTTCTAAACCGACCTATACACACTCCTGACCTGTATTTATAATACAGGTCATGTCACATAGTTAAATCTATGCTTAGAGAGGCTGAACACATCTGGAAACCATTCGGCCCCAAAGCCAAGCAGAGATAAGAATTCTCTTTGTCTAAAATTTCCTTTGTGTAATTCATGTGACGACCACCAGTGTGCGCTCCGGCCACATGGTGTCATTAACATAGACTCCATCTTGAATAACGCAAGTTAACCCACCATTTTGAGTCTATTATTGCCACGCCTCCGCTCTCTCTCTCCTCCCATCCTGGCTCTAAATTCATAACGGCTCCGCCATCTTGTTTTGTAGTCAATCCGCCATTTTGAGAGTTTTTAGGCCTTGATTCCACGAATCATGATCGGCCTCCATCTTAGATGTGATGTCACTACGCGTCATCGCCACCCCCCTTCTTTTTCTCTCTCTCGCACACACACACACACACACACACACACACACACACACACACACACACATTGATAGACACAGACAGACACACACACACACAGAGACACATAGATGGACCAGAGGTTACATGCGTGTTCTAAATTGTGATAAGCTGCTGTTGTTATCTTTGAAATATGGGAGTTTGTTAAGATGATGAATCATTAAATAACACTAACTTTATTTCACACACACACACATAGACACACACACACAGAGAGACACTTTGACACAGACACACACACACATAGAGACAGACATACATAGGTAGACCGCAGGTTGTCCATGTATTTTCTGAATTGTGATAAGTGCTGCTGCTGTGTTTACCTTTGAAATATTGGAGCTTGTTAAAATGATAAATCATTGAATAACATTATAACTTTATTTCCCCTTTTTAATAAATACTTTTGTAATTAAAGTATCTGTAGTCTGTGATTATTTGTGCATATGTATGTGATTGCAGCTGGATTATGATCGCCTGTGCTCGAACTTAGAAGCCTTCACTGTTTATTAAGTAATCGTTAATATTAAAATATTGACATTATTAATTTGACATTTATCATTATGAGACTGATAATTATAGCTTGACATCGTTGGTCCCTGGTAACCAGGGTGGTGCCCCCCTTTCTCAATTATTAATATAGATAGTATTATTCTTAAATTGATAATTTTATTGTTTTAGACTAATTATTTTCATTATTCTTGGTTGATAACCTTATCATTGTTAATTGACAGCTTGTACTTTCTAATTGATAATTCCTATTTTCTCATTAGTGGTTTTATTGTTATTTGATTACTGATCATCTTCAATTAATAATTTAATTATTTTTGATAGATAATTTTTATTATTTTAATAATCCTATTTCATGATTATTAATAATTAGCCAACGTCAAGTCTACTCCTATTGCACAACACTTCTGTACCCATAAGTAGATTTTTTTGTGGCCACCACCACAATATCAATACTGATCAACAAATAATGACAGAATCCTTTTCTTTGGACACATTTGTAAACTGGATGTCTTTTCCAGGTCTGAACAGGGCCAAAGAGGCTGAGGGTCAGAGCCAAGGTAACACCCTACCTCGGTAGCTTCCAGAGCGGGAAGACTATGGTCAGTTTCGTGTGGAGCTCCTGGAACTCATCAAAAGTGCGGAAGACAAACTGCGGCTCGTTCTGACCTTCCCTCAGGATCCTCACTACATATGTCTGCTCACAGAGGACAGAGAGGAAGACAGCCATGCATCAGGTGGCAGCAGTTTTTCAGTTTACGTACAGAGATGTGACGGAGCATTGAAAAGTAGTGAGTAGGATTTAAGATAAACATATACAGTGGGACTCACATAATGCTTGTCAGGGTTGTATCTTTTCTGGAAGGAAAAGATGGATGTTTGGAGAATGCGGCCCTCCTGCTTAATGGTGTAGGTCTTGGGGGAGAAAGACAGAATGGGCTCATCATTGGTCGGAAGGCCAGAGAATCGTAGCTGGGCGAGGTTGTGGATAAAGAAGTTGAACTTGGTGGCCACGCTGCCCAGACTGGACTCAATTAACCTAGAGATGGGGGGATGAGGAGAGAGGAGGAGGAAATAAAGGGACATTTTGTGTTTGTAACCAAAAATGTCAAACAACTCACTTTCCTATTAATATGTCCATCAAAAACCACACGGCAAAATGAGAAAAAACCTTAGGGTTATGGTTAGTTGGATAGTTTGATTCCTCTAGTGGACACAATTGTTTTAGTTAAAGGGCAAAGAGAAGTTGTGGCTTGTTCACCTGGTAAAGAAGATGGTTGCCTCAGCGTCTGTGTTGTGGGGCTGCAGAGCGTCAAACACATATTTGAGATCCTGAGAGCCAGTCAGCTCTGGGAGGCCTGACGAGGTCATCTATAACACAAAGACACAAAATGAGAAAAGATGAATTTTCAAAACAGTACAAATCTATATTAAAGAATATTTAAAGAATCAAATTAATACCGAAACCACAACATGAACACAAGAACCACAAAGTCTTTGGCTTCCAGGCTGTCAATCATTTTTAATCGTGACATTATAGTTTCAGAATAAAGACAAAAAAGAAAATGTCAGAATGATGTAAAGTTGTTTTATCTACTACTGTGCCTTACATGAGGCACTATGAATTGTCTATGTGTTGGAAACGTGATATAAATACACTTCACTTTAGAACTACAGTATTCAGCTAAATTCTTGAGAGAAACATCATGAAATAGCCACATATAAAGTGACGTTTCCAGGTCAGCAGTAAAGCACTGATCTGTTATCAAGGCACAGCTGCAGAAGCACTGCTCTCTGTGAAAAACTGTTCAGCAAAACAGAAAGGATGTAATAAAAGAAAGAGGCCAAAACTGCAGCGAAACATATGCATGCAAAGACGCATGCTCACACAGGCACAGACACAGGCACAGACACAGACACAGACACAGACACAGACACAGACACACACACACACACACACACACACACACACACACACACACACACACACACACACACACACACACCTCTGAAGATATAAATAGATTGCAACTTTGTGTATATAGATAACGGATGTATTTTACATGTTCTGGCTCTCTCTGTGCATTTAAGCCCAATGTTTGTGTTGTGTCTCACCAGTGACAACAGATTGAGGAAAAGGCCGGAGTGCTTGCGGATGAGGTTGTAGGCCTGACAGCACAAGTCTACAAACAGCTGGAAACGACTGGTGGGGCGCTCGCCTCCGTTGATGACGTACGCCATGTCAGAGGTCAGGACGAATGGTGCTCGGTCCCTGATGGGAAAGCAAGAGGGGGAGGAGAGGAAATTTAGAATTAAGAAGTTATAAAAAAAGAGATAACAGCAACTGATTCTCCAGTTCCAGGTTCTGTTCTGTTACAGTTTCTGAAAGAAAGCTGCAACCAGCATTACCACAGGCGAGCAAACAGCCCGTACCTAACAGGTGCATCCTGAGGCATAAAGAAATGAATCGGTCAATAGGCAAAACCTTAATGCATTTAATTGTAGGTTAGCATTCCTCACTGCTGGTACAGGACCTTTAAACTACACAATGATAACTACTTGGTAATTACAAAAAACAACAACTGACATTCTGGTACAACTGTGGGAATGCATCAAAGCTGATATATCTGACGAGCACTCCAACACATATATAGATACAAAATAATTTACCTTTTGAAGGTGCCAAACATCTGGGCATGGCCCAGGAACTTGCCAAAGTCTATGTGGAACATGTGACCAGTGGAGCGCAGCATGATGTTGTCATTGTGGCGATCGCAGATACCCAGGATGTAGGTTGCAACACAGCATCCCGCGCATGAGTAGATGAAGTTCTCTGAAGCCTAAATAGAAGCAAAGAGAAAGAGTGAAGCACAGTGCCCTGCTGCTACTGCCACGATGCAGTGTAATACTGGCAGATTTTGTGAGGGAAGACAAAAGCCTAAATGCTTAGGAGGAAGTGAAGATTGTGACTAGAGATTAGAGGGTTTCTCTACATTTCAAAAGGATTCAAGCACATCCAGAAACTATTAAATGATCTTGCAGGCTTTCCACAGAACCCACAGTCGTCACCAGCCTAAAAACTTTGTACTTATGCCTCTAGATTCAGAGTCAGAGGTGATGAGGAGGGAGTCAGGTCTCACATTTCTAGGCGTCTAAGTTCATACAGTTATAAAATTGCCATAAACTCAAAGAGAACATTCACAGTGTATTGTAACTCCAGCACAGACAGAAATTATGGTTTTAAATATTCAAGTCATTATTACCACCAATACTTCACATCATGAGGTATTAAAAGCACGTGTGAAACTAATATGCTGTGTCTTATTATTTGTTGATATAGTGAGTAGGTGTGTATGTAAAAGTTATTTAGCAACAATGACTGCATCGAAACTTTGGCCTGACATAACCCTGAAAAAAGTATTACATTTTTCCCATCACCTCAACAGCCACTGTGGGTTGTTCAGGGATAATCTCCTTTCATTATGCTTACAGTAGCATATTCTTCATGTGTGTACCTTATCATACTCATCCTCCGCAGGGTTGTACTTGCGGAGCCACTCTGCTAATGGTTTGTCCTTAAAGGATCCGGTGACGCCATACTCCACTTGGATCTTTCTCAGGGTGTCGGAGGACGGCACCAGCTCCACCATGCCTGGACAACACAAGACAGCTTTTATTAAAGCACTGCAAGCACACTCATGAGTCCAAGTGACACATGGTCAACATTTGTGAGGTCACAGCTACCTTGACCTTTGACCACCCAAATCAAATCAGTTTATCCGTGAGTCCAAGTGAATATTTGTACCAAATATGAAAAACGCCTCAAGGCTTTCTTGAGACATTATGTTCACAATAATCGGACAGATACACAACATGAAAACATAATGCCTCAGCACACTTTTGAATTATTTGTATTTTATGGTAGAGGAGGATGAAAATATGCTAAATCGTATCATGGTCAAATGAAATTGCCGTTACACAAATGATAACCATCAGCTGTTGAAAGTTAAAAAAGCAATGGTTGATCATCATTTTACAAGTTTGTTTGCATACAAATATTGTATGGTTTCAGATCATCAACAATTCTTAATACAAGATTTGAGTGAAGACATGTATTATTTTTTTGGCCATTACAGATTAAAACACACAAGAAGAGTATTATCTTTGTGAATAACACAAATTGAGAATGGCTGATTATTGTATTTCACAGTCTTCAACAAATACAGAAAGTTCTTCTTCTGACCCACGTGTGCTATGAATAATGAGTGTTTTTTTCACTATGTCTGACACTGAGTGTGCCTGTGTGTGTTTTTCTGTTACCTTTGTCTTTTCCAGTGGAGATGCATTTGAAATTGACGATGCGGAGGTCGAGCCCCTCCTGCAGCCAGATGCGATCCATCATGCGGATCATCTGCAAAGCCAACATGTCCTGCCTCAGGTCTTCTCCAACCTGATAAACAATCAGACACACTTCAGCCACCAGGTGGTGCAATGCACATATACGAGCCATGCAAACAGTTATTAGTTACCTGATGGCAACTACACAGTTGCTGCACGACTGAAAGATGAACAAGAACTATTTCTATCTATTAAAATACTGTGTACATGTGTATAGTACCTTGAACATAACATTGATCTCTTCTCCCAGTGGGTCGGCGTTGACCAGGGCCAACTTGAGGGGAACTGCGTTGGAGTTGAAGAAGGAGCAGGCCTACAAGCACATACAGGCACAGTCAGATTTTATCTTGAGCATTACATCGCACTGGTTTGTCAGGTTCAACTGCAGGATCTAGACATGGCTTTCTCATTTGATCAAAACCATATCTGTCCACTGACCGTATGAAAAAGGTTATTTCTGAGCATCAAAGATAATAAGAAAGTTAAGCCAAACACATTTATGTGGCCTGATGTAATTGAATTCTAACACATAATATATAAATCATATTCATGCAAGAGATCCACAATTAATAAGTATTGGGGTCTACAGTTAATTATCAATTGAAATAAAGCATGAGTAATGAACCAGAGGAGGATGGTCTGATTAAAAGCTATTTTATACCCTGTACTTTTTGTGGCAAGAGGTTATCCCTCTATTACTTCGGAGAATGCATTGAGATGTTTGAAGTATGTGCATACATGTGTTTTTTATTTAGGTGAAACTGTAGTTTAATAAGCTAATTTCCTCTGTGATTTAAACCTCAGAGATTACAAAGACTTTCTTTTTCTTTGAGGTTTTTGGGTTTTCTTGTATTTATTTTTTAAGCGTCATTATAAATTCACTGCAGGTCATCTATCTTTATAGATCAGGTAAATGTGGTGTTAAGACTTATTTTTCTCATTTACCTTAATAAAATAAAGAAAACATACGAATATGAGGGAGATGGAGATTTTGTTCATGCAAATTATTGTCAATTCCTCTTTTTTCAGTCTGTGTGTGTCTGTGTGTGTGTTACCTTGATGTTTAGTTCCTTGGCCACCAGACTGGGGCTGAGAGGCAGTCGGCAGGAGTTCCTCTGGAAAAAGTTCTGCACATTCTCGAGGCCCTCCTGTAGTGCCAACTAAACACACACAGAAATATAAACACACAGATGTTGTAATCCACATACACAATACAATAAAAGACTAACTTAATGTCAGATCAGATTGCAACTGCACATGCACTAACCTGTCGTGTGGAGCCCCCGGCCTGCCTGACCCTCTCGGCCACGGCTCCCAGCAAGGTGACAAAGTGAGTCTGTTTCTCCAGCTCCGCCCTCAGCTTGGCTCCACACAGACACAACAGGGCACCCAGCACCCGTTCATAACGCCAGCCCCAGCCAGGATCCTGCACAGCATCCTTTAGCAGCCTACAAGCATTACACATATCACAATAGTTAACACTTTCTCTATGGACACGAGCCTGTTTTTATGATGAAGTTACTACAACAGCTATTAAAGTGAACGTTATTTCCTTCCCCCCTTCTCGCTAGAGAGAAAATCCCCATTGCCACCCTCCTTTAATGCTGTGCTGTATCATACTCTGTTTATCTTGGAATTGGAAAAATAAAGCAAACAGAGGTTACAATGATCATTTAATTCCCAGTAAGGCCCACAGATCAGCTTTGTGGATGCTACTTTTCTGCAACATAGGATCCTTTTAGACCGTACATAAGTATAATGGTCTGGCTCAGAGCATCTCTCTTCGTTTTTTAGGTTTTCATAATGGTTGCTGATTTTGCGTAAGCAAGATTTTGCGTAATCTTGTTAGTTAGCAAGATTACGCAAAAACTACAGAACGGATTTCCATGATAACTTGATGGAAGGGTCGGGGGAAGAAACAATTACAGTTTGGTGTGGATTTCAACATTAATCGGACAAACTTGTTGCATCATTTCATCTCAGGCGTCTGGTTGCTGTGTCAGTGCCGCTGCATACCCACTCACCAGCAGAGGTAGTGGGCGATGTTGATGTTGCCTTGTGCTCTGGACAGCAGGAAGATGACCAGGGCATTCTTTAGGTGACACTCAAACTTTAAGGCCTGGAACGACAAGAGAGAACTGGGACTTAGCATTACAGATTGAGCAAAATGTGCATACACGGGGAAGGGTTATATGAGAAAGACAAGTTGAGTTATAAAGTCAATGGGGGAATAAACATGTGAGAGATTCAATGACATGTGTATGTTCAGTGTTTTAGCTGTACCTGTACAAGCTGTGGCAGGTAACCAGCTAGTTCATCATCACTACTCTTCTCAATCCAACTAACAGCCACACTTCTCACCTCTGTATCTGCAAACCTACAAACACGCACACACACACATAAGACACTAAACATTCAACAATAAAGATCAGCACAGTTAAAAGGAAAGGAGAATTTCCCCCCACTTAAAATTGGACTTTAGCTTCACGGAATAACAAACTGACGGAATCAGCTTCACACTTATTAAACCTAATTAACCCAATTAAAATTGAATGACACATTAATTGACAAAGAGAGAAAGCAGTTTTCCTGCGGTGCCACAGAGCAAATGTGTGTGCAAGTGCTGGGCACACAGATCATACTTTGAGTCGAGCAGCTCCAGTGCAGTGACAGGGGGCAGAGGGGGCCACTGGTGCAGCAGGGAGTGGATGTGAGCCATGCTGGCCCAGTCCCAGCTGGGTGCACTGGCCAGCACTTTGGGCAGGCTGCTGGGGTGGTCCCTCTGACAGTGGAGCCGATGGTCCCATATGATTTGGTGATCAGCCCGTTTTAGCCTGCAGAGAGCGAAGAAGAGCGGAGAAGAGAGGAGAATGGTATTTACATCAAAATATATAAACATGTATAAGCTACACCGCATACAGATTTCTAATCACATATATCCATTAAAATAACCAACTCAGCGTTATCAGATAAAGTCTCTTTCTCTGTTTCAACACACTAAACATAGAGTAGAAAAGGGACTGAAGAATGTGGAGTCTAATTGGCAGCATCAAAAATAATGCTTAAAACAGACCGCTGAAAAATAGAATCGCACAAATGCAGTGCAAGATATAATAACAGCAATGTGATTGTAAGGTCACCAGCTTCTCAGAACATTTGAGAAAATTAGTGCAGGATAAGTGAGTCATAACTTCTCTGCTTAAGCTCAAAAACTACAAGTCAATGTGCATTCAAGCAATTACAAAAGTCATTAGAATGACTTCATCTCTAGCAGAAATCCTCAGTGTTAGACTGGTTATCAAGAATAACTCCCTGTCTTGTGTGATTATGAGTGTAACTATTTAAAAATAAAAGAGCTGGTATGCTCCGATAACCTTTCCTAGGCAAATAAAAGGGACAAAGATACAATCGTGTGGCTAGACTTAAGAGTCCCTTGTTCTGTTGTAAATTAACAAATCACACAAAGAGACAACTTGTCTTTAACACTACTGACCCAGGCTCAGCTTACATTTGCCTTTCTGTGAATGTTGAAGATTTCTCTTTCATGAATGATGAAATATCACACATACTGAAATGGACACACGACACATCAGATGCTCAACATGTTTTGAGTGAATAGAGGCTGGAGAAATAAATGGGCAGGACAGAGAGCAGGCGGTGTGAGCCCACTGAGAGAGCGCTCTGTCCTAAAGTGCTAGTTGAGACTCATGGATGTTGGCAGGGTGGAGGAGATTTGGCTAGCAGCGGGTAAGGAGAGCATTTAGCAGCGCCGGGAGCAGCTGGAAGCGAACAGCGATACTGGAGCTGACAAAATACAGGCGTTTATGGGAAACTGAGGCCGGCAAAGTCAGTTGCATTTAAAATAAATCTCTATGTGAATCTAGCATGTCCAATTGAATCATTTTTTTTAATTTTTAAACAATCGACTGAGTTTGCCTTTCACACAGTTTCTGTATTTTCAGTTTGTGTCTCTCGTGTGTTAGAAAAGCATCAGCACGCCCACTTGCACATGGTGAATCCACTGGATAATCTCCTGCAGTTTTCTCACACGGGCTCATTCTAACATAACCCAGAGTTTTTCCACTCAGGGGCTGGAAGGAGAAACTACAAATAAAGTCTGGGCCTCTCACTCGGACATTTGCGTTCTCACATATAGTTCCTCCAGAGAACGTCAGGAGATTATCTGGAGTTCAGTCCATGTCTGAAAGCAGCTTAGGTTAAAAAAAATAATTGAAATTGGCTGGTTTGAATTATATTTCATGCAGATGCACATTTAAGTCACAATTTTAGACTTCATTACACTTTCCAGCAGCTACTTCAAGCATCCTGTGTTTGTTCAAGAAGGAACATCAAGACCACCTTTTTATTTAAATCATTCCAGCAAACTAAACTCCCCTTCAAACCCTGAAGAACTGAAATAACAGAAACTACAGAAAAGTGTTAGAAGTGTTTGATATTTATTCTCACATTGAAATCTTTGAATTGCAATATCCCTACATTATATTTATTTAAACATGAGGGAGAATCCCTTACCCGAAATTTGAAGCTCGGCTGCAGATTTTCTCCAGTTTGCGCCGGAGGTCTGGGTCCAACTCCTCCAGAGTTGATGGCTCCGGGATGGGGGCCTCCTTGGGTCCCACATATAAAACATCCAGCGCTGAGTTGGGAAAGTCCACCTGATGGTAACACAAATACATGTGCAAAGTTTGGCTCACCTTATTCCTCAAAAGTAACTTTAATTGAAGAAGACACATTTCGTCACGAGTAACCTAAAGGGGGATAAAAAACTTGAATTAAAACAAAAACATGCTGGTGCCACCACAAACCTGCATTGTAATTCTCTCTGTGGGCATCTTCTTGTGGCTGCCTGCAGAGCCAGCAGTGGCAGCAGCTCCCTGGGCAGACGTCCACAGACAGAGCAGCCTGCTGCCCCTGGCAAGCACCCTGAACACCGGCAGCAATAAACAACAAACAAACAAACAAGATTCAAAATCCATTAGTTATAATATTATTCATCATTCATAACATTGCAATTATGTGCTATTGCTACAGCAAATATTCCACATACAACAAGAATATTGTTCATTTCTGGTTTCATGGATGGATTAATCAACGGGCTGACTGGTCACAGGACCAGGGGCTAAGACCTCAAGGGGAGACTGGGTCAGAGCATCTGTATGAGCTGGCTGTAAATAGCTCAGTTGAAAGAGACAAGATAATACCAAAAGGGAGGCAGTGTGGCCATAAAGGGTGTAAGAATTACCAAACACAGATGTAACAGAGGTACTAAAAGACATATAGAGGAACAAAATTACAATAAAAAGACTCAAAAGACACAAAAAAAACCTACAACACAACAAGTGTCTCTTTCAGTCTTGGGGGGGCTGTAAAAGAGAAGCAATTTTCTCATAATTTGTCTTTGCCTATGAGCTTCCTCTACAGTTTGCTTTGTGTGGGTGGATGAAAAGCTCAAATAATGTGATGTGCATCGATGCACTAAACAGGTAAATACAGCAAAACATGAATCCAGCCACTCCCAGCTGTCCCTCTCTTCTCACCCTCTGAAGTCAAAGAGTGGCATAGACACTTTGCCCAGCTGCTCTGGAGCTTTCCTCTGCTTGTTGGAGTCTGGGGAGCCACCGGCATTCTGGTTCAGCACCCCGAACAGAGACAGGCTCAGTATGGACTCCAGTGGGAGCACAGCCACTGCAATGGGGAAATTGATCCTGGGAGAGACGAGGACAGAGTAGGCATTGTTGCTGTTGTTGGGGTAAATTCAAATAGGGAAACAATTGGAATAGAGGGATTGAGGAAAGGACAGAGGGCAAGGCAATCACTCACAGTTCATCCCATTTGACGTGGTAGAAGAAGCTTTTGTACGTGCCCACTCTCTTGGACTGGACCGGTTTAAACAGGTTCTTGCCATTGTGGGTGAGGGAGCACATCAGGAAGTATTTCTCATAGCTGAAACAACACAGTACACAACAACACAATATAACGTCACTTAAGTCTCAGTCAATAAAACACAATCTACAGATCATTAACAGCTTTAAATAGAGGTAAGAGAGGGAGACGCTGGTCAACATGATGATCATCTGTCAATTCTAAATGCTTGCATGTATTAACAGCACTGTAACATGTCACACTGCAACCGCGTGTTCTTGTGGGGTCAGAGTAATCAACAACCATAGTTAAGTGAACATAACCTCAAGTTTGAAGAACAACATGAAAAGTACACGGTACACACGTTGCTGATGTCATCACTTTATGTCATAACCAATTTACATAATATAATAAACAATCATCTTTAGATAAAAACCTCTATTGTCAAGGAACACATACATGCAAAGTAAGTGCACAGTGAAAGGAGAACATGTCCTTAATGCATCCAGACACTTAAGGCAATAGAATGTGAACAAATCGTTCATAAATAGAATTTGGTTTGATCCACACATCAAAAATAACCTCTCTGTTTCACTTAGAGATAGATTATGTGAGTGGGGAGGGAGAATATATCAGTTACACATTTTCACTACTCCAGGCCTGATCCGTTGCACAGTGCCATCTGTGTTGGCAGTTCCACCACTCACCATGGTGTCTCAATATGCTGGCAGTGCTGTGGCATCCACTGAGGCTCCAGATGAATGACACATTAGCCACAACACCAAATTCAAGACTTCAACAATTACAGTAACAGTACAACACAACAGATATGTCTGGCTGCATGTCTGGACTGTGAAATACTATATTTGCTGCGTCCCACGGGGCTGGAGTGAAATATTTTTGGAGGTGTCTTTGGAATGACTGTCACTGCAGCAATGTTTGGTGCTGGCTTAAAATAGCTGCTGGGGGAGGCAGTTATGCAGTAAATAGGCCTGTTATTAAGCACTTCCTCTCTTCGTGAGGGCCTTTCTGGCCAGAAAATTACCGTGGAAAGACAGCAGCGGTTCTCAAAACAGCTTTTAAACTGCCTCCATCTTACAGACAAGGCTACACTTCATATATGGTTTTGTTTTAAAGTGCTACATTTTTCAGCTCTCGACAAGATTTGGTCTTGGTTCACCTTGGCTCACTGAATATAGCTGTTGTGATTAAGAAATAACTATAGCTGAAGTTTATTTTCTCCAGTGACAGTGAACCTGGTGACAGCGCTCTCTTCCCTTACTCAACTTCCTGTGCAGTTTTAAATCCTCTGAACTCTCTATTTCTCTGCCTGCGTTTCATGTATGAAATGTACTGCTATAGGTCTTTGGTGCGTGACAGAGCTGACAACGGAAAAAACTTGGCTGAGCTCTGTTCCAGACGCACGCGGGAGATAAAGTCGTGGTGAAACCGGACACTGGCATGGAAAATTAAGCCACAGGGAACAACACCGGAGCCGTTTCCTCAGTAGAAGAAAACAAAACTACCTGGTGTGACAGCACAGCCTGTGAAAACACTGTTTGATTTCAGCTAATTACCAACGAATGGTTTCCATACAAGAGAAAAACCATGTAACTATGAACATTGTATTATGTTTTTTTGTGAATGTAAGCTTTTCCTGCGAACTTGATAATTACAAATTCAATACAAAGCTGACCTACCTTCCACTGCTGTCTCTGACCTTATACTATATTACAATTAGGTGAAATGTGTGTGGCACTAATAATACAGCGCAAGTGAGTCATTATGTAAGAACAAATGCATGGATAAGGTTTAATTATGCTGCAGCGGAGGATCGACTACCTCAAATACAAACATGTTTTCCCAGTTAGGTTCTGAAATTTTTTTTTCTGGTGCAACATGGATTCAAGATAAGGTTTCATTTGATCATACTTCCTCAATTATGACACACTAATTTATGGCTTTGACATAAAATCGTTAACAATAGTCACATGAGCAGTATCTCTAATTATTTGATCCATTCAATTCTCACTGTATGGTAGATGATAAAACAAATGGAATGCACGTCTATCTACAAATGGTTTATATTTACTGACATTTACATTTATAATGATCAGTGTGTCAACAGTGCAATATAATATTATTTAAAACCAATAAAAGTGTGTGCAGTGATTTTATGTAAATCCTCTGACTGTTTACCTGCTGACCCAGTTGGCCGGGATGCCATGCAAAGCAAACAGGGTGAACTGAAGGTGGTCTGTGGTGCCAGAAGCTTCTTTGCTGCTCCTCCCCTGCACAGTTTCCTGGTCTGAGGGCTCCGGCAGCGGACGTGAGCTGAAGGAGGAGGAGGTAGCAGAGAAGGAGCGCAGGTACAGCTTGGCTTGGTCGTAGACAGCCTGCGTTAGCAAGGCCATGCTCTCCTCCACAGGACTGGTGTAACCTGATAAAATGAGAGATACAATTTTAACAGCTAGGACAGTTAACACAGCTATTTAATGTGAGATATACAGTATAATAGCATTGAAATCACTCAGGTAAGAAAAAGAAAAGAAAATGGCAGAAGATACTTTTCCTAATCTTATGACCCTCACAATGCTGTCTGTAATTGATCTTTAAATAAAAGCGACATATACACTGCCACTCTCAGAAACTTTCGTTTTACAGACATTTGTGGATGCATTTCAAAACTGCCTCGACCTTTTTTTGCTTGGACAGCAAGAAATATGGCTAAAATAGTCAAACTCTTATCCACAACAACTTTGTCTTAATTCTTTAAGGGCATGGCCTACAAGCATGGTGTAGTTGAGTGAGTATAGGTTGAGTTTAATGGTGAGTGTCTGTATATAACTTACCATCTGATGATTGACCAGAAGATTTGGACCCCATCTACAAGGCAAAACAAACTGGTATGAAGTCATCCTTGTTTTTCAAAAAAACATTATGTGTAAACGAGTGAGCATTCTATCATATTGTCATATATATGTGACAGAGCCCACCTTGGGTGAGCGTGTCTGTGATAAATTGACAGAGTGTCGCAGTCTTTTGATGGCCTCTGTAATCGCTTGGGTCTCCACCTCATCCAGAGCACAGCACAGGTTCTTCACTGTCTGCACCACCCGGTCCACCGTCTTATACTGCGTACTCTGAATACAGAGATTGAGAAGATGAGCAAATCATGTGTGTTAAATCTGCATCACTCTTCACATGCTTGTACCAGTGTTCTAAAAGTAATATCCACCTGTTTTGTTTCACAGTCAAATATATTGTTTAACTCAAGAACAACTTATGTGTGTATATTTGCCTAAACAAGGCAAAACAACAAAACAGCACACTTATTCACGCTGATAGTGCATTAACAAATGTGCATGATAGGATTAGGATTCAGGGATCATGTATGAGGTTTTAGTTGGCCTGGGGGCCCCACTGACGGTTTATTAATATTTATATGTGAAGCATTGGAATCAACACAAAACCATCTTTATTGACACAATTCAGTACAAACTGTATTGAAATGTTGCTTCGGAGATGGGATCACACAAATCTTACACAACACTGCATTTTAAAAAAAACAAACATTTGCAGAGAAGAGTGCAGATACTAAGGAAATGTAACTAGCTGGTCTACACATATAAATTATCGCAATATGTGCATTTCCAGACTCAACTTGATTGTGTTATTTTTTGCTTAAATGAAGACCTGGAAATCATCAAAAATATTTTTTTCATCCTTTTCCTTAACTCCCCAAACCTGCCCAGGGACCACATGTACCTTATTTTGTAGGCAGATGTTGACTTGATTGTGATAGCCTTCCAAATAGTCAACCAGGCCTTGTCTGCAAAGAAGAAACAGAGGCAGAGTTTAGTGGTGAAAGAGGAAGAACAGGAGGACTTTAATTATATTTGGTTTATTATCAGAGCGAATCACATCTTAACAGATAATAGAACGTTCAACTGATAACTTAAGATTTGGTCTTAAATCTTCTAAATATAAGAATAAAATACCCCCAAAAACTCTGTATATGTAACCTGGACATGTGCTCACACAAATTAATTAGGAAGAAAATACTGCAGAAACCATTAAGTCACATTACTAAAGTTAAACAGAGAACTTCTAGAAGATTTATCATAACTTTATTACCACGTGTTCTTCCATATATTTTCTCATTAAGTGTGTGGCCCTCATACCTGGTGACAGTCTCCTTAAAAGGCCTCTCCACCTGGCCCAGGTGCTTCTCTAGATCTATTATAGTGTTGTCATCCTCAGCCTAACAAAACAGCAGCAAACATTTACCAACAACACATATGAGTTACAATTAGGTAAACATCTCCAATACAGTTGATATGAGCTCATATATGGGCATTATGTCATGACTTACACTGCGTGCCAAGTCTCTTCTCATGGTGGAATGAGAGAGTAGTTGTAATGTGATCTCATTCTCCCACTTCCTGCAGTTCTGGACATACTCATGGCTGCCGAGGCTGTGTTTACTGTGTCACAGGGCAACAGAGGCAAGGTTAAGAAAATCACAAACCATATGTTTGTGAAGGAAAATGACAAGCAGTTATTGAAACAAAGGAGGAAAAGAGTAAGAGAGTACAGAGTGGATTATCCATTTAAAATCATAGACTGTTTCCAGAAATGCAAAATTTGATTTGTTTAGTCAAAATTTGGGGATAATTAACGGCTCATTGTCTGTTATCATAGCCAAGGAGTTTAGGTTTCCGCCCCTTTCTGTGCGTCAGGGCAACAATCTTTAAAAAAGAAAAGAGGCAAGGCAGCAGCTTGTCCCCGAGCCCTGGTGAAGTAACATCATATCGTTTCCGCATCCAACTTGGAGCATAATGCATTTTGTCTGGCCGGTAAACGGTTGTAAAGATTAGTCAGTGTATAATTAAGCAGCGCTTATCGGATCAGCTGTTAAAAACACAAAAGATTAAATATGCAACTTTGAACATGTGGGTGTACGAGGCTTTTAAGCCTTGGCATAATGATATCCATTCCCATGTATCCCGGATAAGAGAGAGCAGAGGCGAGATATAGAAACATCCCTCGTGTCTATTTTTGGAGAATTTTGAGAGGATGCCAAGATAAAGTTAAGAACAGAGAAGATAGAAAGAGTGGGGGGGGGGGGGGGGGGGGGGACGAAAAGCAGAAGGCTGCTTAAGAAAACGAAATCAAACCAATTGAAAACAAAGAATTAACACGCATAAAAAGTCAGCCCAGAAAAATACTTATCTTCCACTGGTTAAGAAAAAGAACTTCAACTATAGTTATTGCTTAATCACAACGGCTATATTCAGTAAGCCATGGTGAACCAAGACCATATGAAGTTTTGCAACGCAACAAGAATTTAGTTTGAACTCACTTCTGCAGCACCTCCTCCTGGCCACAGACTTTGAGCAGGTAGCTGGAGAAGTTGACCTGATCCAGGTCATCATGGACCCAGCAGAGCGTCTGGCTGATCAACAACTCCACCGGAGAACTCACTGAGGAAGGAGGAGGAAGGGATGGAGAGATAAGATAAAAGGAGGACAGTATTGGAGAGAAAGAGGGCGATCAGAAGGAATTGATGGAGAGAGAGAGCGAGCGATGTGAGGGGGAAGGGCAGTGGAAGTAAAAGGTCGGAAAGAAAAAAACAGATCCAGAGAAAGATCAGAATGGAAGTGGAAGAAAGGGAATGATAGAAGAGAGAAGACAAAATGACACAAGGTTTAATTGTTTGAAACCACATAACACACTGTACAAACGAACAGGAACAGGCATGATACAAGGTGTATCAACAGGAAATGGCTTTTTTGGTTTAGGTGTCATTTTGATCACAGTCTTAACACACATACACAAATGTATCAGAGGTGAACCTTCACTTCCCGGTTCACTTTCGAGTGAGAGGCCGAACAAAACATTGGCTTCCTTTAGCAAGTCAAATCCATTTTTAAATCCCAAAGTTTAAATCGCAAAGCGTGGATTTAAACTTTGCTAAACTCTTACCTGGGATATTCTCATTTACACATGTGTGACCGTACCCTTAGTGCCAAAAATGTTGAAGGGTTTCATATTTGCTGCTGTGGGAACTGAACTCTAGACCTTACTGGAATTTCTCTCCAACTGCAAACCATCCTCTCACATTGTAAACGTCTCCACTTTCATTTCAAATCAAACCTCTCCTCGGATCAAAAGAATAACGCCATGTGCTGTTTTGTGGAAGGATTTTAATTCAGGAGGATTTGGGGTCAGCTCTCGATGTTTGTATGTGCTTCGATATCTGATGTGTTCAGCCAACACAAGACTGAGTGGAGCGTGAAACCTGACACAAGGCAGATTATTCGGCTGTTTAGCTACTTCTGCAGAGGTTTTCACACTCTTAACAATGCCTATACACAAACACAGGCAGACAGATACAGACTCTTCACATAAACACACATCTCAAACACACACACTGGATACTTAATAGCCGTTCACATAGACACAGGCTAGGAGACCACCCCTGGCTCCAGCAATAACAGACCTCCACCCTTTAGAGGAATGGTGTCTTTTCTCGATGCTCATGCCAGCGGGTTTAGCTTCACAGTCCAGAGTGGCTGTGTGGCAGTGGTGGCTGCCGCGGTTATATACGTACTGGAGTGTTTAGTAACAAAGCAATTAGACAGGTCACGCCTCATGTTGTGAGCCCTCTGAGGTGGTGAGGGAATTCCTGGCAGGGCATTTTTGAGGGCACCAGTTAAAAAGAGGATAAAATTCCTATACCTCATTCTGCTAACCATTTCACACAGGGTAGGGGAAAGGTGTTGGCGGGGAAACATACGGACAAAGAAATTGATGCTTGACTTGAGAGACAGACACACACACACACACACACACACACACACGTTTCTAAGTTACATTAGAGTAAAAAACTCGCCGTCTTGTAGGATCGTGAAAGGACTGGTTACTCAACACTTGTCAAATCAACAGGAAGGACATTGTGAAGATGTAAAAGGTTAATGATTCAATTCCTCTCTGACTGGAAAAAAAATCTGCATCTGTAACAGCTCCCAATTAGATACAAAAGGCGACATGTGGAGGCAACTGGAAAACCATAGTTATTGAAGAAGCAAAGGAACTCTGTCACAGTATCATAGTGTTAATAGAGAATGGAAGCATTATAAGGCTAAAGTACTTGTGAATACATGAGTAAGGGATACAGTAAGAGCTTGAGTGAATCCCTAATGTTAATACATTATGTGTGTGCTAATGTCTTGTTTCAATTCAGCAATCTCACCACTTGACCTCTCACCCACAGCTGATATCTCCCCAATGTCACGCTACACATTATGCAAACAAATAAGAATGCTGTCGTTTGTACTGTGGTGTGCCAATAAAATTTAATACTAAAGGGCACACAGAGAGTGATAACCTTGGCCAAAGCTAAAGCCCTATCTTGCAATCTTAAAGAAAGTGAAGTAAATCTTGGATCAGCCAACTTGAAGGTGGTGGTGGTAAGTTACTTCTTAAACACTTTTTAAGTTTGAAAAACAATTTCATTTCTAATTCTCTTCCCAGAAGCCATCAATAGATACAGAAATGAAAAAAGCATTAGAAAATTGTTTCATGTCGCTCACCAACCGGCGTGCACCCCGCCCGCTTCTAGCAGTTGTGAGGCAAGGCAAATTCATGTGTTTTGGGGGCATAGCTTTGGGTTAGATGAACATGGTTGATTTTTTTTAAAGTGCGGCCTGCTCTTGTTAGCTTTTCCAGGATTACCAAAGCTAGCTACTGTGTAGGTAGACCGATGCTTGTTGCTACCTTGTACCTGTGTGTATGTGCATTAGCGTCCTTCAAGTCAAATTCCTGCAAATGTATTGTGTGAAAATGAAAAGAGGGGGGAGTTCTTTTCTTTACATGTGAAATGCGAAAAATGATGGCGTTCCCTTCCTCCGACACCCTCTTAACCGCAGACAGCAAAAGTAACCTGAGCCAAACTGAAAGCGTGTTTCCTCCCTGTGCCGTCATCTGTTTAATCCCTTTCTCATCACATCCCATTTTCTTACTCCGTTTCATTTTGTTTTCTTTCTCTACTTCTTAACCACTTTCTTTCTAAATTTAACCTGCTTATTTAGGTTCTCTCTTTATAAAATGTCTTTCCACTTTTTTTCTTCTGTCTTTTCCATGATTTTCTTCCTCTGCATTTTTATTTGGTCATACTCTTCCTTCTTCACCTAATTTACATTTCTTGCCCTCTCTTTTTCCCCCCTCTCACTCCTTCCATCTCCTGTTCTCAGCAGCAGAATGTGAGGAATCCCCAGAAGCCATAAGTAGTTCACAGCTAAGCCCCAGAAGAAAAAGTTGTCTCTCTTTTTGCCTACTCTCTCTCAAAACAATACAATGACTCTAGGAATAACAACAGATGTATTTCAGAACATGCTAATGTGCTTTTTGAACTGTTGTTGTTGCAGTGAATTTCTTATTTGTCATATGTCTGTCATATCTACAGTTTATGGGTCAACACGCTGCTGACAACATAAGTCAACCCGGAAACAATGAACTGGACGTCATACCAGGAAAGAAGGAAGTATGCCTAGGAAGTGACCCCAGGTACCAGGATTAACATGGAGATAAATTCAGAGTCAACGCAGGAAACTAAGAAAGTACTTTTTGGATGTAGAACGAGGAAAGTACTAAATATACTTCCTTTAGGTTGTTAGTGTTGAACTGAGCTATTTAGAGTGGTGTCTGGGTCAGTAGGACAGTCTGTTAGACAGAATACACCCACACACAAGTTTATTTATATATATATATATATATATATATATATATATATATATATACTGATGGCAGTAATGGTCCTCAGGGAACAAGATAGACAAATGTTTTTGGATGAAGACCCTCATTTATACTGTAAGAAAGCATTCTGTAACATAAATACACAAATGACTTTCATAACAAAGCAAACGGCTCAAATCTCTGTTGAAAATTCCCTGAGTTATGAACATTTGAAGTATTTGACAACCTCCTGCATGAGAAGATTGTCTGGACCCCCTGTCCCCCTAAGGAAACCCTTCCCTGCTGACAGCCTCCACCGTGCCTGACTATACATCTGACACCTATGTCAGACGGCGGGGGCTGAACTCCAGTCCCTTTTTGCAGAATTTTGCTACTCGGTGGCAACGGGACAAACCTTTATTTGTGCGGAAAAGGAACGCAGTGTACTTCCCACGACAGAAAAAATGAAAGGGAAAAGAAAAAATGTGACGGGAAGGGGGTGAAGAGTTTGGCAGCTGTGAATGTTGTTTCCTCCTTCAGACCTCTCTTATCTGCAATCTGAGCTGTTCATTCTCCAAGGCAGGGGGTACAAGGTTTCTCTTTTAGCTGACTTTAAAGCAATAGTGCACCATATGCACAAAATGTTTTATGTGGTTACTGGGAAGAAAAAAGGGGTGTACCACAATCCTGTAAAGACCTGGTTCAAAGAAGGTTCGGATTACAGACATTTGTTCTCCAGGGGTTCTTACCGTCACAGGTGAAGGTTACAGGCTGCTGAGATTCCGAGATTTCAATAGAAACCTTGACAGAACAGCTACTGTCACCTCCTGTGTCTCTCTGGGTGATGACAGGGCTGAGGACGAAGCCAGGGTTGGTGGAGATGTCACCATGAGGGAATTTAGAACGCAGGCTGGTGGGACCAAAAAAGAAAAAGAAATCACAAAAGAAAAAGAGTCAACACTTTTCCCAACATATTTTGATCTATTTGGCCAGTGCACACTCATGAGGTGCAGCCAGGGCCAGGCTGCGCATATGGATAAGACGCCTGGATTCACTAGTGGTTATAACTGTAAATCTGAATAGAACAGGAATTAGCAGCCTGTGCACACAGTCATAAAAAACAACAAATTATTTCTACCAAATCCTAATAATATTTATTCTCAATAACCCATCATTCTGCCTGTGATGTTGATGGCTTCACCAGTTTGGAGATAAAAATCCTTACATTTTACCCTTGTGAGAGGTCAAATTGTGTTGACCAGTACGCATACATGGATTAGCAGCAGGCGTTGACTTTTTGCATCGTAATGAAAATGGATTCCCATGGTGCAGCTTCATCATCGCTCCACCCATACTAACTACTGGAGTGAGAAATTCTGTACAGCCTCAGGAAATTAACAGAAGTCGCACGCACACACACACACAGCTCTTTACTGCATATGTAGTATATGTGGATGTTCTTTCTTCAGGGGTCAATAATAATAAAAATATATACTACAAGAAAACTCACTCATCTTATTCTCATATTACAATTTGACCCACTGTTATACGCTTAAAGGTTTAGTGTGTAGAATTTTGTGACAACTAGTGGTGAAGCTGCTTGTTGCAGATGAATACCCCTCACCTCACCCTCCCCTTCCAAACATGAAAGATAACCAGTGTTAGCCTTCAGTTGTCAGAAAAACTCTAAAAGAGTTTTGTTTTTCCAGTTTAGACGACTGTAAAAAAAAAAACATGGCTGCCTCCCTAGAGAGGACCCGCTCCTGGTGTAAATATGAAGTATTTAAATATAAAGGGCGCATTGTAGGGTAAAAAAAACAAACAATTTGTACAGTTTAGATGAAACACACTAGTGAAAACATCACTAGGATTATTTTATATTCAATCTCAAGGGAAGCATCTTACATTTTAACGTCTTCACAGAAGGCGACAACCTCAAGGTTTTGAGCGTCCTGTTGTTCCAGGGCGGCGTTCTTCACCAAACCTGTTCCCTTGTCCTACATAAACAAAACATTAAAACACAAACAGAATTAGGGAACTGAAAAAAAATACACAAGTATTAATAACATTACACAGTTCAAACAGTAGCAGGCCAGATTGAGAACGGCAGTACACAAAGGCAGTGACTGGCGGTGTGTGGTCATTATAATGTGTTGAGCTCATACTGTATGAATTCCTGACATCAGTTTAACAATACAAGAGACTGTAAACAGCCACGCTGAAGGTCTTTATGGTGATTTGGGTTTAGGGATTGCTGAAGAGGCAGTTTTATAAAAAAACAACCTCAATGCGATGAATCCTATAGAGAGAATAAAAATGTCAGCAAGGACAAAGGTTAGAAACACCCACTGAGGTCTCCAGCCCCTTTATGACCTTTACTCTTAAATTGCAGCATTAAAACACAAGTTTATGTTTAATTAAAACTTGTTAAAATTAAACAACACAAGAACTTCACCCACAAGCAGCTGAGCCGCATTTTCACTGGAAAAAATATAATAATACATGGAAGTTCATTATTTTCATCAAATCAGTTTTTTTCCTCTTAAACATTTGACACTTCAAAGAGTTGTAAGTCTGTCTCTTTGTCTCTCAGACATGCCCGCACACACACATGTGCACACAAATCCTGAGGCAGCTCTCCTGGGAGTAACTCTAAGAGATTCCTGGAGACTCGCCTGCTGCCGCGAACTCGCAGTTACACCGGCTTTTTACGGCTGTCTTACTGCCAGCGACTGAGGAATGTGCTTCCTGTGGCACAGGAAATGAGAAGTGAAAGGGCACCACCCCTTCCGTTGCCCAGCTCTGGGCTGTCTGCAAAAGTGCTCAGTCATGGCTTGGAAAACAGGGACTCTGACATCACTCCTAATGAGGAAGGTTTGTAGACAGGGCATGAGAGTAGACAGGGCAAGAGAGCAAGGGGAGGAAAAGGAGAGAGGGTGAACATTTTTTTTTGGGAATGTCATAATATTGGTTGATTCCTCCCCTGAGAGGTTTCTAGTCAACTTTTGAGTTTGCTGATGGACCCAGGGGCAGAGACATTACTTTTCATGTGCAATGACGATGACAGACTTCCAATGTTTTTTTTTAATTTTTGGGATTAATTCATCTCTTATCATAATCAGTTTACAATTATTGTGATTTTTATTGATATGGAATGCTATTTCTATTTTCATGAGAGTGCATAAAGAGCCGAGTACAATATTTAGATGAATTTAGTTCTGGAAAGAGACCTTCCAATTATTTAATATATTAAACTTTAAATAATATCAAAATCGACAAATGTTATCACCTACTTGATTTATTGCTTCAGCTTCACAAGAAATACTGGTCTAGTGGTGAATGGACTGCACTTAATGGACAAAAAATCGCCAATCCTATGAGTAGGGAGCGAGCCCCTGTAAAATCATCCTACTCCACATAAACCAAGTCGAGGATGTCCAGGTAATCACCCATACCACATAACCACAGTATGCCTGTGAAACCCCTTTCTCTTGTTTCTTGTCTTCTATGACTATATCTGATTAATAAAAAATTACCCAAGTAATGAAAAACAAAAAAAAGTAGTGCTAAACCTAATGACCAAGATACCAGCGCTCAGCAGGCTAATTTGTAAGTTATCATTTAGACCATAGCTGCCAAGCCCCTAGGGAAGAGGCTTCAAGGTCCAAAGAGCTTAGCTGACCTGACATAACACCATGAGACAGAAATCAGAAGTCAGCATGGAGTTGAGAAAAGAGGACAAAGCCTGACACTGAAAACATCTGCATCTCCCAGCAAGGGCAGGGACAATCAGTTCCTGCCTGCACATTTTTTTTAATCTCAAACTTAAGGATTTCCTCAATTTCAGAATGACTATTTAAAGTTTCAATGAGTATTCACACGTATTGCTGTATTCTCCCCAAACACCAAAATGTGTCACAAGCCTTTGTTTCTGTAATATTTTATTATTGAGACTGGAATTAAAAACATTAGCAGTGTTTATGTTTGAAGACAGGATTGCTTCAGCAAAAACAAACATGGGCAAATAATCCAATGAGGCCATGTTAGCTGATCGCTACACTACAACACATACACACACACACACAGCGGGCTGTACAGTGGGACAGACCCGTCTTTGTTC
The DNA here is from genome assembly GCF_963576545.1 of Limanda limanda. Classification (NCBI taxonomy): domain Eukaryota; kingdom Metazoa; phylum Chordata; class Actinopteri; order Pleuronectiformes; family Pleuronectidae; genus Limanda; species Limanda limanda. The sequence continues at coordinate 22,045,854 of NC_083643.1, forward strand.
CGCACTACTGATTTTGTTTGGACCTAGACAGAGAGCTCCTGGTATCTGAAGTCATGGGAAGAGCTTTATATGATTCACACGTTGACTAATGCTTCACACTTCCTCTGCTTTTACTGACTGTAATACCAGGAACACACTGTACAAGACAAGAAGATTACAACCCTAACAGTGGCTGATCTTCAGGGTCACGGAGAGTTAATGTGACCAGTAAATGATGCCAGTGATGCCAACAGAGATGACTATAATCCAAAGAAAGTCAGTTGTAGACTTTGGGATGCAAAATCTTTTCACAGAGCTTAGTGCAATTAAAATTTGTTTTTCTAATCGTCCAAGTTTCTTATGATGGATTTCCTTAATGCATTTTCCGTCCACTTTCAGACAGACTAGACATGGAACTTGTCAGAAGTTCTTTTTCCACCATTTCCTACCCTGCTGGAGACCGTTCTGTCATGGGTGTCCTCATCTCTTAGTTGGCCACATTGTGCTTGACAGGGAGACATAATTGATTATGAAAAATGTGACTTGTGCATCTACAGATTAACACTGTAAATATTGTTATGGTGTTTATTCCAAGATAACTTTAAGGTTAATTAAAGGTAACCGTTTTACAACTTGTAAACAGCTTAAGGTTAAAGGGAATCAATTTTAGAAATCCTATTAAATAGTCCAGTGGTTCTGGGGCATACAAATAGTTTATATATAATGAATGACTAGAAATTGTTATATATAGAGAGAGAGATATAAAAAAACAAATCTGCATAGTTTTTTCCATCTCTGGCCTTAGTTAATAATTTTATTACGTAACAGTTTTTTACTAACAAAAATCCCAACCAATATAATTGGGAGCAAGTAGAATGAAGTTCTAAGGTAATGCAAGAAAACAATAGAACATCTACATGTTCATTAATCAACTAGATGATTAACTGTTAATCCATTTTGTTCACAGTAAATAACATTCAAAGCTCATGTTATCACAATCGGAATCACAGCTCAATCACGCAGACGCTTTTCATGAGTGCAGCTGATAAACAAGGTCAAACAAAAAAGGCAGAGCACACACATTTTAGCAGAAACATATTTGTTTTCACTAGAATTTGACAGACAACAACTCTGTGAGTTTGTGGTGCGTATCACCAAACACGCAAGGAAGCCTGACTTTGCACAGTAGCAGGCTTTTCCTGGCCGAAAATTAGGCAAGCGTTGTACTGAGCTGTCAGGCAGAGCACACTACGCTGGGGCACAGACCAGGGACCACAGGGACCCCAGAGAGCTCCACTACCCGGTCCAGAGTGTTCCTAGCCTGGCCACAGGGTCACCAAGCCCAGGGTAGGGAGCCACTAAGTCTGTTTATAGGGTTCAATTTAGGTATTTTCATACATGATTGGACTGTAAATTAAAGTTTTACCAGCTCTATCAGTGATGTACTGCTCCTCTCTGTGTCTATCATTGGCATATCAACTAAATCGAACCCAGCCAAAATCGAGCCATCTCCTCTGGCTCCTGGTAAATTTACAAATTCTGTTGTTTTTTACCCAGTCTGAGTTTACACATGTATCCATCACACCGTTTGTGTGTGTGTCTGGTTGTCTGCATGTCAGAGAGAAAGAGAGGCACTGTAATCTTTCTCTCAAATTACGGGGCTATCATACAGAAGCTACACAATTTTTTTTTATAGTAATCATCACTTTAGTCTTCCTTCCTATCAGAGAAAGACTACAGATTTTTATAATTTTAACAGAAGCTGCACATTTCTAAGGTAAAATGTACTACTACAGCTGCTCCAGGCTTTCATAACTGTTTGTGGGAACTGTTGAGTGGGGCTGTCATGCTGATCCAGCACTTACTGAGGAGATGAAGATTGATTTTAATGGGTTGTGACTTATCAGCAACCTCTGACTGTAAGCTAAAACATTTTTGACTGTGTAGATGAACAACATTTCCTCTGTACTTTGAAAATAGCATCATCGATGACACTTAGTGTCTACAGAAGCTCTGAGGTTTACATCAGAGGAACAAGCTGCTCTGAAAGCACATACCAACTTCTTCTTTCAATTAGGAAGTGAGTAGTGACAATCTCACACTTCCTGTCATCAATTGAATTCGCAGGCTTAATAAATTCAGATTCTAGGGACAGACAATCAAATAAAAATTCTGTTTAGTTAGGTTTTCTTTGGCAAAACTGTTGGCAAGGTTTCTATGATGTATCTGCTCTCTACCTGCTTCCTCACTTCATCTTCAACAAAGCTTCCTCTGTTTCCTGACAGTAAACAAGGTCAAAAGTGAGGAGACACAGAGCTGTTTGCCCAGTGAGTCACAAATGTAACTGGAATCCATTCTGCATACGTGCACTGCAACATCCTCTAGCCCTACAATCTTCCTGGTATTTTGGGTGTTACGTTTGCTCAATCCTCATACTTGTGCTTAAGGTGCAATTATAGAGAATATAAAAAAAAAAAAAAATGGGGCAGAGTCTTGAGTGGGATAGAGTGTAGGTGTGAGAGATGTAAAAGAGCTCCCAGAGCACTTTAAGTCTGCGGAGGCAGGAGATATTTCAGTGTTAAATGTACGGTACGTCCGGGCATACTGTATGATCCCATTTGCAGTGATGTTGAATCAAAAAACAAGTTCAGATAGCATTGAGCCTGCAGATCATTTTCAAAAAACAGTGCAAGAACAAACAAGCATGAACACGCTCGACCAATCTGCAATTATAGGGCAAGCAAAACATTTCACTGTGTTTAAACACGACTCCCAAAAACTGAATCTAATTGACTGGCTTGTCAGCTTATTACATAACTATACTTCCCATTTACCACACTCACACTGTGCATCATTAGTGTTAGCAAAAACAAGGAGTAATTCGTCCCAAATAATATATTTACAATCAAATCTGCTTCATGCTCTCCTTAACTCTTAATTTCTCTGCAGACTAATAAAGTTTGTAGCTTGATTCAGTTCTTACCATTTGATCTCCGGATTTGTTGATCCACTACATGAACCAAAAAACAAGTAACTCTGAATCAAGGAAACTACCCTTTTTTAAAACAATTATGACGATAAGCAATATGAATCTGTTCTGCCTCAGACATGGCGACGTGAGGTAAATGACGCATGAACTCTCAGAGCCAGGTCTGAACAGGAATTGGTGCAGTGAGGCGTGACGACTGAAATGTAGATAGAGATATTTGTTTGACTGCTGATTATCTTTAACCTCCAACTTAAAGGCCGAAGGAAGGGATCAGCAGCCAGTCACGGGCAGTCAGTGAGTCTAAGGTGGAAGAATATCGGGGGAAAAGAAAGGTGGACGGATGCAGTTAAGTGACAAAGCTGAGGACATGAACTGAGAGACTGTGAAGACAGAGAATGAAATGGTAAGTAATGGAAGAAAAAACATTAAACAGAAAGTGAGGAGACTAAAAGAGGAGAAAGAGAATGAGGCATATAGAAGAGGGGGTGTGACACATTCGATAGCCCTGTTCTGACTATGTTGTATTTGTTCCATTTTAAAGCCCTCTGCCCATATGACCACATTTTAAAGTGAACTCTTGCCAACCACAACAAGGCCTGGTCACTGCAGGCTGATGCACAGAGACACACGTAAAAAACAGTTGGGGCACATTGCAAGTGTGACAAGAGGGCAGATAAAATACTGTGCACCATTTTCTTTCATGTCTCTTAATGAGGAGATGTAATGTTTTGGAAGAAAAGAGATTTCTTATGTGGCTTAGAAAAACACTTCAGTCGACTTCCAACCACAGTGCGACTCAACCCATTGTTTCAGAGAGTGTTGCTGAGTAGCTGAAAGTTTCTTTAAGCATTCAGAGCAATGGTTGAGAGGTGAGTTGTGTCTGGATCTGTACCGGAACTGATCAGCCGACATACAGGCCATATTTACGGCAACAGTGTTATTAGCATAACAAAGTTATTAGTATCTGTTTGACCCCAATAAAAACAGATTTACTGATAGGAAGTTGCAGCCTCACTGCAATAGAGTCATTGCTTGAAAGTCGGTCATTATAATTGTTAAATGTCATGACATTATATCAACTCTTAAAGCAAAGTCCTGTCAGATTCCCATCATAATGTCCATGATTGCTTTTCCTCTTTGACAACTGTATCTTATTCGAAAAGGTTTTAATTAAAAAAAAAAAACTATCTCGGCCACAGATAGATAAAGCAATGTTTACATCACTAAAAAGGAGATAGATACACTACCAAGATTTATATAGCTCCAGCAAGTTTTAAGTTGTGCAATCTAAATGCAAACCACTCAGCAACTTCAGCATAAAAACATTGGTCATTCAAGGAAGGTGAGGTGAAAACTATGTTGAGGGCAGTATTTTAGTTTTTTTTTGGAAAGCACGGCCAATCCTCGCAAACTTTACAGTGACCCCCTCGGCTGAGTGGTTTCTGTATTCATGTTCCTACATCCTGCAGACATCGGCCGACTTTCTGCATCTAATCACCCTTCTATAAAGTATGGCTTGCAAGAGGAGTCCATAACTTAGAAAAGAAATACAGCATCTCTTTCTCCCAAGAGTAAGTGAGTGCTGGTGCAGCAACTTCTTAGCGCACTTTGTTTGCGCTCATTCTGATGTTGCTTGTTCCTGTTTATGACAACATGGGTGCTGACGGAACAAGCAGTGCAGGCAAGCGCACATATCAACCTCGCATAAAAAACAACTAGATACAATATTAAGATGAGAGTGTGGAGGCGCCGATGAGAAGAGCGCTGAGCTAAAACGGTTCAGGTTACACAGCCTGGTAGTCTAACCGGCAAACGCAGACTTGAACCAAAACATAACATGTAGGCAAGTGTAAACAAACACATGTTTATCCTTCCTAGGAAATAGAGACTGTGGAGGATACAGCTTGGAGTACAACTGAAGAAGTTGCCTTTGTCTATTCCAATCCCACACATCCACTTTAAAGACCAACTAGAACAGTACAGTGATGTTATGGTCCACTGTACCCTAATCTTTTTCAAACACCACGTTCAGAATCTGTCAAATTTCCTGTTTTTTTTACGCATCCATCAGGAATTCAGCAAAGAAGGTTCTTGTATGGGGCTGTAAGGTTAATTATCACCCTGTTGTGAGAAACATATCACAGAGACCACTTGTTTGTTTCTGACACAGAGAAACACTATGTGCAGGACGTGGGCATCTTGAGATCAGCAAAAAACAGACACAATGTCCAGCAGAATAGCATGTACACTATTTGTAAGAATCGTAATCTACCAGCATGTGTGCTGAGATATACATGTTTCTGGTACAGGAGTGACTAAACATTTTCTATTAATTTTAGAAAATAGATAGCTGATACAAATTGACAACCAGACTCTGCTTGCCTAAACATCCTAAAGGAGCGTTTCACTTCTGACAGAATATCTGGAAATGAATTTGAATTAAACACAGAAAAGCATTAATTTTCAAGCATTGTCTCTGCGCTTCAAGCCAGAGCTGCTAGCCTAATGACAGATGGTTGTTTGGTTTTAGGGGGAAAATGATTTAGATTTTTTGAACGAAACAATGCCCTCCCATGCCACTTGCCCACAGCATTGTCCCAAATGAATTCTATAAATATTCATCACAATAAATTAGATCACTCGTGTCTTGCTTGGCAAAATGAATCACAAAATGTGGCTACGAAAACAATTGTGGGGTGAATCAGTGGGCAGCTAGCCAGTGAAAAACTTTACAGGGAGCAGATGTAAAGGGGATGTTTTGCCTGTGCTGGTAAATGAATAAAGAGTATACATGCAGTTGTAAGCAGGACTTTGATGCGTTTTGTCTGAACAAGAAGACCAACCATCGTCTCCCCTGACTATCTCTAGGCCCGCTCACTCATGTTATATGAGCTGTGGTTGTATTTGATTATTCTGCCACACATAAGGCCATGCAGAGACGGATGCAAACTTGTTGATCAACTTTTCAGGGTGTCAGCTACAAAGCAGGTAGTAGGTTAAAACCATTCTGGTCTGGATTGTAAGATGCAGTTGAGGAAATGGAATGACTAACACAGCAAATGTCCATTGATGTTCTCACTCAAAAGTTCAGCTTTTCTGTTCATCAGAGCTGTGTGGTTGTTGGTGGATCGTATTTACGTAACAGTGGTCTGACACTATTGGCAAACAATGCCTTAATCGTTATAAGATAATGAATCAAATATTACTTCCAATCCTGTTCATGACATGGGCATTTAAGTATACAACATAAAATTATTCTAACTGAGCACTACCCACTGAGAATCAGTGAAATAGAGCAGTCAAAACAGCATTGAAATGTCTGAAAATTGCTCAAAAGGTCTGAGGTCTCAAGAGCATTTCCTGTTAATAACTCTCCCTGCTGTATCACACCAAGATCAGGAAAAGGCCCAATTTCTGCAGAAAAAACCTGAAATCTCAAAAGGAAAGAAAATATTTTTTTAACATTAACTTGTGTTCCTCATTCTGACTTGTGCTGCTGTAACAACTAAATTTCCCTGATGTGTGGATCAGTAAAGTTGTATCTTGTCTTGTCCTACCTGATTGTTTGGTTTGTGCTGGGAGGAGGTCCCTGGGATGTTGAGCGAGTGACTCCTAGTGACAGCAGCTCCTGTTGATGCCCTCCTGGGCTGTGAGCGTACTGTTAGTGGTGCTTTCACCTCCAGCGGGGAGCTGCTTTTACTACTGTTCCCTTCAGTCTCGAGCACTGCATCCCAAGGATCCCCTGCAGGTACCGGTACTGTCTGTGCAGTATCTCCTGACACCTGGATACCTTCCTCATTCTCAGCTTTATGCTTTGTCAGGGGGTCCAGATCTAACCAGTCAAAGCGAGTGACGCTAGACGATTCCATCCCTGCTGGCTGCTGGGCTGGTGGGTTGGGTGCCAGCGAAGCTGTGCCCACTTGAGAGGAATCTAGGTCAGTGCTGGCCGATCTGCCATTCTTCAAGTATTCTGAGGTGCTGGCAATCTTGTCAAACAGTTTGGCCATCTCTGGGTCCACAGCTGGTTGTGGGAAGATCATGGCATTAGCAGGCTGGATGGGAGTGAAGGCCATGAAGGATGGCTGCTGTGCTGGCAGAGCCATGAAGGGTGATATGGTTGGAGTGAAACCATTTTGAAAAGTGCCTGGTTTGGGGAATGGAGCAGAGGGAAACAATGGGCTGGGCTGATGCGTGGGAGTAGACACACTAGAGCTTGATGGAGTGGATAGGACAGGTGTCCACTGACTGCCCTGGAAAGGTGAGGAGGTACAGGAATGGCCTCCAGGGTAAGAGGCACTGAGATTAAACCCCAGCAGTGACGAGGGTTGGGAGACTTTGCTGTTTGCCCCAAAGTTTTCATCCAGTAAGAGCTTTTCAAGTTCCTCATTGGTTAGCTTGTCCACATCAATATCCCTGAACTTGACCTGCTCTGCCTGCTTCTTGGACTCTGGGAAAACAATGAGGTCCTTTTCCGGTACCCTAACACAGGGTGAAGGATGAGGAGCAGTAGTGGTATATTTAGATGGTTTTGGTTTTGCGGAAGATGTGGACGTTGCATACATAGATGAGGGTGCTGAAGTTGAAAGAGTGGGCCTCTTCTCCTTTTGCAATTTTGCCATAGCTTCTTCTTCCATTCGGAGGGCTTCCTCTTTACCCACAACCCCCTTTGGTTGGGGGACATCCAGCTTGAACCCATTACCACTTGATATCTGGGCCATTCTGTCAACTGGAAGGTGCCATGAGTATGATGGCTTTTAAGTCAGCGTGGCCCAAAAGGCTGTGGAGCAGAGCTTTAAACACCTAAAAAAAAGGGGAAAGCATTTGGTTTAGTTACAAATACAAGAGGTGGTCAAAAGATTCAAAGAAAGGTGTACATCATTTTGAATGTTCATGTCATCTAACAGCAACTGAAGGATGTTTTTTGGACAACCACTCATTCGATCAAACATAGAGGGTGAAATGACTTAAAATCAATATCACGATTGTTTCCAACTTATTCCTCGATTAGGATCAATAAACCAATTTTAAAATAAATATTATGACAATTGCTCGTAATTCTTTTGTTTGGGAATGTCGCAATATTTAGATAAATATAGAGCTGGAAAAAACTTTGTTAGCAAATATATCTTTTAAATAGGATCCAAAACACTTGGCTCAATGGTTTCTTGTGTAACTAAATCAGGACGTCAAGAGCTGTGGCGGTGTGGGCCAAAAGTTTTTTGATTTGATACAAATGACTCCTGATTCTGTATGTGCAAAGCATTTTAGGATCACCATATCACTTATGAGTTTGTGCTAAGAGTTTAACTTGATGTAAATATAATCTGTATCATTTATTGTTTATAGTACAAGAACCGTGTCTGATGTCTATGTATAATATTGCTGTCAGTATGAATTTAACCATATTTCCATGCTGTTCTGAAAACCAATGGTTATTATAAAACAAAGCGACATTTTTCAAGGCCTAACTGTATGAAAACCCCATAAGCCAGTTTACATGAATCTGGAAACCACAGGGACAAATAATTAATTGACTGCATGCATATATAGTGCTATATGTGCCTTCCCCACATATGTAACTTCATATTACAAATGAATGAATGGGTTTGAGTGCTCCAGTCCACTGCAGAATGTGGGAAAGGTATGACATGCTCTTAATCCTGAGCCACAGCCATCCAAGGCTCAGCTTCATTTGTTAATTGGCAGTTCTTTATCTCAGGCTTCCCTGGGCCCACGTTTCGATTGCTTATTGACTGGCAGCCATTTGTCCCACAGGCATGGCCAATAATTGCTTGTGCTCGTTTTAGAGTCAAGGGCATCAGCTAGGTCATTCAACTAGAATGGGGTATATAACCAGCCGTTCATGGCGTTTAAATTGATTCGCTCACTCGCACCAAGCTCTCTTCCGTTAGGGCCCTACTGCGTCTTTTCCCTTGACATTGCACAAAACCACCACACTAAAATAGACCGAATCAAACAATTGCTCAAGGTGTTATTTAACCAGGAGACATATGACTCACCTCACTTATTGGCTTGCAGTTAACTTAAAAATGTGTCAGCGCCTTTATTTACTTCATCAATTAATCTGCCAATTCAGTTTAGATATAAAAATACAGTGTAAGATATACCCTTTATAAATCCCACAGTGAAGTCATCAATCTTAGCTTGTTTGTGATCATCAGGAAGGAGCCTAAAGTATCCCATTTCTAAAACATGAGAAACATTGGTGCAAAGATTGTTTTGTGGTCCTAAAATGACACGGCGCCTTCTCAAAGCAACCATTCATCGAATGATCACAGCCCCAAGAGTTGAGCGAGTTCCTTCTCTCTCCAGGCGTCACCGGCCTCTCCTGAGCTTCCCCTCCCATTGTGGTGAAGGCTGGCTCTGCTGGGGCTCAGGCTATCCTCGCACTATTGTGCAGCTGAGGAATTTGGCATGCTAAGCAGCCCAATGGGTCTCTCTCTCTCTTCTTCTGGCTTTCACTCACTCTGTTAGCATTATGTTAGCATCGCGGCCCAAGATTGTCTCATCAGCTGTGCTAACACCAGCAGGCAGCGACAATGTGGCTGCATTCATTGAGCCTGTGACAAGGAGAGCTCAGTTCCAAAACTCTACCAGGAAAACAGCTTGGGGTAACTGAAAGCATAAAAAGAAGGAGAGAAGAAAGCTCGGCTCTTGGAAACTCATGTCAGTGATGGCTTCAATCTCTGCAGAAATGTCACATGGTCTGACCAAAGAAGTTCCACTGTATATTATTTATTTTGTACATAGTAAGAATGTATGCAACAATGTCAGTGTAAAGCCGTCAAAATCAAATGATCAAAGCCCCTTAACTGCGTGGTTCAAGATAACACATTAAGCACACACTGAGTGGCCGATGCGTCCTGATTTTGGGCATAAACTCAGGGTCAGTCTGAGAAACAAAGCAGTGAAATTAAACTTCATGAACATCAGTCAAGTTTTTCTTAACTACCTCGGGTCAACCTGTTCTATTTTAACTATACGTTCAACAGGACCCAAGCTTTGTTAGATAACCAAAACTGTTTCTATAACCACCCTGATTCAAGATAGCCATATTGTTGCGGTCTATATATGGCAGCAGGAGACAACAGATACAACAGATGCAACCCCCACATGAAGGAAAGGGAACTGCAGCCAAGACAAACATTGCAAAATCTGTCCCACTAAACCCTGGCAAGGTCCTGCAAGACACTTGAGCATGACATCCGTACTCTACTGAGAAGACGACAGCTACTCTAACCATAAGCCTCCTGTGAAAATGCTTGCTTGAGTTTAAAGATTTAGGTATGTAGAGGTGATTATATCAAATGAGAGTCTGGAGTTTTCGCACATCATTTGCTTGATGGTTTGGCAAAACAACCATCATGATTTCTAAGTAGGTTGCACAATATAGATTTTTTCGGATGATACCGATAATTACATGCTTCGCATGGCTGATACCGATAATAATTTCATGTTTCGTAAAAAGAAGTTCATAGCCTGTTGTTTATGCACACCTGAGGGTAAAGTTGCAGCATATAATTAATATTCCATTGTGAACAGAACAAAAACAGTTCTGAGTGTTTGTGGCAGCGGCAGCCCGTAGAGGCACTTCCGATGTCAACAGAAACTGCCACTTACATGTAAAGGCAAATGCCTTTGCTGCCAAACAGTTTGAAGGCAACTGCCTTTGTTGCCTCACTGTCTAGAGCAACTAAAGCTGATGGTGATTTAATCAATGAGATAATAATGGTTTATGGAAGTTTATTATATAGTTTTTTTAGCTCTCGGTGGGGTTGGACTCAAAATGAATCAAGAAAAGCTATATATCCGATATCAATCCATATGCATGATCTTGGTGTCTATGGATAGGTAAATACTCAAAGACTGTATTCACAGTATCAGCTACAGTGTGACAGATAATGTGTACGAGAAAACTGTGATAAACCAATGTAAATGATTATTCTTGCCTTAAATTCTACATAAGATGGTGAATGACTGTCTACAACTGTACCAAAGTAGATGCAAATATGACAAAGGAACAAAGTTTTTAGTAACAGTTATATTTATTCTCTCTAGGCTAAATTAATGTATTCAGTGTTTTTGTGTTACAATAAAGCAAAGAGAGACTCACAAACTTTTACCTTACAATGCATATAAACCATTTAGTTTTATTTACTATCATAAGTTGACATTTGCCGAAATGTTTTCCTAATGACGGGATCTCACAGCATTCTCCAAGAACTCTTAGTTGAATACACTAACATCCATAAGAACATTTAAAATAGACATATTGTTACTCCTTCAACTTCAATAAATGTTAAATGAGTTACAAACTTCTATGTTGTAAAAGCATCACTACATATGCTAGACAAATGATAAACGAAGCTGTACACAACGAACAGCTACTCACCTACTACTTTGCCCAAGTTAGTTCTCATGTACTCAGTATTTATATGAATTCAGTTAACTGACAATGACTCCATGGACAGCAATATTGATACAGGCTGGCTTATCCTGATAAAACAATGTTTGCACATTTATACAAATTGTAACAGAAGAGTGTGAAAAACGTCATCATGAGCGTGACCTGGCGCACTGTGTTTATCGGACGTTTTATCGACTATAATTTCTGATTCCGATAAATAAATAATATAAATTTCCCATTATCGAGCCTATAACATGACCTATCCTGCATCCCTATTTCTTACCACATATTTGATGGCTTTAATTCACCATTAAAGCAACTCAAGTTTTTAAAATCCCTTTCATCTTGTAACAACACTCTGATATTGTGTTTGTTTTTATCAATTTGTTCCTGTTTTTTATTCAAGGTAAAGTTACAGAGCAATATAGAGTACTGAGCAAAGGCTATTCAAGTATTAAGATTCTTATCCATCAAATATTGAAAACCATAGACATTTTAGGATAATTTATACGAACCCTGGTAACTTTTTGAAAGTTTGGAATAAAATTAAGAGCAAAGATAAATTTTGGCTGCACTTCAATAGTTCACAAAAACTCTCTTGATCTCCTGACTAAGTTTGGCTTCAAACAGGTGTGCAAAAGTTCAGATATCGGCAATACACTGCTGATCAAAGTACAGGCCAACATCTTTAAAACAAAGATAAGTAACTAAAATAAGTAACCGGATCAAGTTAACAGTTTTGTTAAGTATGCTCTGCAGCTGTAGGGAAACGAGACAGTAAAACTTGTGGCCATACTCGGCTGCACTTGTGCAGGACTTTGCCCATAAAAATAAGGGGAAAAAGCCCTTTGTTTCCTGTTAGTACAGTATTCCATATTAGATCATGTAGCTTTGAAACAGTAGTTAGAACCTCTGACTGAATCATGTACCTGCTTCGATAAAATGCAACCAAAACAACAATAACACCTAGGGGCGGAGCCAGGGATGGATCCAGGGAAGCACTGGCCCCAGCAAAAATCTGATTGGCTCCACAAGTGGCCCTGTCCATCGTTTTTTCAATAGTCTAGTCACTTAATAATACAACCCTAACCCTAAGCAATGTGAAAATTTATTAAGACATCTTCAACATCAAAGTTTTTTTGAAGTTCAAAATGTTAATTAACAACGAATCATTTTCAAAATATATTTAATGAAGTGTGGCTTTGCTCAAAGTCATACGCTAACAGCAAACAAGGAATGACTTATTTCATGAATTGTGCATGCATTTTGGACATATAATTGTCCCCTCTGTGCAAATCGTGGCCCATTAATGGCCCCTGATGTAGGAAAATTCTAGATCCACCACTGAAAAAAACAAGAGTTTCGCAATTCTTTAACTGCAAGACCTGGAATTGAACAAAAAGGTGCACATTTGGTGATTCGGTGCCTCTCTATGTCGCACAGTTCATCTACAGAGAACTCCGATCACTTATTCAGACTATATAAAGTTCATTCTTGCACTTTAAATGAGATAAAAAGCTCATTTCCACGTGTGATGTTATGGAAAACCCAGTGTGTTCACGTGCTCGCAGGGGCTGATAGCACCGGGGTGCTGTGCTCGTATCAAGTATTCAACACACGGATATGTGATAGTCTGTCTCGATAACACAAACTGAAAGTAACCAGGACAGCGCAATGAGACCGAGCAGATGTGTTCGCTCTAAACACACACAACATCTGGCTTTACATCTGTCCAGGTGCCAACCTGTCGGCTGATGCTCACCTGACACCGAGTGATGCGTCGCGTATCGTTCCGCGGTAAATCGCTTTCCCTCGCCACTCTTCAACTGAGAGCTAGCTGCTCGTTCGTGAGAGTTAACAACATTTCAACACGTCACATCAAAGTTACGAGGCCAAAACAACCCGGCGAACCGCATCGAATGTCACTTCTGGACACTTTTGGAAGCAACTTTAACTTTGTTGGATGCTAAGTTTAGCGGCTAAAGCTCGCGAAACTGCACACAAAGTGGAGGAGCACGTCTCTCACGGGAACACACAGCGGCGGGCTGGGGTTAGCTACACGGGAACAAGTCTGATCCGGGCTCCGGACTCTGAGAGAGACAGTGATTCAATCATTTCAAAGGAACCAGGGACTGGGCTCCGCTCACAACAAGGAAGAGGTGCGGGCTCGGGGCGTCGGGACCGGGCTGAGCACGACGCAGCGGCCGCTTCCACACCACCACGGGGGGGGGAGGACCACACTCATGTCCACTTGCACCGGAGGTTCGACTTCTTACCTTTCAGCGGTGTGGCGTCTGGAGCCATTTTTCCTGCAGCTGCATATTTTTTTTCCATCCACTTGCACCGAGACGACGTCAGTTCCTGTTGAGGTGGTCCGGACGGAGGTTGGGTTGGCTCGCGCTTCTGCCACAGTGAGGCGCTCCATCGCGGGTTACGCCGGGGGAGCAGCGCCATCGTGCGGCCAGCAGCAGCAAGTGTACTAACCAGAGAATGAAAGCAAAACTCCTACAGGGACGTTCATGCTGAGTGCAACATCTTTCACTTAAGTACAAATACTCGGTCACAAGTATAAAAAAACACATTAAAAATGCTGCCTTTGCAAAAGTGCATAATATTTGTGTAAAGAATGTACTGAAAATGTCCGTGCAACACTGACCCACTGGACAGTTACCATGTGCATTCTGCTCCCTCATTCATACAACTACACATAGTACTTACTTAATACACATATATTCATGTTATTTAATTTCATATTCCTCACTCCTTCACCCTGTAAACCGTGCTTCATTTACATTTTGTTGTTATATGTTACGAGGTTATATGTTATTTGTTTTATGTTATATGTTATTTATGTTATTTTTTTATCTTGTAATGCCCGTCTACTTCGTAGATGTTGCCTGCCAGGTCACAAGAATTTCACTGCTCCGATGACGTTATTGGTGCATGTGACAATAAACTTTGATTTGATTTTGATTTGACCAAGTATGTTTACCTAGTTCCTGTACTCAAGTACATTTAGCATGTACCTACTGTACCTGTACAGTAGATTTATTTGCAGGTACTTTTCACTTTTACTGCACCACATATATATCAGCAGTTTCTGCATTTTCTATTTCACTCCATTTTTTACGATACATTGCTTTAAATGGAATTGGTCCACTGAGCCCATCACAGCGGGCAGGTAACATTAGACTCTGCCTCCTGCACTCACTGGCGAAGAAACACCTCAAATGGATTGAAGAGACTGAGACTCAGCCAAAATCACCATTAAAGTGTGTTCAGTAGCATCATCGCAGTCTTTAGCAATATGAGAGTTTGTACTCATTTTGTAATAAACCTTATATGCAGTGGGCACAGTTAATGATGTTGTTGACCTTACTTACTTTTAATCAAGTAGAAAAGTAAATGTAATGCTTTTACTTTTATTTGTGCCTTTGTCTAAATTAACTTTAACTTAAGTAATGTTGTTGTGCTACAAGTGAGACACCCAATGGTGGAAAGTAACCAATACTTTACCTAAATGCATTCTTGCAGTGCTTGCGCATTTACTTGAGTGTTTCTGCTGCTTTACTCTTCTATTCCACAACATTTAATTTTGTATTTACATTTAATTGATTGCTTTTATTATGTTCCAGATTCAGATTAATGATACATAACAATGTACAAACCAGTAAGAGTACAAAAGTATGTATTTTTTAATATTGTCACATACAGTATCAAATCTGGAGCCTGAACCAGTATGCCATTCTCACAATAGGCTTTCAAAATACACAACACTCAACAAGAATATAACATCTTGTTATTTTGTGAATAACAAGATGTTCAGTGAGGCAACAAAGGCAGTTGCCTTCAAACAGTGCAGCAACAAAGGCAGTTACCTTCAAACAGTGCAGCAACAAAGGCAGTTGTCTTTACATGTTATGTTTCTGTTGACACCGGAAGTGCCTCTACGGCAGGGGTGGGGTGGGCAATAAATTTTCCCAAGGGGCCACATGAGAAACATGGACAGTTGTGGAGGGCCGGACCAATAAGCTGACCTCAATTCTACTCATATTAATTTGATAAGCTTCTACAGGTAAGAGTAAATGTTACGGTTAGGCAATGAAAAAGTGAGGCAGGCAAAGTAATAACGCCAACATTATATCACACTTTAATCAACATTTACAAGAACAGTTGTGAACAAAATATGCACGTTTTTTGCAGTATTTCAAAGATCAGCTTTAAATTCACCTTATACAAAGTGCTATTACTAATTGCATATAGTTTAATCACCCCATTTGCTGGTTTTCAGTTTTTTTTTCTTGTTCAGTGAGAGAAATCTAGTCTGTTTTGGGCTTAAACAAGTGCACTGAAGTCAAGTTGAATATCTGAGGTGGATATGCGAAGGACAGCTGACAGTTGATCATCAGTGAGAGAGGATCTGTATCTGGATTTGTTAAACTTCATCACAGAAAATGTTTGTTCACAAGTAGATCCAAAGAGAACCAACATCTTCTGAGCTTGCCTCTTCATGTGCGGAAAGTTCTCCTCTTTGAGAGAAGAATAAAACTCCAGCAGTGATACTGACTTAAAGTGCTCTGCCAGTAGTGAATCAGATGTAGCTCAATTAGTTTGAGCTAAACATCACTGGGTGCATTATCCACACTGCATGTGAAGGGAGAAGAAATCATGTACATTTCACTTTCAACTGTTTCGAAGTCTTGACATTTTCTTGAGAACTCACCATGCAGTGCCCCTAACATGGCTGAGTACCTGCGGAGGGGATCAACCGATGGTGTGGCTTCTTTCAGTGTTGGCATGTGGTTCAGAATGTTACCCTCCAACTAGTTTGAAAGAAACAGCAACTTTCTCATGAAAGCCTTCACCACAGTTATGTGTGTTAAGGTATACACAATCACAGCAACGTTCATACAAATTTCATAAGAGGTCAACGTTTCTTTGATGCAGCTTCGGAACAGGGCCCGGCGTGCTTTATAGATGTCAAGTAAAATCTTCATATCAATTCTAAAACGGACAGGGAGCCAATGGAGAGAGGGAAGAATGGGAATGATGTGATGTCGTCTGTTAAAACCAGTATTCAAAGGGAAGTATCAGCTGCTTTTACATAACTAGATACATTAAAATGTGAAAACATAAAAACTGAATGCATCAGTGGGAATTACAAGGAACAGTCTGTATCTGTGAGGGGCCATTTTGTTTAAAAAGGTACATAAGTGCCACTTTCAGAACATAGTTTACGTTTTGAGTGCCACACACTGCATCCTCCAAAATGAAGAATCAGCACCTCTTCAAAACATTTACAGCAAAAAGTGAATTATAACCTGGAGGGAGGATTTTGTATATTGTATTATATGCCCTTATAGTCAAGTGTAATTTACAAACTGACAACTGAGTATATCTTGTATACATTGTGAATGGAAGCTCTGTTATGATGCAACCAATGAGACTGAACCCACCTTTTACTTTTTTTGGCTTTTTTGACTGTTTGTGTCCTTTTTTTAATAAGTGGGTAGAAAAACTGCTTCCTCCATTTTCTCAGGGAATAACATTAACTCTACTAACAGGCTTAATGATTTATTATTCGTAGCCAGGTGCTGTCGCGTAACACATCAGTGTTGCTCTCAGGCGCTAACTCCGCCCTCGCGGGAGGGACCCTGAACGCCACGTACGGTTTGGCTCAACGCACCTTAACATGGGGACCAGCAGATTACGCTCTGACACGCTGGGACTAACGGGCCCAGCAGCCAATCAGCTCTCAACGCGACTGTCGTAGTGAGCACGTGCACCGTCTTCTGCCCAATGGGAGGCTGCGGAGGCGGGCCGTTGCCATGGTGAACATCACCCCCCCTGTAGGTTGTGGCCACGGCAGACTTGTATTAGTGGTGGACATGGATGTATTATAAGAGCTGCTACATGACAGCTGTAAACAAACTACACCCGGTGGAGATTCAGCTCACCAGCTCAAAGTACGTGTCGCTTTCCTTCTCACTTCACATGGACTCTGTTTGTTATTGACATTTACCAGGAAATGAAAAGGCTTATTTTGTAGCTTTTTGTCCCTGTGTGGGATTAGGAATTAGAAACCTTAAACAACTTGTTATTTACATGGCACCACCAGCCTGTGTGTGTGCTTGTGAGTTACAGGTCTTAGACAGAGGGGTTGTTTGAAAGTAATCTTGCTGTTTGGTCATCCACCTAACACTTGTGCTGCACAGAGAGACAGCATCAAATAAAATCAGATGTATTAATCCCAAAAGAAATTCTTGTGCCAGCTTGCTCCAAGATCACAGAACAGTGAAATAACAGAATAGAATAAAAAATACATGTCACAGTAAAAATAGAAAGTCGATTATAAGTGGTATTCAAAATATATGAATAAATAGATGCTTTTCAGATAAAGCCAAAACTGCATAAGCTCATCTCACATGGTGCCTGAGTCAAGTTGTGGCTTGTGCACCTTTCGCAATACTTGAGAAATGAAGGGTGTTGTTGGCTATTGTAAAGACAAACGTATGGGTCAGACACTGGACACACAAGCCTTATTTCCATATACCTTGTTAGTCAATTTTTGTATAACTCCCGTTTCATTTTTCTGTTTTTTTATTAAATGTATGTAACCAGATGGTGAGCAGCAAAGCATTTGCCCGCTGTGGGCTGGTTCTGCTGAGTCTGTGGCTGTGTATCCAGTCAGTGCCTATCAGTGTGGACAAGTCCAAAGAGAAGCGTGATGCGGAGGAACTGGAGCCGCCACAGAGTGCTGTGAGTCATTATTTCAGTGTCACACACAGGGACATCTCTCTTAAATTATAGCAAACAACGGCAATATCAGGAATGAGTTGGCCCCCCAAAAAATGTACAATGTCAATATTCGATAATGTATATCAATAATTCCCACGTCAAGTTAGGTATTAACAAGTTAAATGTACATTTTAGTCCTCTGACAACCAACACTTTGTGGTTTGGTTTATGCCTCAGGAGACCGGGCTGCACTATGACCGCTACCTCAAAGAAGTCATTGAGTACCTGGAGAAAGACCCCCACTTTAAAGAAAAGCTTAAAAATGCCAACATGGATGACATCAAGGTAAACATCTGCTCACTCGCTAAAAACATCCCGTTGTTTATTTGCAAGCCTGTGGCAAGAGCATGTTTGTATTGAGCTGTGGCGTGTTGATTTTGCGCCCACAGTCAGGCAAACTTTCCAGAGAGTTGTACTTTGTCCACCACAATTTTCGGACCAAGCTGGACGAGCTGAAGAGGGAGGAGATGAACAGGCTGCGGATGCTTATCAAAGCCAAACATGACGTCCAGGGGGAGAATGGTGAGTGATCCTCCGTGTACTGCGGACATCAAGTCAAGTAAAAGTTTGTTTATAGAGCAAGATTAAAAAACCCACCGAACACTGAACAAGCTAAAATAAAAATAAATTGATATTAAAATGTATATCAAAACAGAGTTCCAGAGACTAGACACAGCCACTGCAAAGGTTTCTGTTTTTTAAGCCTATAGATCTCTCAAGTATCAGGTTGGCTGACCTCAGTGTTCAGGATGGAGTGTGAAGATGAAACACTTGTACTAAATAAAGTTGATCCAGCCTATATAAAATCTTTTAAAAAAAAATACAATACAATACAATTTTATATCCAACCCTGAATTTAAAGGGTAGCCAATGAAGAGAGGCCAATGCTGGTATAATGTGACAGTAGCAAACTTGTGCTTCTTGACACTTTACCAGATGTTTTCTAACACAGAGTGTGCGGCTGGTTCACTGTCAGTTGTAGGATCAGGCTCTTGACACACAAGAACATGATGCAATACTCCAACTACCACAACTCACAGTGACTTGTAAACGGCTGAATGACACGTTAAATAAAATAAGACGAAGGACACACAAATATTGATAAAAGCGTAGTTAAAGAACAAAAGAAAAAAACATAATGGTCAGAGACATCACAACAAGACAAGGGCAACTTGGACATGATGTGTGGAAACATTTTAGAGATGGTGTTGTATCAATTCGATCATGCTGAAAAATACATTTGCAACTACTTACTTAGACGGAGCTCTTTCCCAGAGTGTATTTGAAATGAAGCTTGAGTAAACAAAGCCGGTAGCACCAGTGTGCCAGTGCACAGAAGAACTGCTGAAGCATGTAATGTCTTAGGACAACACATGAGAATGAGTGAGTCAGTTTTTTTGAATGACACAACTGTTTTATATTATGTTATATTATGTTATATTATATTATATTAATCACCTGTAAACTAGCAGTTCTGCACAAAAATACTTTGCCTCTGTAACACAGAAATGTCTCAATTTGGGATAAAAAAAATGTCCATCCACCTACCTCCCTATCCACCTACATTGACTTTAAAGGTCAATAAATGAATGATGATAATAATGATTAATTCATTATTCTCTCCCTTGCAGGTCGTACACTGAACCACCAGGCCCTGCTCAAGCAGTTTGAGCACCTCAACCACATGAACCCAGACACATTTGAGGTTGACGACCTGGACCGTCTCATCAAATCGGTACGATTAGAGAGGGAACAACTCCTGAACGCTGTTCGCTACATTTGTCAGCCTCCCACACATACACATGACAGACACACACATCATTAGCATACATACTAGTTGGGTATCTCATCCGTACATTTCTACACTTTGTTGGGAGTCAGTAGTTTTTCCTACTTTTCGTGTTTGTTGCAACCACATGTTGTGGGTACTGTAGAGCTGTTTCTAATATGAAACTGCATCACAGGTCTTACGTATAATTACAGTAATCTCAGTGAAGAGCACCTTTTTCTTTGCTAACATTAGAATAAATGAGCCTATAGAGAATTCCAGGTTTCAAACATGACGTGATTCTTGGGAGTGTTCACACGTAAGCTTGTTAGGTAATCTTAGCTTTATGTCCTTTGTTGGAAAGGAACTAGCTCACCAGAGGTATATTCACTGGTTTTAAGAGACTGGGTTGAGAAACACAAAGCGGAAGTCAGCTCACTGGGTTTGCATGACTCTTTGCTTTACACAGAAGTGCACTCAAGTGCATGTGTATTCTTACTTTAATCTGCATGGGTTTAATTTCGTGTAGTGTCGTTATGCCTTGGGGACTGCTTGGTAAAATGCAAACAGTATTGATGGTTTGCTTAGTTGATAAAGCCTTTCACATGACACTGTAATGTATTTCATGGGATTACCTGCAGGGTGTGTGTTTAAATCCCGTGAAGAATTAGTTAGGTGTAGACTGAACTTTGGCATTTTGGTACATTTTAGGGCAATGACTTGTGTATTTGAACTATTAAAGACAGGTGGCTGTGGCTCAGGAGGAGGAGCAGGCCAGTCACAAACCAGACAGTTTGCTCAATCAAGAATCTCCTTTATTCTGGCTGCTGAAGTCACTAAACCCCAAATTGCCCCGGATGGCTACAGAAAGTGCTGCACATATATGTATTGAATCAATGTGTTTGCGAATGGGTCAATATAGTCAGGAATCAGGATGCATTTGTAATTTGCCATACTTCAGTCCTACAACACCAAGCAGCTGGTTTTAGATTCCATGTCAACAGCCCAATCCACCACTGTGCCAAAAAATTATTTGTTTGAATATTAGATAAACTCTGTGGTCCTTTATCTTATTAGTACCTGATCAGCAGCCATTATACACATTCTGCATTAGGTTAACATTAAGAGCAGGTTGTAGGTTGTTCCAGCATTTTGCCTGGAGCCCTGGCTGAGCTATGAAATAAAAAAATCATTCTGCCAAGCAGTGGGCTTCATCATCCATAGAGATGCTCTCATCGCGCCTCCTGTGTTCTCTCAGAATGAATAAAGTTCCATCAAGGTATGAATTCTCCCTTCTTTTTTTTCATTTGAAGGCGACCAACGACCTGGAGAACTTTGACAAGGACCGTCACGATGACTTCAAGAGATATGAGATGATGAAGGAGCATGACAAGAGGGAACATCTGAAGAACTTGAGTGAGGTTGAGCGCAAGAAGGAAGAGCAGCATTATGAGGAGATGAAGAAGAAACATGCTGACCATCCCAAAGTGAATCATCCAGTAAGTCTCCTGCTGGAGTTAAACTCATTAGAAAATGCACCAGAGGCTGAAACTCCTTTACTTAAGCAGCAGAAGCCTCAGCTATTACTTTCATGACCTTTGGTTTTAATCTGAGTTATTAGATGGAAGAATTATGTGGACAACTGAACAGCAGTATTCAGACAACCTGTGTGTGTGTGTGTGTGTGTGTGTGTGTGTGTGTGTGTGTGTGTGTGCAGGGCAGTGAAGACCAGCTGAAGGAGGTGTGGCAGGAGGGCGACGGTTTGGACCCACAGGACTTTGAACCCAAGACGTTTTTCAAACTCCATGGTAACCACAGATGCCATATTTGCCAAGAACATCTGTTCAGATATAGTCTTTTGACACATATCAGTTCCACTAAGCCATAAGATTAATAACATTAATATAATACGACAAACTCGTTAATGAAACTAGGTATGAATGAAATTACCTGTTTATTCCAGTCATTTGTTTGTTTGTGTTGCAGACAGTAATGGAGATGGTTTCTTAGATGAGACTGAGCTTGAAGCCCTCTTCACTAAAGAGGTATTTACAATATGCTTGTGTATTTATGTCTAACTGCCCTGGTTCTGCATCATTGAGGATAAGGTCATATTTAAACGAAGATTACATTTCTCTGTGTTTTTGTCTTCAAGCTTGAAAAGGTGTACAACTCTGAAAATGAAGAAGACGATATGGTTCAGATGGAGGAGGAGAGACTTCGCATGAGAGAGCACGTTATGAACGAAGTGAGCTGCCACAGTAACAGAGCAGATGTGTGGGGTCATGTTCAGTCGTGCTGCATGGTGATAAGCACCTCACACAGATTCCATTTCCAGCTTAGCCTGGGTCTTTCTGTGTGGAGTTAGCATGTTCTCAACATGTCGGCGTAGCTTGTTACCCTGCACTCCGGTTTCCTCCCACAGTCCAGAGACATGCGGGTTGGGGTTAGGTTGATTGGAGACTCTAAATTAAGTGGGAGTTGGAGTGTGAATGGTTGTTTGTCTGGTTGGGTGTACCGCGCCTCTCGACCAATGTCAGGTGGGATTGGCTCCAGCCCTCAAAGGATTAGTGGTATACATAATGGATGGATGGATGAACCAGGCCTGTTCATGCACACAATTGATATTGCTCCAGTGCCGTCAATTCGACCTTTTTCATTGGAATTTTTCAATATCATGTGTTGGCACTGACGATACCTGTGTTGATGTTCAGGTGGACACCGATAAAGACAGACTTGTGTCAATGAGCGAGTTCATGGCGGCCACTCAGAAGGAGGAGTTCCACGAGAAAGACGAGTGGGAGGTAAGAACTCTCTTTTCTTCTTCTGTTTATACAGGACAGTTAGAAAGATGATTTTTGTATGAATTTCATTTTGTTCTTTCATTCTATTCATTACATCTGATCATTCCCTTCCATCAACCCTGCCCCTGTCTGCACAGACTTTAGATAATAACCCCTCATACACAGAGGAGGAGCTGAGGGAGTATGAGCAGCAGCTGACCAACGAGAAGAATGACATCAACAAGAAGTCGGCCGAGCTGCAGACACAGAGGGAGGAGCTCGAAAGGAAACAGGAAGAGCTTAATGCTCAGAAGTTGGGGCTACAGCAGGTAGACTAAAAAAAAAATCTAAATATTATATAGATGAAACACAATCAGGATTTTAGTATTCTGCACTCAATAACGATAGTGTAACACATTCTAATTCATGATATACATGGTTTGTTTGCATATGACATATTCACTTCCTCGTAACAGTAATGATGATATTTGCATACAGTAGCATATATACATATAGCGTGGGGGTTCCCACTTATTTTGTGATTCTCTCACATTTTCTCTCCTCTCTCTCTCCTCAGGCAGTAGAAGAAATGGATAGAATAAAAGCCCAGACCACAAACACTGAGGTCAAACGTAAGTATCACATTTCAGTGAGTCTAAAGGCTAAAGCCACTTCTCTAACTTAAAGATTGTGGCCTGTCATCTTCAGACTCATGGTCGCCTCCCCCAAGGAGGTTACGTCTGTCATATGTTAATTAGCATGACTACACAAAAACTACTGGACAGATGATCACAAAACTTGGTGAAAGGATGTGGTGTGGAGGTCAGGGAAGAACCCATGAAATACATTATGCAGATTTGGATCATGGGGCAGATCTAGGAATTTATTGTCACTTTCTTTAAAGGTCCAGTGTGTAAGATTTAGTGGAAAGGGATCTATTGATCGAAATTGAATATAAAATAATCCTAGTGATGCTTTCACGAGTCTGTTTCATCTAAATTATACATTGTTGTTTAATTAACCCTAGAATGAGCCCTTTATATTGAAATACCTAATTTTACATCAGGGAGGGTCGTCTCTACAGAGGCCCCTATGTTTATTATTATTGTAGTAGCCCAGACTGGACAAACCTAACACCCTTTGACTTTTTAGGAAAACTGATGTAACCACAGTTCATCTTTCACATTTGGAAGGGGAGGATGAGGTGAGGGGTGTTCAGCTGCCACATGCAACTTCGCCACTTTATGTCACTAAATTCTACACCCTCTACAAAGTTCTACAAATTCTGCACACTCTACGCAACTTTAACATTGCGAGATAAGGCATTTTTCAAAATTGTCATTGAATTTTCTGTGTATAATTCATGGATCTTGATGAAAAAATCTGGCATGTTTAGAGGACTGATATTAATGAGTGTGTGCAATTTGGTACAGATCCAAATAAAAATCTGGATGTAGTCAATTTAAATGAATTTTCCTAAGGGGAATGTTGGGCCGTGGTGCAGTTATGTGCTCTCCGCGTGCCATTCTTGTTATGTAAATGTGTTCAAGTTGGGCTGTTGTGACTCTCCTGCAGGGGAAGGTGACGCAGCACCAGTTATACCAGGAAACAATCAGCCCCTGCCCCCTGGTCACCAGCAGCAAGATGTACCAGTGCCAGGACACTCTTAGCAGCTCTCATCACTCTGCAAGCTGCAGGGATGCCACTGACCGTGTGTGTATGTGTCTGTGTGAGTTAACCCTTAAATCATTTAAATTTTCTATTTAGAATTTTCAAAACACCACTGGACAAAAACATGCCGTCACCTTAAGAGCATGTGAGAAAGTCTGATTTTAGGCCTTAAATTCTGTCAATTACGTCATTATTCCTCTTGTTGGTGGATTTGACTTGAAATGTGAAGCTTGTCCATTTTTTCTGTGTTCACAATCAACTCTTTTATTTTTGTCGTATTGATGTTTTGTCACAACTAGGACTCTGTTCTCCATGGGGAGTGTAAGGAAGGAGGCCCTGATAAGTGAATGTTTTGTTTAGTTTGCACTGTAGTTTTTTGTCACTGCTAATGTCTAAAGACAAAAACACACTTTTTTTCAGGTGAAGAGAGCTTAGTATTTCAGAAATAAGTTTATGTTTTATATATGTCACCACGGAGTTCATGTAGAACTACTGGCAATCGAATGACATGGTCCTGAAGAGTTTTCATTTTACATATGGAAACAGCAATTCAAGTTACATTTTTGTTAAGGAATTTAACTTAAAGCTTTTTACCTCAGTAATAGTTTTAACCATGTGAAATGTGTTCACAATCGTGTTTAACCAAATTTAATATGATCTTGACCTCCAAAATCTCTTTAAAATGTTATGAGATTTTAAGGAGAATGCAACAATTACACGCAGATCATCAAACATTGTTTTCTTTTGGATTTTTCTCACTATCAATGAAGCTCTTACATGTATAGAAAGCAGAAAAAACTACTTTACTTGTATTTTCTATATTTTCTCCCTTGGACCAAATGATTGAAGTACATATTTATTTTACAGATGAAGTTACATATGTTATATATTTAAATGACTGCAATTGTGCTGGTTTTAGAGTGAGTATGTGAGTTCCAAATTTGTTGTTTACAGTGTGCTTTTGTCAGTGCTTGTGAGTGCATGTGTTCGAATCTGTGTCATTTTTCAAAATGGAATAATTTACGTCTTCTCTACATCACTGTCAATGGAACTTGGCTTGCTTAGCTTGGGAGTTTAATCCAAGAGTCACATGGTCAAAAACAGATTTCAAAACAGTCACATTTTTAAGGGTAATGCAACAGATAAGAGATATAATCAGGACACAAAGACAGATCTTTTCAGGTGCTGGTATATTTCTGTCTTCCTTTATAAAAGCAGTCAAATCTATCTGCCTCCCAACATCTGTAGAGCCCAGTTTACCTCAAGTTTTATTTATTTATTTGAGGATTTGAATGTGGACAATAAAGTGAATGAGCCTGCAGTTTGGAGGGTTGTGTCTCTTTAATGCGCACGCGCACACGCACGCACGCACGCGCGCACGTACACGCACACGCACACGCACACACACACACACACACACACACACACACACACACACACACACACACACACACACACACACACACACACACACACACCAGCAGAAATGTAGAAACATGGGATGCGAGGTGAAATATTCCACATTATTAAATGTTACTTCCTACCACTTGATTTAAAAACACAGAACTCATGGAGGGAGGTTTAGCTTCGCCCATACGAGTTATTGAAACGCTCACTGAGGTATTCTCCTGACTGAACTGGAGGATATTTGTTGGAACCGTCGCAGCAGGAGATCACAGCCTCATCGTCAGGCTGGACGAAGAAAGCCAGGGACTGACGTGTGCTGGAGTCTCCAGCAGGGGGCAGTAAAACTCGGTGGAGCTGTGGAAAAAGGACCAAATCAAATTTTAAGCTTGCGTTCTGTCATATATTATATTACATATAAACACTGTTTACCTCTGAAACTCTAAAAGTGTTTTGTCCCCCGCCCCCCTCTATCGGCATAGAGGTGAGTAGATAATGAGTGAATTTTCATTTTTCCGTGAACTATCCTTTTAAATAGTGTCTCAATTGTGGTGCTATTATTAATGCATATACTTTTGATTTTCCATGACAAAAAGAAAAGATCAGGTCTCTTCAAACCTGTTTATAGAACTCTAACCAAACTGTGCATGACTGTCTAGTAACTCACCACAGAGACGAACTGGTCGCTGGTCCAGCGCTGCATTAGGTCAGCGATGTTGACGAGGACGGCTCCAGGGACACAGGGAGCACAGATGAATTCCCCTGAACGTTTACGGACCTGAGGATTAAAGATACTCATTTAAAAGATACTCATTTTAAAGATACATTTTTTAAGTTATGTGTATTTATTTAAAAAGGGACAATGCACATTAATTAACATGTGTTCTTGAGTCCAACATGTGAATGTGCCAGATTCAGCCATGCAGGGTAGTTTTCACCTGCAGTCGCTGGCAGGTTGATGGTAAAAATCATACAAATAACTTATAGAAGTGTAAAAACACTGAATGTCTAACAACCACTGTTTTGTCAAATTGGAGGAATCTTTGGTTGTGGTGTTCCTTAGTTCATTGGTCAGGGTGTTCCAGGTATGTGCTGCTCAATAAGAAAAAGGCAGACTGTTCAAAGGTACATTTTCTATATGGTATCTTACAGTCCTCTCTGGTAGTAGTGCTGGTAGATGCGTTTTGATTTGGTTAAATGCAAGAAATGTAAGACTCCAAGTAAAATACCAAGTTGTGTTGTATGATTAAACGTGACAACACAAGTAGGGAAAAAGACTTCCTGAAGTGGCTCGTATTAAAGGAGAAACATTTGGTTTTTAAAAGTTGCCTAGCATCCAGACAGGTGGAGAGGTGAGTATGATGACCTGCAGACCCTCAGAGCTCTGAAACAACAGTGTGATGGTGCCGTAGTCAGAATGCTCTCCACACCGCAGCTGACCCTCCTTGGCTTTCTCACTGTTCACTGGTGGGTAGTACAGAGACCGCAGCGTCGTGCCGTTCTCATCAGCTACAAGAGACACAGCAGACATGATCAGGTTGACTGGCATCTAAATATTAGGAGAGTTTATAGTGAGCTCAAAACCTATGCTACCGGGAGATAGAGCATGTGTCAGTCATCTACTTGTGAGTGTTACTTCAGTTACATTTGTTTAAAGTGAGGAAGTTTCTTCCATCACCAACGTGCCCTTGAGCAAATCACTTCTGAGCTGGACTCACTGACTGTCTGTGTGATGCACTTATACAGTGAGAGCAGGGACATACTTCCTATTAAGCTGTGTGCGCCCAGGAACACCTCTTGGTCCAGACCTAGGCCGTGAGCCATCACCCTCATCACCCGCAGGCTCAGCTCCTTGCAGCGCTGGAAGAAAGATGTCTTGATCTCCTGGAAGTCCGTCACAGCGTCTGGCCATTTCTACAGCAGAGGCAGGACGTTCATTAGTGACTGACCAACTTCAATTTTCCAAGTATAAACTATACAGTAGATATCAGTTAATTTAACTGTGCACATTTTATAGGGCGACTGTTTCTAAATAACCTCAAATGTATCTTGAATAACATTATTTCTACAAAGCAATTTCTGGCCAATATTTAATAGCAGCTGATAATAATGATAGATAACAAATAAAAAAGTGGGACAGAACTTTGCCTAACTTTACAATGGCTTGTACTTTGACCCCACGGCTGATTCTAAGGGCAATCTTCTTAGTTATCATGATACAGTAGGTCTGTTACATAACATGGAGGAAAGTCATATTTGATAGGGGAAACGTTATTACTATGTCAGGGTGGAGTGAGGCTGTATTGAATGCCTCCTTCAGGTCCCCAGGTCGACGTGGATTCAACCTGAAAAGCAGTTGGATCAGTTAAGACAAAAACAGCCTGATGGAGCACATAAGAAGTGTGTGTACTCCCTGTAGTGAATCCCACCTCTCAGCCTCCAGAGACACCCAGCCGTGGTTGGGATTGTTGGCGAAGGTTTTCCTGCTGAAAGGCCGCTTCACCTCATCCGGCTGCAAGAAGAAATCCCTGGAAACGCGCATAACTCGTTGCACCTGTCCAAACACACAGCAGGAGAAGAGCCGCACACTCAAGGTTTACTTTGACGCACAATCCTGTAAACTAAAGCAGAGGTTCTCAACTGGTCTGGCTTTGGGACCCACGAGCATCCCTTAATGACAAGACGCGACCCAACTTCTCAAATTTATTTCATGAAAAGAGGGTGCAGTTTGAGCCTGACATAGTTACGAATATCACAGTATGCCAACACAATAAAAAACAAGTTTAATGATAAACCAAAACGACCAGCAGGTGGCGATGCTAGAGAGGGAAATATTCCCTTTTAAAAACCAAGAGAGTGCATCTTAGGTAATACAACATGCATGAAAATTTAGTAATTTCATCCTTTTTTAACAGACTCATGCACAAACATGAAATTAAAAAGTCAAACTACAGAGAAAAGACTCAAATTATTTAGTTTTAGCCGAGAAAACTCACTCTCTAATCTATGATATCCAACACTGATTTATTAAGGAGTGTGAATAGACGGCATTCCGCTGCATAACAAATCCCCTTCAAAATAAAAGCACAGGATTTTTTTTCTTAACATTTGTTTTACTGAAAACGAGTCCGCCACCCACCAGAGTTGAGAATCACTGAACTAAAGGATCATCAGCGCTGCTCTCACCTCCTCGTCCGTGATCCCGGTGTTCCTCAGGAAGACAAAACCAACATCTGTAAAAGCAGCTTTCAGCTCTTCGGCCAAACCCTGCAGCTGCTCGTTCTGATCCCCTCGCTCATCCAGGCCGCACGCACCGAAATCCACTACGGGAATACTCATTTTCCACAAACTACGCGTAACGTTCTCTGCAAGCGGTTGAAACCCAACTGAGAAATACTTTGAGACTCACAAAAGTTGGTTACTACCTTCCTACCGTATGTTCAGGCTCTCTCGTCATGTGACCCCTTGCAGCCAATAGGAAAGCAGCACACCCAGTGACGATTGAAATTTAGAGGAACCCGCTTCTTCAGTAAACAAACAGGGGTCCACCTGAGAGGATGCTTGACATGCGTACAGATTGGAGCAGGGGTCATCAACCTTTTTTAGACTGAGAGCTACTTCGAAGGTACTGAGTAGTACGAAGGGCTACTTGTTTCCAGTGGTGGGAAGTAACAAAGTAGAAATACAAAGTAGAAATACTTTGTTACTGTACTTAAGTAGATTTTTCACATATCTGTACTTTACTTGAGTATTTATTTTCCTGACGACTTTTAACTCGGTACATTTGAGCACAAATATCTGTAATTTCTACTTCTTACATTCTCAAAACTGGCTCGTTACTTGAGCAGCGGAGGTTGGCGCAACGTGCACCTTTACGCACGGCGCACCTCTCTCTTGCTCTCTTGCTCCTGCAGGAGCCCGGTTCAGTCTTTATTATTAGGGCCAGAGCACTGACAGGCACTGACAGGCACTGACAGACGTGAGGCCCTATTGAAATTGTAAGGATTATTATTCAGGCAAATGAATTTGGTTTTTGAGGGCCTTTATTAGGTGACTTTACATAATTTTTTAAAGGTATTCCTTTTTCGATTCACATTCGTTTTCCCTTTCCTGCTTCGTGTCAACATCTGCACATAAATACATAGCTCGAAGCAGCAAGTGGTTAACTTTTCTTAAAGAAAATATTGGAAGTATTTGGTTTAAACAAAAACTGTTGGTAAATAGACTATCATTGGTTGGCCGTGTCTACTTAGTCTTACATGTCCACGTAAACAAAACAAACAGATTTAAAACAAGTCGAGATGGAAAAACAAACAACACAACCAATTATATAAGCAAACACAAAAACAACTTTCAGCCAACACAACCAAAAACAAACACTGTGTCGTGGACTACTGCATATTCACGCACACAATTCAGGTTTTTTAATGGACCTCGCCAAATGGAACCCTGGGTAATCAGGCCCAGTTTTCCACTCACTATAATGCCAATATAATTTTTGCAAAGATATTATATATCTATATATTGCAAATTCCAATCCTTAGTCGCCCTTTGTGCTGACTCAACACAACTTAGAAGCTGTTGAGTCTTTATATATATATTGTACAAACTGGCTAATGTGTACAACTTCAAGCAGGGTTGTGTCTTCACTTTGTCGTCCCTACAGACAAGATACCCTACAGGTGTATTGTCACCCTGCTGGAAACAAATGCAAACACAAACACAGGCCCATTCAGTGAAGATAGTCTAATGATAAATAAACAGGCTTACATGTAGATGCGTGCACAAGCTGGCGGGCAGGTACACAGGCAGGTAAACATCCAGGCAGTTACACAATACAGCTAATAGACACAAAAGGTTCATTTGGTCTATTAGTGGCAGGTCTAGTGTTCTTAGGTAGAATCAAGAGGCACTTGTTTATTCTGTTGTGTTGATTCTTTGTTGTCTCTAGAAGTTCAGATGCACTTGTCCAATACTTTTTTAACCTCAGCATCTCGGGTTCAAAATTTGTAAAATTATACAACATATAGTGTTGTTATCATTTTTCAGTCAGTTGAAATAAATCCTGAACTGAACAATTTTGGGTTGTTTTGTGTCTGTATAGGCCTACTATAAAAAGCACTTAGCATTTTTAATTTTGGTACTTGTACTTTTACTTTTACTTTTGATACTTAAGTACATTTCAACACCAGATACTTTCGATACTTAAGTACATTTAATATGAGCAACTCTAAAACTTTTACTCAAGTCATTTTCTGACAGGTGACTTTTACTTTTACCGGAGTCACTTTCAAGTAAGATATCTGTACTTTTACTCAAGTATGGCTTTCAAATACTTTATACACCACTGCTTGTTTGATACAAACGTCCTGAATAACAGAGTTGCACAGATCACCTTTTAATATTATTAATAATTTATGTGAAGAGACTGTCTGATCAAGTTAATGTTAATTATTCCTGCGAAGGAGACTCTTCCTTCATTGGAGAGTCTCCTTCGCAGGCTGCGGCTTCATGGGGATTTATTAGGTCTGTGCCAGTAGCTTCGTACAGGACGTATCTATGGCTCTATACCTCTGGGCTCTGATGGCTGCTGCTCTGTAACTCCTCTATGCAGGTCACATCCCACTTCAGTCAAATAATCTCCCACACTGAAATGAACAAATAGTCCAGGTGCCAAGGCGCAACTCTCAAGATTTAGTACAAGTTACTGCATTTTGTTCTATAATTCGGTCAATGCCACAGAGATCTTGATTTTATAACCATCCGGTTTCTTCCAAGACGGATTCATGGGATTTCACTGCCCCTGTTCTCCTCATCAGTCCCTGCTGATCATTTGAGCTGTCGACCTGTTGCATCTTATTTTGACACATTTTATTGAGTTCCATTGAATAAATTCAATTTATTTATAAAGCACCAAATCACAACATACACCATATCAAAGATCTTTACATAGTGAGATCGAGACCTCAAACTATAGAGAAAGTTCTGTTGGAATTTCAAACTTTTTAACTATAGTCTGTGTCTGATTGAACTCCAAACAAATAAAGATGAGTAGCTTTTGCTAGATATAAGGCCTTAGTAGAAATTATTTAATAATAACCTTTTCCTCTCCTAAGGTTTAATCTACAAGAATTGTGCAACCGGCAGAGTAGCGTAGGAGCGCATGACGGAGAGCTGCTGCTATGTCACTTCCTGGATTCGGGGGACTGCGGCTGGACCAATAAGGGAGATCCAAAGTGATTTGCGGTGACACCCCTCCAAATATTTCATAACCAATCACATCAAATCTACTGTTATAACTATACCAAACCCCTGCTGTTCGGGGCCATTTTCAACGTCCTACTGCTAACTTAATTAGCATAGGCTGTGATAATTGTCCATAGCTATGAATAACTCTTCATTGTATCTTTAAATAAAACACTTGATTGAACCAAAACCTTGGATCGGCTTCTCTCATATTTAAGGATAAACGAACACGCCTGACAGTTCCCACAAAGAGCAAGCCAGAAAACTCAGAATGAAAGAACTACAGACGGTGAACTGTACACATAACTTGACAGTGAAAAGGAACAGAAACAAACCGATATATGTTTTTATCCAAAATGTGATCTAAGTAACACAAGATGGTCAATTACCATCAATTTCCTTTTCAGCATCACTTTTGTTTTTAAGATATTACAGTCATCTAAGCACGTATCTAAATGCTCTGTGCAGAGAAATGCTTTGCAGATTCGATGTGTATGGATAAAGAGTCCAGGAAGCATAAACCTGGAACCAGCATTCAGCTTGACTTCAGGTGGTGCAGGACTCTCTGCAAGGAGGCCTTCCAGAGGACGCCCATGTTCGGCCTCTGGGTGACTGCGTGTTCTTGCGTGTGACACTCCCAACCCTTCCACAAAATATTATCAAATCGGTGGTGCAGCTTTTTTGCGTGAACATGCTAACTAACTTACAAATGCAATAGAAAGCCCAAGCTCCTTGCTTGTTGGGAGTCGGTGAAGGAAACAGACAGACGCGGCAGAATGGACTGAGACGTCCTCAGGTGGAGCACTTCTGGCTCGATCCACACATCATAGAGAAGCTCCCGCTTAAAATCCGAAGAGGTAATAAGGAAAACAATGATCTGAGCTGCTGTGTCTGTTCAGTAGATTTAATGCAGTAAAGCTAAATGTGTCCTGCTTGTATTTGCTCTCTAGCACACAGGCGAGAACCTCACATTGTTCTTCAGCGTCTTTTAATTGACTACCTTTTAGATATGATAAATCCTTGTTTTCACCTTTCGCAGATTCCAGAGGATCTGCACTGATCAGATGTACCAGCCTGCCATCAGGCCTGAACATATTGAATAACAGAACAGAAGATGCAAGCCTGCCTCCAATGACCCCAGTAAATGCTCCCCCCCTCCAGCCTCACCTTCACCTGGGACCCACACTGAGGCTGGCCACATGCTCCTGACTCCACCCCCTACACATCAGTGGGAAGCCACAACAGAGTCACCTCAATGTGCAGGTGGATGCTGGGGATGGAACAGAGCGGTCGGTTGGATCCAAAATGTTCCATTTGAGCAAGCTTCAAACTGTAGGAAAACAGAAGATTCATTGTCCTTTTCTGCATTTGAGTATATATAGGTTTGATGTTGTACTGTAAGAAAAGAATGCTAAATAAAGAATGAAGAAATTAAAGTATGTCCTGCGTACCATTGTGTCATTTTCGATGAGAACCTGAGATACAGTAAACAAACGAAAAAAGATTTTTGTATAAAACAGCTTTGGATTCCATTTGGCTCATAGCATTCCAATATATTGTAAGATCTACCATTGTTACAATTACAATGTTCTTTTCTGGATCTACACCAAATTACACACACTCATAAATATCAGTCTACTTAACATGTCAGGTTTTTGTTCATCATGAGCCATGAAACATTCTTTGAGAAATCAATGAAAATGTGGAAAACAACCTATCTAACCTATTTAATGACTTCTTCCCTGACCCATAACACATCTTTCCAAGTTTGATGGAAAGCTATTGAATATTTTGTACGTATTCCTGCTGATGAAAATGCTCCCTACTTAATGTAGTTAATTAGCTTTGAATGTGGATAAATATTACGTAAAACTTGTGTTTTTGTTTCGGTGATATTGAAACTGTTAATTAAATTAATCTGATTGATTGTTGATCACCTGATCTGTATTTGCAAAGAGTCATAACATATAAAACAACCGGGTTAGGTTAGGGTTATCAATTGATAATAATTCACTGTAAAATGAATCACCAATCGTCAACAGGATTCAAAGTTATAAGAATCTGTTTTCTTCAAGTTTGAGACCACGTTGGTGTGGTAATGTGTAGCCAATCAGGAGCTGGGGTTGTTGTAGGGCCCTCTTTGGTCCCCCCCCATGCTGCTGTGTTAAGTAACTTATGATCACTATACCACGTGTCCTGCAGCTTCCCTGACTGTAATCAGTGTGTGTGTGTGCAGTTTTCCCAGCTTGTTTACTATTATGAAACACGTGACGGCCGAGTTTCGTAAGCTGCGCAACCCCCCCCCTCCCGTGCCGTAGCCTACTGACACCCTGCCCACTTCTCATCTGTATGGAGTGCAGATAAGACAACAAATAACATGTGTGAAACCAAATGCACCAGTTGAACTCCAGGCGGGTCAAACAGCATGCCGGATTAGGAGATGCACTTCTGACGTTCCACTCCATCTCCCTGGTTATGTGAATGGAGGCCTCAGAGAACACGCTCGGCTGGGATGAGGAGTGGAACCTCTCGTTCGCAGGTTGTGGCTTCAGGAGTGTTTACCACCTGGGAGCCTCCAGCTGTATCCTGGAGCGGGTACCCTGGCTTATTCATGGTGCTTCCAAAATCTGTGGAGCTTCGTCTGGTTGCCTCGTCGCCGTAGCTCTGACTGTTGGGATTCCAATTGGTGAGTCCCAGTCCTAGCTCGTCGTGTAATGTAAACGATCCAGCTTCTGTATGTGTCGAATTAAGATTGCTGCTGTTACGATCTATCGTGTAGAAACTGGCTGTTCAAAAATATTGTATGTCTATTTAAAACCATCAAGTCATTTCCCACACATTTCACACACATTTCTAAAATAAGTCAGACACCAAGTAAGTAATTGGTATATTCCTTCGCCTTTCATTCATTACATTACATTTCATTTAGCTGACACTTTTATCCAAAGTAACTTTCTATAAGTGCATTCAACCATGAGGGTACAAACCCAGAACAGCAAGAAGCAAGTAAGTACAATTTGCTTCAAGAAAGACAAACTACAAGTGCTACATATAAGTGCGAGTAAACTTTTATATATATAAACACTAGAGTAGAGGTTGGTTTATTAGACATCATCTTCTAAACCAAGGTGTAGTCGGAAGAGATCTGTCTTTAGAGTTTATAGTGACAGTATGGATACACTTAGGATTTATAATATGTATAGAGAACAGGTAAATCTTTTTTTTTTTCACTTACGGTGTGCATACAAGTTCGTCCTACTGTAGTAATTGAGGTTCAAAGAGGTGATGGAGAAAGGTCAAGGACATGTTATCTGAGAGCAAGTGATGTGATGGATACTTGGAGTAAACAATGTATTTGGCAAGTTCATTGACACACACACACAGTCAATAGTGAGGCCAAAGTCCAGATGTCACATGGGGTCAAAGGCAAGGGAGGCCAACGAGGGACAAACACCCATCTCCCCTCTACCATTCACTCACTGAACACACACAATAATATCATAACAAACACAAAATAACATCACACAAAGGGGAAAATACAAAATTTATATTTTTACAACGTTCATGTTAATAATGTAGCTACAGCTTTAAATTTGAAAGTTCAAATAATAAAATGGACTCACAGCAATATCAGATCAAATCCTCAGTGTGATTATTGCAGCTTCTGCCAATGAGTCAGGGATTCGGTTTCTCTCTCTTCAATACATAGAAGTAGCAATGGAATTAAAAAGAAAAAGATTTTGCTGAATTTGCTGAATTACTAATCGTTCTTGGATAATTAGTTTAGTAAGTTCGAACCATGTCCTAACCATAAAATCAAACAACAATTACAAATACAACTCTACCCTCCCTCTCATGTTTATCTGACCACTACATCGCTGAACTCTTCTTCTCTTCTTGATCTAGGTCTAGGTATCTTTATTGACCCAGAGGGGCAATTTGTTGTACAGCCAGCAGAGCAATCACGCAACCAGTGGACATAAATAAAAGATAAAAACATAAAATACACAATAAATACTTGATACACTCATGTTAGAGTACTTAAAGGGCTAGTGACAGCAGGGACAAATGAGTTCCTACGTCTGTTTGTCAAGGTAAGAAGTATCCGTGGCCTGACAGAAACAGTGTGAACTCAAAAAACAGGGGGTGACTGGGATCAGCCAGAATCGACCAGGCCTTCTTCAAGGACCTGACCTTGTCCGGGTTACGGAGGTTGTTCAGTGCCTGATATTTTTGAAGGTCAGTAACCCGTACAAACAAATAAAAGAAAAAAGGTAGGAACATATACAATAAAACAACAATAAAAAAATCATAAAAGTGCTGTCAACATCAAAACGAAGCCTCGATAAAGACACGCATCAATTGCTTTTTTTCTGTGTCTCTCCTAAAAGATGTATCTTTCTTAAATCTCTGAGATTTCTGCTTTCTCTGATTTCTTCTCCTCCATTCAACACGATCACTCCTCAGACTGAGACTCAGACTTTGCCACATTTTCCCTCCACAGAACAATTCTGTGTCCATGTGATGTCGATGGCGAAAGAGGCCAGACAACAAACACTGGGCGTTTTCCACCCGACCTTCAGTCTGCTGCGGAGGGTGCAGGAGTCCCTGATGGAGAAGCTCCCAGAGGACGCTCACCGTCGGGCCTCGGGGAAGCTCTGCGTGTCCCTCACCCGACTGGCTGATGGGAAGAACGTTTTGGTGTCAGAATTCGAGAGCAGAGAAGAACTCATTCAGGTGCAATGGAGCAGAGAAAAACACTGGTTTGGTTTGACAACATATGCTCTGATTCTATTTCAGCAAAAATGTCTCTGACGTTCTTGAGTTCTGAAGTTTAGACCTGTACTGTCTCTCTTTGCAGGTTCTCATGTGCAGCTGCTTTTTCCCTGTTTACTGTGGTTTCACTCCACCTTCATACCGTGGAGTGGTAAGTAGAAACACTTTTTACTCGTTTCCTTCCACTGCATTTTCCTGTATTGTCCCTGATAACTCCAGTTGACAGATTCTTTAGGATTAGCTAAATGGTTACACAACAGTGTTCTTTATTTAAAAAACAGCAATGCAATGTTCGAATCCTATGAATAGAAATAGAGAATGGAAAAAAGAGGTAAATACATTGGCTGCACCTGTTGTATAATTGATAAATCAATGTGTTTGTTGACTTGATCATCATACAACTCTGGGGTTTTACTGGGAAATGCTTTTTACATGCTATGATAAATCTTTTTGTAATTTTAATTCACACAAATATTTGGTGCGACTCAGAACCAAAGAGCTGGAAGCAGGCACGTGCCTCAGATAGACACCAGGTGGTGCTCAAGCAACCATCATTTTGTCCTTTGTGAGGTATGTTGCTCTTTTTTGGTGGCATCAATTCTCAAGTAAAAATTGCATTGTGAGGGCTGAGTTCGACTCTCTATGGTTCTTCCTCTGTGAAACTGGACGATCCCCCGAACCTCCCTCCTTGACTCCCCTTATCACAGCCTCCACTATCTATGCATGTGAATTGAGCCCCATGGCTGTTTCCCTCACTCTCTTTGGTGTCCACCAGGTAACAATTGAAAGCCTCCACATGGTTTGTCACTGTTGTGAATTTAAAAGCACTAGAGGGGCTATACATATCCTATACACACAGTGTACATAGGACAGGCTATATATAAATGTATTAATTAAGAAATAATTGAATTGAATACCATATTTTCTGTGTGAATTTATAATTGTGTAGTGATCTGTTATTGAGTATATATGACCTTCACTGTCCCTGACTGGAAAGCCAAAGACACTATATACAGAACAGGACATTTAGTTTGCTTAAAGCTGAACTGTTTCATTTGAAAGCTGAGTGAAAATCTTATATTATTTTCAAGCTTTGAGTGTGTCTGGTCACCTGAGATAGACAAGTTCAGTCAGTCTGCTCCCTCTCCTCTCAGTACTACATGGACGGAGCCCTGAGCAACAACATGCCCCTGTTCGAGAACAGAAACACCATCACCGTGGCCCCGTTCTCTGGCGAGAGCGACATCTGCCCCAGGGAGGGAACTTTCAACTTCTTCGATGTGCACTACGGCAACGTCAGCATCCAGATCAACACTGGCAACGTGCACCGCATCTGTACATCCTTCCTACCTCCAAGACTAGAGGTTGGTTTACATTCAGGGTCCTTTTGAATGCATTAGGAGGTTCACTGCTGCAAAAGAATAGCAAAGATTTGTTCATCACTAACGTTTGTTCTTAACAGAAACTGGCAGAGATCTGTCACAACGGCTACATGGATGCTCTTCGTTTCTTGAGAGAAAAAGGTGAGATCTACTCGTCACTTTCATCACACACATAGTAACAAATAAAAACATGATACTAATCAGCTGTCTCTTACAGATCTGCTCGGGACACAATGTCTTCCCTGCAGCTTGGTGTCAGACATCGACACAGTCAAACCTACTTGTTGTGAGTTGTGGAAGAAATTGGCTCAAGCGGACGAGTCCGAGAAGACTCAGCTGAACGGGTTGAATCCTGCACCAGAGGAGGATCACTGGCTTGACCAGAAAGTCATAGAGAATCTCCCGGATGACATCAAGAAAAGTAAATGACACAGATTAGACTGGGGCGGCCGGTTGGATCCTTCTCCTTCCAAGATACCTTCACCAAGGCCCCACAGTCCCTTCAATTCAGTTCCCTCAATATGCCAGATTGTGCTTCATCAAGATCCAAGTATTTTTCCTGGGACTAAGAAAATATTTAAAAAAGGTCCTATCTCATTATGTTGAAGATGTTAAAGAAATTTAAATAATGCTGGTCAAGATCCAGACAAAAATGGAATTGGTTCTTCTCTAACCAAATCCTTCCACTTTTTTGGTAATCCATCCAATAGTTTGTGTAATGCTGCTACAACAGGCAGGGGGAAAAACATTGTTGGAGGTACAGTGGAGCAAAAAAGTATTTAGTCAGCCACCAATTGTGCATGTTCTCCCACTTAAAAAGATGAGAGGCCTGTAATTTTCATCATACCTCAACTATGAGAGACAAAATAAGAAAAAAAAAAATCCAGAAAATCACTGTCTAATTTTTAAAGAATTTATTTGCAAATTATGTAGGAAAATAGGTATTTGGTCAATAACAAAAGTTCATCTCAATACTTTGTTATATACCCTTTGTTGGCAATGACAGAGGTCAAACGTTTTCTGTAAGTCTTCACAAGCTTTTCACACACTGTTGCTGGTATTTTGGCCCATTCCTCCATGCAGATCTCCTCTAGAGCAGTGATGTTTTGGGGCTGTCGCTGGGCCACACGGACTTTCAACTCCCTCCACAGATTTTCTATGGGGTTGAGATCTGGAGACTGGCTAGGCCACTCCAGGACCTTGAAATGGTTTTTACGAAGCCACTCCTTCGTTGCCCGGGCGGTGTGTTTGGGATCATTGTCATGCTGAAAGACCCAGCCACGTTTCATCTTCAATGCCCTTGCTGATGGAAGGAGGTTTTCACTAAAAATCTCACGATACATGGCCCCATTCATTCGTTCCTTTACACGGATCAGTCGTCCTGGTCCCCTTGCAGAAAAACAGCCCCAAAGCATGATGTTTCCACCCCCATGCTTCACAGTAAGTATGGTGTTCTTTGGATGCAACTCTGCATTCTTTGTCCACCAAACACGACGAGTTGAGTTTTTACCAAAAAGTTCTATTTTGGTTTCATCTGACCATATGACATTCTCCCATCATCCAAATGCTCTCTAGCAAACTTCAGACGGGCCTGGACATGTACTGGCTTAAGCAGGGGGACACGTCTGGCACTGCAGGATTTGAGTCCCTGGCGGCATAGTGTGTTACTGATGGAAGCCTTTGTTACTTTGGTCTCTCTGCAGGTCATTCACTAGGTCCACCTGTGTGGTTCTGGGTCTTTGTTCACCATTCTTGTGATCACTTTGACCCCCCGGGGTGAGATCTTGCGTGGATCCCCAGATCGAGGGAGATTATCAGTGGTCTTGTATGTCTTCCATTTTCTAATAATTGCTCCCACAGTTGATTTCTTCACACCAAGCTGCTAACCTATTGCAGATTCAGTCTTCCTAGCCTGGTGCAGGTCTACAATTTGGTTTCTGGTGTCCTTTGACAGCTCTTTGGTCTTGGCCATAGTGGAGGTTGGAGTGTGACTGTTTGAGGTTGTGGACAGGTGTCTTTTATACTGATAACGAGTTCAAACAGGTGCCATTAATACAGGTAACGAGTGGAGGACAGAGGAGCCTCTTGAAGAAGTTACAGGTCTGTGAGAGCCAGAAATCTTGCTTGTTTGTAGATGACCAAATACTTATTTTACCGAGGAATTTACCAATTAATTCATTAAAAATCCTACAATGTGATTTCCTGGATTTTTTCCCCCCATTCTGTCTCTCATAGTTGAAGTGTACCTATGATGAAAATTACAGGCATCTCTCATCTTTTGAAGTGGGAGATCTTGCACAATTGGTGGCTGACTAAATACTTTTTTGCCCCACTGTGCATGTGTCCAAGGCGTATTTCACTGAGCACAGTAGGGTTCTGGTGGTGTTGGAAATTTCAGGTGCTCTCCAAAAAATCTGGTTACCTCAGTAAATTTTCAACTGCATTTTTCAATTCTCTTGTATGAATTTGTGCTGTGTGTGTATGTGTGTGTGTGTTTGTGTTAGGCCTGCGTGAGGTCTGCAGGGAGAGTCCTGGTGGTGTCGGTCCATGGTCTCAGCTCACAGAGTTCCTTCCGGTCAAGTTGGTTTTGTATCTGCTGACCTTCCTCATGCTGCTGATCGAGCTGAGCCTCTTACTCATTAAAAGGTAAAGAAAAGACAAGGGTTTGTCTTTCTGGTCAAATTTCCTCATTACGTTTTTATATTAATAAGTTAGTCAAAACCATTGGAAAAAGACATGCATTGTATATCTTGCACATTTCTCCACAGAATATGGAAAAAAAACAATTAAAATGTTGTGATTACTGGTTCGTCAGGAACACAGCCCACTATGATCCTCTCCATTTTAGAGATTTACAGTTGCATGTATTTCCAAGTTTCAAGGTTTCAGGCAGCCACACGCAACAGCCCCCTTAAAAATCATATCTCAGATTGGATTTATTTCTGGCTCCAATATTTCTTAACTTGTTTGAACTGTTTGTATCGTGACAGTGTGCTACAGTCAGGCTGTGCAGTCATTTACAGACTGTTGACGTCGGCTACAGATTTCTGCACTGAAGGAGACAACAACAACAACAACAACAACAACAGGTCTGTGCCTGCATGGAGAACTCTAACTGAATTGTAGCTGCTATACGTAGACATTTAACTACTGGAAACCATTAAGATACATAATTGTACTGCCTGTAATTATGTGATCTCGTGACACACCTAAATAACCAATACATTTCCTGCTGCTATATCTACCAATAGAGATAATGTGATTACGGTCAGACCAAGAACAGTCACCCTGCTTGGTTTTTATTCTTGCTTCTGTCTTCATCTAGTGCGTCTCGATGTCGGAACAGGTCCTCAAGCTCAGATCTGACACCCGACAGGAGCAGACAAAAACATTAAGCCACAAGTTTACAACAAATCCCTTCCCTCTGTAATCCCAACAGTAACCTCAACCTCCTGTCCCTCACCTCCACTTGCACATGTTTTCTGACCTTCGAACATCCAATCTGACTAAATGTGGCAAGGTGACTTTAAACCACAGAAGTAGATACTCATCACCCATAAACCAGGCAGAAAAAAGCATTGTCACTTATTATTTATGTAACATTAATAGCTAGTTCCTGATTACCTTGCTTTTGAGTGACCCCCATTTTAAACATGGTGAATCAATTCATTCCAGACATCATTTCATATATAATGTTTTGTTACCAGTGATTTCTGCCAACATTTCACTGCCAATGTTTTTTTTAAAGAAAGGTTAAAAAATAACATCTCACAATATTTTGTATTAAAACATTCATATAGGATGATATTAGAAGTGTGTTAAGTGGGACACCATAATGAAAAAATTAAATTATTAACAACCTAAAAAAATAAAACTAAGTTCAGTTCTTTAAATCTAAAGTTATAAACTGTGTAAATAAACTTAATTTTAATTTGTAATTTTAACTGATCTCGTGCTACCAATTGAAGTAGTTATTTCAAGTGCGGTCAACTAACGACCAAGAAATAATTTTTCTGTATATGTAGATTTTTACATTGTCTCTACCATTACTGACAGTAACTCAATTCATTTCTCATTGCTGCTGCCTTCAGCTATATCAGATATTTTTCTTATCTACAAATCCTTTTAACATTGACACTTTCCACTATGTTACAAACTGTTTCTCCTATTCAATGTTGTAAATACTGTTTTTTTTTTGTGTTAAGTGTTCAGTTACATGCACAACTATAGCACTTCTGTCCATCCTGAGAGGGGGGATCCTCACATGTGGCTCTCCAAGGATTTTCGGTAGTTTTTTTCTTACTCTTGTTAAGGACAGAGGATGTTGCACCTTGCTAAGCTCTGAGACAAATTGTGATTTGTAAAAATGGGCCATACAAATAAATTTGTATTGATGGTGTAACTTGTTTTAGAGTGTATTGTTTTTCAATGTAGAAGAGCAGGACAGTAACAAATCCCTGTTATGCAGCTGGAGAATTTTTGAGGCACTGAAATCTTTACCTGACGGACTGACCTTGAGAGAAGATTGATCTGAGGAGCAGAAACGTTGATTCCCTTTGAATGTGTTTAAAAGTATGCTAGTTATGCAAAGTGAGTATAGATTGGATCAAAACCCAATGATTAACTGAGATTTGGTAAAGTCAGCTAGTTTGGCTGAGATGAGACCTGTTCATCTACCTCTCCTACCTATGTTTAAAGTTATTTATGTTTGGCTAAACTTGAATTTTTCTTGTATATATTCTCAATAAAAATCTGTTTTCCATTCCATATACAAAGAAAGGTAAAACAATAATTTATAAAAAGCATCATCAGGACATTTTAATGGACAAATGTTTCATAAAATTCCTTGTGAATGACATTTCCGTAAACATACAAAACATAATTCTAAAACTCCTAAAGCAATAAACGGATCAAATAAAAACCAGGTTGGGTTTTGTAACATTGAAAAGCTCGTCGGAGGTTCACTCTGTGGTGTCTCAAACATGCCTGATGAGTCTCGTTTCACAGAGTGATCACATTGCATCGTGGTCAGTTCATCTCACCATGAATGTAAAAATAGTAATGCTCGCTGAATCCCCATTTCACAGAGGGTCATTCAGGCTCACACTGATCTGCCGAGCCTATAAAATAACCATCTGCAATTTGATCTACTGTCAAAACAGTAGACGTGAATGTTTACACATACTGCTCCACAGTGCAGTATATTACAGTACAGTACAGAAAGGCAAAATAATGTTTAAATACGTGACCTTCTCCAATGGCAGTCAAGCGTCATTGTCAAGTCCCTGATTTCACA
Source organism: Limanda limanda (assembly GCF_963576545.1). Taxonomy (NCBI): domain Eukaryota; kingdom Metazoa; phylum Chordata; class Actinopteri; order Pleuronectiformes; family Pleuronectidae; genus Limanda; species Limanda limanda. The sequence goes on from NC_083643.1 coordinate 22,089,374, forward strand.
TGTTTAAAATCGACTGCCATGAAGATGATCGTACATGTATACAAGATCACAACCGAAAATAAAATGCAGGAACAACATCCTGCAAAAAGGTCTAAAAAGTCCATCTATGAGCGTATACTCCACTCGGATACTAATAAAGAATTGATAAAAATCTAAGACCTGACACAAGAGGTGAAGGACTGAGTTGGCGCTAGTGTCTGCATGTCAGTGCAAGGACATTATCGCTCCTCATGCGCTGGCGTCTTTCACGCCACCATCGATGTCCGGGATCTGATCAGCGAAGGACTGGGTCATCCACTGTCCGTCTGGAAGCTGGCCCACTGCTATTTGCGATGTGCTCGCCTCCTGTGCTCCCTCTGAGGAAAGAGAGCAAACAACCTGAAGTGGGACAGAATCTGTAGGGTGGTTCGTTTTTATGGGTCCGTCAGCGCCATGAAACATTAACTTGCCATACAATTACACAATGCATCTACCACAATTGTTCTGGATCCTGTATACAGCAGAGTTGAACTGGTGAGTTAAAAATGTATCAACACCAAATCTGACAATCGATGCATCATTTAATTAATTCTTATAAGTAAAATGGCAAAAGATTTTATTGGTTTCAGCTTTTTTCATATTAGGATTTAATGCTTTTCTTCATTATTTATTCTTCCGGTTTTTGAATAGACAAAAAAATGTATTGCTAGCAGAGCTGTTTTTTTTCACAGAAATGGTAACATTTTCAGAAATGCTACTTTTGAACACTTTAACTTGAGATGTGGTTATTTTTCTAAATGAAAGCCCCTGTGGTCACGCTGCAGAATGTAGCCAAATAGCAAATTAACTTAGTAAAGGTGCAGAACCACGTCTGCTGCACCCTCCCCCCCCCCCCCCCTTAGATCCAGCCGTGTCTGTCTGCTGTTACCTGTGTTTTCTGCAGTTGAGAAAGTACAGTGACCATTGGTCTGGGGCTTGGCCGGGCCCTCTTCAGGTCCTCTCTCAGCATATGCTCCGCCATAAGCATCTTCATAACCAGGGTCATAGTTCTCCTCCTTTATGGCTAACCTCTTGGCATCCTCTGTTGATGGAAAAAAGAGAGAATACATGTCAGTCCCGCTCTGGCCTGAATTCAAGAACCAAAGTTATGGTTTGGTTTTAATATCACGATTGACTGAAACGCAGACGCTGTCAAGCCAATAATGCTGTACCTCTCCATGCTTAAATTTAATATTTTATCATGCTCAAAGTAAGAATAAGCTTTATGCAGTTTTCTAGTAAAAAGTTTCAGAAAAGAAAAAGGTAACAGCCTTGGGACAAAGACATGCCCATTCACCCCTGGCGTTTCAGTGCTGCTTACCTTTAGCCAGCTTCAGATCAAATGCGTAGTCAACCTCCTCAATCTCTGTGCTTTTTTTGACGCCCTTCAGCTGATCGCGTAGCTCCCTCAGCTTGATGTAGAAGTGCACTTTGTCCTGAGCACGAGGGAACTGAGCGCAACGAGCGCTGGAGGAAGGCATCAGATACAGAGCCTGCGTAGGAGAGTCAATGGTCAGTAGAAGTTTTTTTTCGAAAGCAGAATATATCGTAAAACAAATTGCTCAGATGAGGTTGAAAGTCATTTGCTAAACTCACAGCTCTCCTCTGTGAAACCGCTGTTAAAGCAACACTATGCACAACACGTAAATAGCAGCTCCAACAGTAGGCTGATGATACACTGACATGGAATAAGGAGAATGATGCCGCTTTCATTCCCACTCCTCACCCTGAATGTCAGTTCTTGTCTGATAGTTGCAGCTAAGAATCTGAGGTCATCAAAAACCAGCATTTAACTGGGATATTCAGCGAGCAAAGGTTTAAAATAGAAAATAAATAGAAAAATTCCAAATTTGGTGTATTTATTACAACAGAAGCTCTTCTGGTTTTTGAAGCTGGGGATAATGGGTAATATCCACCATTCAGTATTTGAATTTTAGTTTAGTGAGTAGGACTACAGTCAACAGATTGATAGACTGTTGTTTCTATACATGAAAACCCCTTAGTTCCTTAGACATGGCTGCAGAGGTCGATGTTGCTCAGTAATGTTGTTTAGTGTTTCATTATGTTGAACAAATATTTTAGATGTCTTGAAATTTACAGAATCATTGATTCTTACTTTTTAGCAATCAAATGGGAAATCTGACTGATATCAAATAGTGACCAGTTATTTACTGAGAAGAATGTTGATAAATGATACTGATTAATGAGTTCAGATGAACAGATAATATTCCCACAGCTTGAAATGTGGCTGAAGGTGTGATAATGGTGTAAAAACACCCACAGTGGTTTCATACAGTTGAGAGGTGAATGTGTTAAAGTGTCAAACTTTCATCTACATCTGTGAATGTTGAGATGCTTTTAAGTTCTCACCGTTTCACAGTCTGGGATCGTGTGCGGTTGCAAACCAAAGTCAAGTTTCTTTGGTTTTTTACCATACATCTCTCTGCAGAACATTTCATAGATGCCTGAGGAAAAGATAACAGAAAAATATTCACTTCATATACTTAAATGAATATTTGTATAGTAGTTTTTTCCCCCACTGTATTTAATGAGTGCTTACATTTTCCATTGAAAACAGCAATAAGAGGCTTGTATTTCTTCAACTTCTCTACGAGAATTTTGCCTCCTTCACGTAACTCTTTACTGTTGGGAGGAAAATAAAAGACATGGTGAAAATACAGATACAGTAAAGCTCTCGATAAGACAACAGATCTCAGATAACATTACACAGTTAGCCATTATCTTTCCTGGTTGCTGATCCAACTCAGACTATTTGTGCTCAGTACAGATTGGTCTGGCTACATTAGACCTGGTGCTGAGAGATATGAGGAGTGTCACTGATGTGTTCTACATGTACACACAAGTTGAAAATCTACTGATTTTGTTTCTAACAAAAAGACGTAACAACGGTCAATGGAAACCAAAATCATCAACCCATTGGGGGCTGGACTCAAAACCACACTGATGTGGGGGTTGTCTAGCTTCTTTCATCCATTGCAACTGGTGTCACTTACATCTGCACCAAAGCAGGTGAAATGATTGACAATCACTTGTGCTTCCTTAATGGACAGATTGATATCCCTGAACTGACATGGTGTTATCCTGTGGCTATTGGGTGTTCCTTTTATTTCTTTGAGCCTTGTATTTACGTTGAGAGGTCTTTGCTCCCTGGTGTTGCCCGCTCCACCATGTTTGTGAAGCCCATCTTGTACTTGACAGGCAGGCTGGTGTCGCTATTGTGGTTGAGCAGCTCCTCAGTAAATCCGGACAGAAACAGGCACTTCCCTGAAATCAACATATCACCAGTGGTTAATCTCTGTAATGAATCAATTTATCACGTCCACAATTTTCTATATTATTGCACATGGCTGCTTTTTCATTAGTTAATACAATTAGTAGTATAAAAGTATTATGACTGTAACTGTTATTACAATTGTGCTGTTACAAGATAAAGTTTTCAATAAAAAAATCAGACTACAAAAGTAAGTGTATGACAGTGGTCAGTGCTCTCCACACTGATTAGACATTCATACAGTTTAGACTTGTGTGCTTCACCTAAGGCTTAAAAGGACAAACTCTGATTATAGCCTTTACTGTAAACACAGTATTGAGTCATAATCTGCAAAAGAACCACCGTCTGCTGGAGAGAGAGAGTGTGAGTGTGTGTGTGTGTTCGTCTCTGTCCCTCTTCACAAACTAACTGATAATCACATGCATTTAGTTATTAATAGGATTAGATGTTGGATCATGACTCTGGATCGTTCTGGTCACTTTAACCCTGATGTCCTGTCTGTGTGCTTCACGTTACGTCTTGTGTTGTGTAGCAGGTTTAAACATGTGTCTAATAAATCTTAGAGCGAATCAAACAAACACAAGGTAAACATCAGTCCTGCATGTCTCCTAATAACTTCTGATCAGTGATAATGTGTATTGTTAAAGTGTAACGTGAGCGCAGGTCAGAGGGAGAGGGAGGAGGAAACAGACTCTGACAGAGACACACGACAATCGTTATCAATTATGTTCTGTCACTGCAATCAACCCTAACTTTCTTGCCCAAGTATACATGGATATTTGGCCTAGAGAAGTCGGGGATCAAACCACTGACCTTTCAATTAGTAAAATGGCAAATGTACTCTATTTATATAGTGATTTCAAATCTTATCAACTGTTCAAGGCGTTTTACACTACAGATCTCATTCGCCCTTTCATACTATATGCTGCGCTTTTCTATCACACATTCACTCGTAAAAAAAATAAGCCATCACGTGGAATTTAGGGGTCAGTGTCTTTCCCAAGGAAACTTTGGCACATTGACTTAAGGAGCCAGGCATCGAACAACTGACCATCAGTTAGTGAACTACCTGTTCTACCTCCTGAGCCTCATTCGCCCACTTTGCAAAAAAATTCCCAACTTAAAAAGCCTTACAGAGGTAATATGCTCCCTTAAAAACTATAATTTATGACTTTCTAAATTCCTGAAACGACAAAACTCTGATCATTCTTCCAGAGCAGAAGAGGGACAATGTTTTCCTAGAAGAAAACAAAAAAATTGTCACAAAACTTACAAAAATGATTTCCCCCGCCAGGAAACCAACGTCCAATGTAAGCTGCCACCAGCCCTGGATTGATACCAATCTGAAAGCAAAAATTGCAGATGTTTTTGAAGATTGCAAAGTCAAATTCATTCCCAAGAGCACGGAGCTCGATTGTGCTGGAAAGCAGATGGACAAAGAACCTTACAATGACATAGTCTAGGTTGTAATCCAGCAGGTCTGGTAGAGTTCTTTTCAAGACTTCCTCTTCTGTCATTCCCTTGAAGCGGTCAACTTTCCGCTTCACCTTCTTGAAGCTCTCATCTATCTTCTCCTGTTTGCCGTCTGCTGGAGCCTCGGTGCCCTTCTTTGGCTTAGGGCCGGGTTTGGCTTTAGGCGCTTTTGGTTCTTTAGGCGCTTTTGGTTCTTTAGGCGGCTTTGGTGCCTTAGGTATTTTCGGTGGCTTGGGTGGCTTGGGTGCCTTGGGTTGGGCTGGTCTGCCTCTCTTTTTGGCTGGAGCTACAAGAGGTGGTGAGAAGGAGGATATCAAAAGGTAGACCTGTCTATTTTCATAAAGGTACACATTGTGTAAACACACAACCTGACACACAACCAGCTCGGGCATACAATAAGGTTGATTTATTTGAGAGTTATCACACTACCTTTTGCCAGGCTAGCAGGTTCTGGTTGATCCATCATGGGCTCTGAATTAGCCATGTTGGCCATGGCTGCGTCTCCCGTCTGTGTATCCGAGTAGTGAAACTGTTGGTTGTGGTTGAAGCCCGAATATTGCGCCTGAAGAGCGTGGAACTGCTGAGCAGACTGAACCCTGTGATAGAAGAAGATTTAAGACACATGTAGAAATAATACATACAACAAAGCAAAACCACCACTGGATTTTACTCTGAGGTCGGAGCTGAAGTTAGAAGTGCACCATCTCTGACTTAAAAAAAAATAATTCTGCATTTGGCTGAGCATGACATAGACATGTTGTTTACATTTCACAACTGAGTCAATGAATCCACACAAAGGATTGGTTCCTTTACTTGATCTTATCATTAAGTCCAAGTTATTAAAAGTAATTTCAGAGTGAATTGTTCAGGGAACTTAATGTCAATGAAGGTGAAAACAATAGAAAAACATACCAACAACATACCAAACTACAGGCGGAAATGGTTTCATTTAAAACTGATCATTACAATCTTACTGAAGTTAGAAGTCACTGCAGGTCTGTTCTGGTCTTAGTCTAGGTTTGGTGCACATACTAAACTGACAACTAGCAACTTATTTCCAGACCACATGGGAAACCCCACACTTTTACCTCTCAGCCAGCAATGGGGTAATTCTGTGAAAAACCATCACACTGTTGAGCTGCACCGTCACACCACCACCTCAACATTAAAACATTGTTCAGCAATAAATTGAATTAACGTTTAACTGTAAAATTATGATTTCACACATTTTCTCCATTAACAGGGGTGAATTGGTATTTTGTATGTATACATATATTGCAATTAAACTTCAAATGTTAGCACTTTTACTTATGCTATTATTTTATACTGATAAATATGAAGCTGGAAAGGAGTTTTAATTAATATAACCATATCTCTGTGACCTAAATCAAAGGAACACTAAGCCGTTTATAAGTAAAATAACAGCTTCAAAATCATGTTAATTGTACGATAACTTGAAACAGAAAGAATGGATGCCTGGAAGTGCACTTTGCAGCTCTGGTGTACTGTGCTGGAACAATATGACCTACAACCAAGAGGGGGCGCTAGCTTTAAGAAATTACTTATCATGGCAGAGCCATCAAAGAAACTGAAGAGGACCTTTTCAGAGGAAACAATAAAGTGACAGAGTAGGAAACCGAAAGAGTGAATATCGGAGCATATTTCGCTCATTGGCAGTTTAGGGTTCAAGACAGATGACGACCTTGCATTGTTGTTGTTGGACAAGTAAGTCATAGTTTTTGCTAGTTTGCTTTGTCTACTGTTCTGGTTGCTCGACATTGGTCAGTGTCGACTCGCTAGTTTATCGCAAGCAGGTAAATCCATTACGATAGATTTAGTTGGCAAGTAAACCAAACAATTGGATGGGATATGAAACGCTTCATGTCCAGACATTAATAGATACGTTGGCTACTCGCTTGCTGTATTAGCTTCTTAACTTGTATGCTACTGCTCTACTTTGAGTTGAGTGCAGTGACTGTGCAAACGTTCTACAAACAAATGCATGTACAGCTGGGTGAATGGAGAGGCTCAGACTACCACGTGCATTTGCAACAGTGAACAATGCGTCCACCTGTAGCTGGAGACCGGGTATAGCCGAGAGGGAATCTTGCATTGTGCTAAGGGAGATATGGCCAGTCAAAGTCAGAGAATCCCCACAAAAAGTTTGAACTTCATAAACCCCTTAAATGGGATCCGGGGCACGAAACATTCCTGTTCCATCGGTTTCTCATGTGACCGAATCAGCATGACAATTTTCATTAATATCTGTGATGGTGCAGCCTTAAAGTGTGATGATTTGACACAGAATGACCCAATAGTGAGACATCTCCTCTGTTGTTCAGCCTGTAGTACACCACAATTAAAGTTGCAGTGTGTAGAATTTGGTGGTGAAGTTGCATGTGGCAGCTGAACACCCCTCACCTCATCCTCCCCTCCAAACATGAAAGAGAACCTGTGGTAATCTTCAGTTTTCATAAAATTAGCTTGTCCAGTCTGAGCAACTACAAGAAACATGGCCGCCCCCCAAGTAAATATAAAGTATTTCAATATAAAGGGCCCATTCTAGGGTAAATAAAACAACAATTTGTATACTTTAGGTGAAACACATTCGTGAAAACATCACTAGGAGTTTATTTCTATATAAAATTTCTTTCAATAGATCCCTTTCACCTAAATCGTACACACTGGACCTTTAAATGACACCATTCAACAAACAAATATTATACAAAAATAAATAGTCATGTGGTATACGATCGAAATGACGTTGTGGGGGTAAGAGGGTTTTTACAAAAGTTCAGCTGGGAGCACATGCTCACAATTCATTTTCATCACACGTTGCCATTCAGAGTTGTGATGCTATCATGTGACTCCTGTACTACGGTGGTGAGGAGGAAGACTCACCACTGATGAAGATACTCCGGGGACACAACAGGCAGTGATCCATTCAGCTTTTCTTCCATCTTTTGGGGGGTGGTTTGACTTTATCAAATAAATCAATATGAATGTTGAGGTGATGTACATGTGGTTTCTGGCAGTGCATGAAACTGAACGCATGTGGCAGGGCATTGCAGACAGACTGAGGCGTTAGCGACAAAACATAAACCACCAGACGACAAAATATAAGACAGAAAGCAACAAAGATGACGGTGACATTTTAAAAACGTTGCTGACTCATTTCAATGAAACACCAAATCCTGTATGTACATTAAATAGTCCCTTCTCATATAGCTACACTCACAGACACAAAACCCGGATGAAAACCAGCTTAAACATTTGAAAACATTTGAAAACAGGCACACCTTTGGTAACTGAAGGTGGATTAAACCTTTAAGACGTTTAATCTCTAACCTCGATGTCTCTTTATTGGACTGATCCTATCGATGGGTTCGTTTACATCGCTCCAGTATCTCTGCCACAAGTGCAGCTAGTGTTAGCCAACAGCTAGCTGCTAAGCTAACCTAGCATGGAAGAACTGTTTGATTCGCTTCCACTAATATCCCTCACAAGCAAACGACACGCGGCTCAGCAGTAATGAAGCTATTAAACGTACCTGTTATGGGTTAGGGTTCAAATGGGTTTCCTCTGTACAATTAACTGTTATTTTCCCATCCAGCCCGGTCTCCTGTTCACAATACCGGAGCCGCTACAGAGGCAACAAAGACGTGACAGTCCTGCCGGTCAACTTTGACACCGGACGAGCTCAAGTCTGAGACGCGGGGGGAGGAGAGAAAATACATTTAACTACTATCCAAACTAATGCCTCAAAGCTGCTAATCAAAGACTGGTCGGTATTTAAACCTTTTTTTAAATTATGCATGTTCGAATATAATATATTTAAGGCAAACTTAATTCATAAATGGCAACCAAAAATAACCACGTACACCTACTTTATCATTGGTATGAGCTGCTCGACTTTTAAACTCTGTGAGCTTGTATTCGATTGGCTGGTTCACCGCAGTGTTCACAGCGTCTCTTTAAATTGGGTTGCGTTATCTGTTTACTCCCAAAAACTATTACTACACAATATAAATATAGTGATCATCATTTGAATTCATTCAAATTAAAAAAAGCTTTCGATGCTCATTTGTGGTATACTGCATTTTTATTGATTTGCAATTCTCCTTTCTTCACTGCAACCATGCTATAAAGAAGTTATCCACGATAAGTCAATGGGACCTGATTATACTCCATTCCTTCTAGTGATACTGACTTTTTTCATCCAGAGTTTTGAATACTGATCTGCGGCCTCCTCCATTTTAAGCATGTGTCTGGAGGCCTAAATTACCTTCACACACACACACACTGTATGTGTTCAACCACAGTGTCAAGGATAGGTGTGCAATGCAAAATTAGATCTGAACAATGCTTAAATCGGGCCTTAAGCGTGGCATTCAACATAACAATTGGTCTTTACACATAGCAACAAACATTGATTTCTTAGGTCATCAACAGATATATATATATAATGAGAAAGTATAGAGGAAATCATAACTCACAGTCACACAACAGAGGGTTTTTCCGTCTGTCAAAAGATGAATTGTAATATTGTAGAAGAAGATGACCAGACCGAGTATTAAACACTGAGTGAGGTAGATGCTATCAGTTCATTTGAGAGGTTTCTTTACTCAATGGGAAACTGAATGTGGCTGGTGGGTTAGTGACTGCTTTTGTAAAGTGCATATCCTCACTGTGTGCTTTGATTGAGAAAACATTCATTTGTTATTCCAATTTTGTCCGTGTTTTTTCCCCGCAGCTAGATGCTCAGTTTAAGGTATGCAGCAGTGTACTGCACACAAGGCTGCTGGGTGGAAAAAACTTTTTGATATGTTAGTTTTTCATCAGTTGCAGCTTCACATGATTTACTTTGGACAATCACACGATACATGTGGCAGCATTAGAAGAGATTTAATAACTCTGTAATAACAGATTAGAAATTCTTGAGTACAAGTACCTATTTTATACAGCTGATAAATCATAAAATGTCATTCTTTCAAAATACAAAAATAAGTCACTGGACACACACCTTAAAAATGCAATAAATAGTGATTTTAAAAAACACCAAAAACATGCACAGTCTTCTTCGGAGTAAGAAAATGTAACTGTTTGTGCACTTTATTGTGCGTCACATTGCGATGCGTCAGAAACAGTGTGACTGCTCTCCTCTCGTGGTGTCATCAGAGGGCTTCTTATTCTTACTGGCGCACCGGGCAACCAATGCGGCTGGTAAATGTTGAGGGATCATCTCCAGCTGCAGTGATTCTGCAAGATATCACATTAACAATGAATTATGCATAAGCCCATAACCAATACATTGGTAATAGCTCAGCATATTATCTCATTTCAAGAAAACACACAAAAGGTCTTTAAAAGAATTGTGACAGTGTTTTAGTGTGCTTTATGCAATTGGCTGCAAACTGTATATTTACACACAAAAGAATTTCAAAGCATGGTATTATTTATGTTATTGGTAAATCAGTTTTTACTGGATGATCATTGGTTCAGTTCATGTCAGTATTGTGGAACAACAACAACAAAAGGACTTGCTTGAGATAGATAGTCATTTACAGTGGTTGAATGTAACTAAGAATATTTACGGAAATACTGTTCTTAATTACAATTCTGAGGAATTATTTTACACTAAATCAATTGAAATTACTATAATATACTAGTAGAAACACTTAGTTAAATGTGACCTACCACAATTAGCTACAACATTAAAATAGACCAACATGTAAATGCTTTAATAATAAAAATGATTCAATATATAGTGTAAATACTTTTATGCTTTTTTTTGAGTTAAGGATGCACGATATAGAACAGAGTATTAAATGATGGTATTTCTACTCATTAAGTAAACGATCTGAATACTTCCTCCTCCACTGGTAATCTGTCACAATGGTTTCCAGTCATTTTCACAGTCACATTATTCATCCATCCATCATGTACACCACTTATCCTGTAAAGGTCACAGGTGCAGCATGAGCCGGGGTACACCCTGGACTGGTTGCCTGTGTCTTGTAGGTCAACAATTGTATTATCATATTCAACTGAAATATTTATGTCCACATACTCAAGCTAAATTCACGTAAAACCATGTGGTAACTGCACTACCTGTGTGCTACGGGAAAGAGGCCAGTGTTTCTCCTCTCCTCTGCCTGTTTTAGTTGGAGACGCTGCTGCTTTGCCTCACGTCGTCGTGTTGAGCACTACAGCTTTCATACTCTGGATCCACCTGCTCTTCTTTGATTGCCATCTTCTTTGCATCCTCTGCAAAACAAATTGGAGAGGAAGTCAAATTTGAATCCAGATCTCAACGTGTCCGTCAAACTAACAATGACATGTCATGCTTTTGCTTCAGAAAATCCCAAAAAGCAAGTTCATCTCTGCAGCCAAACAGGCCATAAATAAAATGAATACAACACCTGTGTTTCAGCTTTAAGAGAATTGTAGCAACTGTTTACCTTTGGCTAGCAGCAGATCGAAGGAGTACTGAGTTTCTTCCACCTCTCGTTTGGGTCCACAACCTTTCATCTTGTCTCTCAGCTCCTTCAGCTTGATGTAGAAATGCACCTTATCCTGTGCTCGGGGAAACTGGGCACAGCGCGGACTTGATGAGGGCATCAAGTAGCACACCTATTGGTGAGAGGAGATATACTTTGAAAATGCTTGTGTGAATTGTTGAGTATATTTTAAGAATTACTTGAGGACTGTTTCTTCATACTGTTTCAGTTTCTGGGATTTTGTAGGGCTGCAGTCCAAACTCCAGATTCTTTGCCTTCACTCCAAACGTTTCTTTGCAAAAGATTTCATAAATACCTGCAAAAGATATATATATATTCATTTCCATCAAACTTATTCAATGACTTTATGAGAAAACCATATAAGAACAGAAATTGAGAAAAGTAGTTATTTCATTGTTACAAAATTTTACCTTTTCCATTAAAAGCTGCTATTAATGGTTTGTATTTCTGCAACTTGTCGAGTAACTGTCTACCTCCTTCACGAATCTCCTTACTGTAAAAAAAGTTAGAGCCATACAAAATCTTTTCAATGTTTTTTTTTCATGGTAATCACTGAATTAGATTAGACTATAACGTTAATGACCAAACTGTGATGTTTGATTTCTTAATTGTAATCGAAACTGCCTTTCTACACACTATACATCACAATGTGTGTTTTTCTCCCTGACCTGGAGAGGTCCTTGCTGCCAGGCGTGGTCCTCTCCACCATGTTGGTGAAGCCGATGCTGTATGTCTCCGGCAAGCTCTCATCATGCATGAAGGTGAGCTGCTGGTCAGTTAGACCAGAGAGAAACAAACATTTCCCTGTACACAAGAGCATATTGAGCAAATACAAGGTGTTAGCACAATTAACATTAACCAGTTTTTTGAAAGACTTTCAGGTATTGTAGCTGTACTGAATCTGCACGACTCCATTTTCACTCACAGCTGGACAATGATTTGGTTTGTTTTTCAGTATGACGTAATGAGCTGATGATAAATATGACAAATCAGTAAATATTTTCTCTGTAAAATGATGTTATGTGCTATGAACTGCTGAGGTGTGCAGCACCAGTATGGTTAGCATAACGATAAACGGTGCACGACACATAAAGAGACTTAAAAGACTAAGATAATAAACACAGAAGATCTTGATAGAAAATAACGTTTTGTGCCTTTCATACTTAAGAAGTAGTGTGATAACAAATATTATTCAGGATCTTGCCCCAAAAGCTTATGAAAGTCTTGTTCACACTGATCTTAGCGACGTCTCACTTTGAAAACCTGTGGGGGGAAAAAACCTTCACTGATGATAAATTTGAATTTGCATCCAGATATTTACTATTGGCCCCAAAATATTTTCAGACTCATTAAAAAGCTTAAATGTGAACAAGAAGTTGTTTCCAAATTGTTAAGTGTCAAGCATATACATTATATTCTGTTGTCTGATTGTTCCACTGATTCACTGCAGCTACATATTTTATACACAGTGAAAAACTCAAACCCAAGACACCATTTATATGGCTGCACAAACACGGCTGGGTTGAACATTACAAAGTTCAAATGTTTCATATCATTACGTTAGGTCACTGGAAGCTTTGGTACCTGTTAACATTGATGAACCCACCACGACAAGGTCAAACAGGGTAGAAGCAGTTCAAAGTGAATACTGGCATATACTCCCTGTAGTCAGTAATGAAATTGAATTTCAACATACAGAAATGGTTTCCTGGGTTTGGGTAGTGGTGTCCTTTGTAGGCTGACATAAGTCCTGGGTTGATTCCAATCTGAGGAGAAACATGAAGGTGTTACTATGGCAATATACCTAAAAACTACAACCTACAGTTGTATGTGTCCACATTACGTGTTGATTATGTGTAGAGTGGTTTTAAATTTGGAGGTTTTCCTCGTATAATTGTAACAAACAACATTAACCCAACAACCCAACAATTATTCATATAAACAAATGCATTTTCAATAGGCGCCCCATTAAATAACTCACTATCAGAATGTCAAGATTGTAGGTAATAACGTCAGGCAGGGTTTTGGCCATGACCTCAGCCACTGTCATGCCGTTGAAGCGGTTGAGAGCCCTCTTGGCCTTCTTGGCTGCTTCGGCCTCATCCTCCTCCTCCTGTGTCTCGCCATCCTCCGCCTGCTGCTTTGGAGGCCGGCCTCTCTTTTTCTTCACTGGTGTCACAACTGCGACAAACAAGAGGAGTGAGGTGGGAAATATGACACAGAAAATAAAAAAAACTGAAAGATGCTAGCTGGCATTTTGTAGTTTGTTTGTCTACAAACATGTTATGGCTACACTATTAACTTATATAAAGATGGCTGAAAGGGAATGACTGCAGCTTATAGTCAGTTTGTGTTCTGAGGGAAAATGTATTTGCTTTTAAACATCTTGTATACCTTGAGGTGGCCCAGCCGGCTGAGGCTGGTGCTGGACACTCTGCTGCTCCTGCTGCTGTATTACATGATGATGCTGAGAGTGATGCTGGGCGCCGAGGTGTTGCTGCTGCTCCCTGACATTGTACATCTGCTCCTGGTAGTGATTTGGGGCTGCAGGGTAGTTCTGGTAAAAAGGTTCCTGATAATGAGGCTGCTCCCGATGGACAGATAGTTCAGCCATGACGAGCTCATCTCTGGGACCTTCTGTGTGATAGCCCATGTTGTGATAGGGCATCACATGCTGCGCCTCAGGGTGCTGCTGGCTGGACTGGTACCTGGAAAAGGAGAGGGTGCATGAGAGAAGAGGAGTGGACAAAAAGGAGGAAGAGGGTTACGGAGAGAAAGGGGAGAAGGGTGAGCAACAACAGAAAATAACACTGACCTGGACACAACAAGAAAAAAAAGTTACGTCTGGTGTTTGATGCAGTGCATGAAAATGTGAGTGAGGCAAACAAGGCACAATACTTACAAACATACATGCGCTGATGTAAACAGGTTTGCTTTCTCTGAATGTCATTCATTACACTTTTATTGACATTATTTGCTATTTTCTGAGTATATTTAGCTCAAACATGTATTTGTTACAGCCACACATTTTTGTTAAACTATTTTAACACTCCACATTGACTACATGTAAAAATTTGTCTGGAACGGAGTGAAGACATACAAACAATTAATAGGACTTGCATGATTGTGACTGATGTGAATTCAACTACAAGTCAAACAGAGTTTCTCTTACGGCTGTGTCCATACTACAGTTGACAAATAGATAGAGTGCACGTGGATTTATAAAGCCTGTAGCATGTGATGGTGGAATGTTTGCTTCCCTTTACATGCTGCAAGGCAGCTGCAGGATATTTCCGCTGCGACTAAAGATCACTTTTATTAATCACTTCTATACATTCTTTCAGTCTCTTTAACTAGGTTTTACCACAAATAAACCAGCCAACATTTGGCTTCTTTGCTTGAAAAATCACCTAAATTAATCATTAATCAAAATGTAAATGATTATTATTGTCATTATTTCCATTTCCCCCTCCCAGTAAACATTGGTGTATTGTAAACATGTGTCCTGCCTAAAGTGCATGACACAATAATAGAATAATAACTCAGCATACCTCAGATTTAGGATATTAGTCCTACACCAGGAGCCTCTATTTATAGGAATATCGAATTACCATTCATTAATGTACCATCACTAGCTACAAACCTGGATATAAAGTGTAGGGGTGTGTATGGTATCGTGTCAGATGATTTTTAAATTGTCCACCTCATGCATGACAATGAAGACCCAGGACCTGCCTGCACCTCCAACACCAACTCACCACTGCTGAAAATAATCCGAGGGAACCGTCAGTGATGTGAACTGGTTTTCCTCCATCTTAACTGTCGACTTGTTTGAATGGATGAACATTTACTGACCTGCCGCGTTCGTTCATGTAAACAGTAGTAAACACGAACTGTGTGGATATTTGAGCACGTTAACAGACACCGCAGGCACAAAGAAGACAGGAAGCTGGAGGCTTTAACTCAACAGTGAGCTAACAACAAAACGCAACGGTGAGGAACCCGGAAGAGAGCGACTCATTAACGAAACATGAAGCCATATGATCAAACTAACGTACCTGTCATACATTTTGTTCTGTAATTTTCAAATAAGCAGACGTGGGGGCTGGTAGTCCTCCCAAAACAAAGACCATTTAAACGATCGACGTCTACGCTCACTCGGGTTGAGTCAAGCTTTACCGCCACCTCGTGGTTTGGAGGTGCACGTTTAGCCCCACCAGTACATCAAGCCACCACCGCAAACAGTAGATTATTATTTTATTATAATTATTCATAATTTAAACAGCACTATTCTGTATTATTCTAAACATCACAAAACACACGCGGAACAAAGCAGGTCTATTGTACGCCTCACAGACTGTACATCCTCCCGCTGCCTCTAGATGGTGGTAGAAGTCTCATCCCACATGAGGTAATGCCGCAGAAGAAGGCAGCAGCCAAAGATAAGTGTAATTTTATAAAGAACCTCACTCCTCAGTGAAACAACTGGACGACACAGAAAAATAGGAGGTGTCATATTACGAGTCAGTCTAATATCTGGATTATTATTTACTTCTTGTTACTACTCCCCTGATTTAAGTGTCTTAAACAGGTCCAAATATTATTCAGCTGGCGATGTCAGCTTTTCACTCACAAACCATGTAGAGATTGCTTTTATTAAATGCAACCTCACCGCAGCAGAATTCACAGCGAGTGGGTTATCTTATTCATTGAGGCTTAGAATGTTTTTGAATTAAACAACTATCGTCTTCAACTCGTAAATTCACAAAAAATACACAGTTTACAAATACATGCAGGGGGAAACGGAAACCTCAGTTTTTCGTTGGTTCTGTGAATAAAGAAAGAGTGAGAGCTCTTCACTCTGTCAGACAATCTCCGTCTCAGCTGAACAGCATGACCTGTGTGACACTAATGTCTGAGACAGAAAACAGCGTCACTTTGCCTATTTAAATGACCGTGACATAAACAGGGTACGGTTCAGATCATGTCTTTGTCACTATTGTCTGTTCAACTTGTGCCACTGTTACATCAGTGCTAACCACTGCTGCCAACCTGTGCTGATAACCTCTGCTGCTAACCACAGGTGCTAACCTTGGCTACTAACCTATGCTGCTAATAACCTATGCTGCCAACCTATGCGACCAACATCTGCTAATAACCTGTGCTGCTAATCAAAGTTGCTAACCTATGCTACTAAGCTATGTTGCTAATAAGCTATGCTGCTAACTTATGCTGCTAACCTGTGCTAAAAAAGAGTGCAGAGAAAGATGAAATGCTGCTGCCTCATCCATTGACCAAAACGAAATCTAATGTCATACCATCATTGTGTTTATATTAGATTTATTGTATTATTGCACACATTTCTATTAATTGCATTTGTACTATCTTGCTCCCTATACTTATTTTTATATTCTTTATACCGGCAACAGACCATTTTTTTGGGGTCCATGTACAGCACCTTTACTCTGCCTCTATGTATGTATGTGTTTTATAAATCAAACAGCCTTCTCACATAGATGTCTTTCTCCCTCCAGGTGCAGGAAGTGTGTGAGGATGCCAGCCGGTGTGTCTTGGCCTCGGTACCTGAGGATGTTTGGAGCCAGTGTACTGGCCATGTTTGCAGGAGCACAGGTCGTCCATCAGTACTACCTACCTGATCTGGTGAGGGAAAAAATAAACCATTCCCCCCCCCCCCCTCAATGACCTGTCTGTGTTTTAAGTGCATGCTCTGTAGATGAAATCAAAGCAACACAAGTGATGCATCCTTTGAGGTCACTGAAAAAGACCTTGAATTTGTAAATTTCACAATAGGTTGATGGATGGAAGAATAGATGGATGTTGAATTAATGATTTTTCTGGACAATAAAACGCATCAATAAACTCATTACCATGCGTACCATTACTAAACAAGTAAAATAACTAAATACATTAACTTGCATACATTATGCATCTACTAAGTCAACAAAGCATCTGAAATCTTCACCAGGAACCCACATTTCTCTCATATATATTACGACCAAATATGAGGGGCTATTAGGATTGGTTCATGTCTAAATAGTCGCAAACAAAGCAATGTGGCTGGATACACCCAGACCTTAAATAACCTCCTCTTCAAAACTCCTGTGCACAGATAGGTAAATTCCTCCCCGAACCCAGAGCTCACAGAATTGGCCTTGATTCTGGATTTAACAATCACCCAGCATATTGCACTTCATCTGTTCACTTGAAATCCGTTTTTTAAGGTCCTTTGACAGCCACCACACTCCAGGGGTAAAAGGTGCAGCTTTAATTTATATACAGTACATTTACGATGATTCAGTCAGGTTTTAAACCAATCTGCAAACACCCGGCACAACTGTGTCAGAATTGGTACCAAACAACCACGTCTATAATGTTGGTGTTGACGTGTCACATAATTAGTTAAGACGTGAAAATAAACTACAAAAATACTGCACCCAACTGAATGGCCTGTGTTTTCATTCAGCGTGTGTTTAACAATACTTGCTGTTCTGCTCTTTCAGAGTATACCAGATATCCCACCAAGGCCTGGGGAGCTTCAGACAGAGCTGCAGGGATACAGAGTCAGAGAAGAAGCTGCCGCTACGTTACAGCAGCTCAGAGAAGAACAAAAAGTGGACTGATGTGGAGTTATACGTCCTCTGTGTGATGGACACACATCGAGCAGACTTTTACCAGTTTTTGCCAACAGCTTGAGGCTGAAGAATGCCTGGGTGAACTGGAACATCAGGAAATGGAGATCTTCTGTGTTTGCCGTTTTCTTACAATGGATCCAACGAATGGGATTAAATACAACAATGTAGGAGATTTGCTGCCCAAGATGAAGACCTTATCTTTTCAATCCAGTTGTATCCATCTGTTGTCAATACATCTTTACATCCTTTTTGATTGTGTTTGTATTTGTAGATAGATGAAATATGCTACACACAGCAACTTCTTCGTCATGAAGTTGTTTATGGTTTTGACTATGTACAAAGAATATTTTTCGAAAACACATCCTAATTCTTCTGGAGTGAGATGAAAGATACTTGTCCAGTCCTTACCGTCTTCTTCCCAAAGCTTTCACCCCTCACCTTTCAACAGCACTCCAACTGGCATATGAAAATACTCAATAAACAACTGCTTCCTTGTCAAATATAACAGATGTTGCATGTGCTGGAAATAGTGTCAAGCTGAAATTATTTATTTGCGGCTTGGGAATTTTTTTATTTAGTCTAGATACAACTTGTAAGAACCTTCATCTGATTGGACATCATGAGTCTGGCTTTGTCACACACAATCTACGCTTGTACATCACTGAGGACAGTCTACTGGCAATTTAAACCAATAATATAATAAAGTGTCACACAATAGAACTAAGAGATGGTTACTTTAATTGTTGATAATGTGCTTATTCAATAAAAGAAAAGATGAAAGCAATAAGATTAAATCAAATAGGATAAATACAATGTTAATGTATACATTTAAATAAACTGTCCCTGTCCAAGCCAAATTATTCTCCTCTCAGCCACTTTAGGTTTGAACAGGATTGGCTCACTGCTCATAGCCCAGGGCATTTATCTTTTTTTTTTCAAAATATATGAACATTTTATGTAAGTCGAATTAAAGTTGTAAAACTGCGCTTACTTCCTGTTGCCAGTAAGTTGCGCTATCACACACACAGACTAATAGATCTGTTCAGGTCGAGACTCTGATCATGTTGCAGAATTTTGGAGCTGATTGGACAATGGACATCTGAGTTACAATAACTTCATTTTTATTTTGCATGTCTTACACTTTGATTAATTCCTCTTCGCTCATTGACCATGACAATATCAAACTTTGTCAGAAGGGCCTCGAGACATCGATGATGAAGTCACATCGAAACTGAGTTTTCGTCAAACACCATGTCACACGAAATTGCTGTAACTTCAGTGTACTGTGTTAAGTATCCCTCAACCTACATTTGTGTAACAACAGTCCCCAGGACACAACTCATTGAGTCTGCTGGACAACTGTGTTGAAATGACTCACCTATACAGAGGTGGGACAGAGCAACCTGCTACTCAATGTAAGAGAAAACACACCACACCATTGGTCCAATCAGTCAGACAACAGCTTGAATCACGTGACGACTATGAGAGTCTTTTGAGGAGTAGTAAGGCACAGTTGTACACATGTATACGTAGTAGATAATGCTAAAGAAAACAAATATTTCATTAAAACACGCAAGAAATAGTCTAACAATTTTAAAAAGAGGTTGTGCAATTGAAAATGGAAATAGGGCTTTCGATGTAAATAAATAACGAGTCAATAGAGGAGGTTTGCGTACTCAGAGAAAGTAATGAAGTGATTATGGAAACAATTTATATAATTTTTGTGAAATTACCTTAAGATCTCAGTTGCGCAATTAACTTGTGTATGTTATCGTTTATTAGGAACTACTAAATCACTATAAGCCTTATTGCTTATAGTTTGTGAAATGTAAATTGTTTACTTTGTGAATCAAGTTATTTATTTATCTTTATAAACGGTAATTTCAAATAGATTATTAAAATTGTCATTATTGCTTTGTAAATTCATTGTGTGCTTATAAATGATTTACATAATGATTGTTTTCTGTTGTTTCTTTTATTGACTGTTAAAATATCAAATAACTAATGACCTTGTTAATTAGTCTATTTATTTGTAGATTAACCACTTATTAAACAAATGTATTAATTCTCGTTGTTGTAGCTCAATTAATCAATAATGAATGAAATGTTTCATTTCCATTTCTCTGACAGCAGTGCTCCTCCACGGCTGGTATCCTAGCAACACGTTTCAACAAACGGGAAGCGCAGAGAAAATGGCGACGGAGAAAGAACGAGACGCCGCAGAATATCTGAAAAGACACAGAATAATGGAGCTGTTGGAAAACCTGAGCAGTATGCTGTTCTTCTACAGACCTGGTTAGAGATGACTCCTCTCTAAGAATAGCTTTGGCGATAGTTAGCGTTTTAAACTCTATTTACACGGCGATGTGAAGCCGGGACCAGTTGTTGAGCAGCTTCTCAGTCACAGATATATGCTATCTAGTTTAATCTCGAACACATCTATATATGATGCACTACAAACGACATCCTCAAAGAACTACAAACTACATCCTTGAAAAATGAATTACATGTTTTGCTGTGTGTCTCTGAGGTTACTCCTTCCACCACCATTGTGGAATGGTCCTCTCCGGGACTTATAGCGAATATTGTATTCCAAGCGTATTTAGATACAATATGGATTCGTGTTGCTATAATATTTAAAGTTCTTGATCATACCCGGTTTTATTCAGTTGTGGTTGTTCAGGATTTTGCCTCAAACTTTCTCCAATCATTCAATCATTTCACTTCAATAGTCATGTTATATTATGTGTTTTGATTGATTATTTCATTCAGAGAACCCCACTCAGTTTCTTGTTGAGCAGCTGGAACAGCTAAAAATTTCTCAAGAGAGCGGGGGTCAAGGGCCAAATCTATTCAACAACTCCAACCTGGACGCCGTCCTAGGGATCCTGGACCCCTCCAATATAAAACACATCACTTTTGCGCAATACAAGCACGGTGAGCACATGATGTGGACACTTTTTAAAATGTTCCTGGGTCGAGGGACTGGTATTTCATACACCATCAATATAGTTAAAATACATGATTGTTATTCAAAGTGACCACATCATTCTCAGGTCACCAGGGAAAATTATAGACATATTTTTATTAGGGCTGGGCAACGATTAAAAGTTTTAATCGAGTTAATCGCATGATTTCCCTGATTAATCACGATTAATCGCATTTGTATACGCAAAATCCAATAATGGATTAAAAAGGAGTGTATAGCGCAATTTTATTTTCAATGTTCTGCCATATGAACGAAAGTGCCATAAGCTTTGTTGTGCAAACACTTTTAACATCAGCATTTAATACAGTAGCAGTTAAATAAAATATTCAGTGTAAATCTCAACTTAGCAATGTTATCAAAGCAAATACAAAATTAAAGCTCAATGCCACTGCCAGGGCATTAATGTTATCCTCTTCGTTATGAAAAATGTATACTCCTCCCTGCGTCTAACATAGTCTGCCGAAGCCTCGCTCCGCTCGCTGTTTCGTTGAGTGATTTGCTGATATCAACTGTGTGTTTTGCATTTAGGTGATATTTTAGACTGGAAGTACTCCGGTGATAAGAAAATTCACCTTGGCAGTGGCTAGAAATTACTTTGGTTCTGTGGACTCCGCCGTCTGGAAGAACTTTAAAATGAAAATGGCCATGTAAAAGCTCGGTACCCTTATCCATGGTTGTTTATCCGCCAATTATTTTCTTTTTTCCGGTTCCGCAGCAGTCAGCAACAGACTTTCACAAAAAAAAAGCCTGACTTTCACAATAAAACAATAAATAATCAAACCTTTTTTTTGACCTTTACCTCGATTAAAACGAGTTAACTTGCCCAGCCCTAATTTTTATGCATTACTTCACATATGTATTCAGGTTTTCTTTATCATAACCTTTAATTCTAAAATAATTATACGCAGAAGACTAATTATTAATTTACGTAAATGTGTTTTTCATAATGAACTGATCCTGTTTCTCCACAGCTCTGACCACACTGGGCATAGAGGACTTTGATGAATGTCCTGAAGGTGCTAATGAAGACAGAATATCCTGTGAGACCTTTAAAACAGAAGCGTAAGGGCAGCTTCTAAACTATAAACATCATGACAAAACAATACTAACAAGCACTTTAAAGTTCACCATCTTATGAAGGGAAGTTTATGTTATTTTGTTTTAACAGGATGCAAGGCCTGCAGAGAAGCTCAGCAACATATGAACAACTGTGAATATCGATGTTTACGCCCACCCAGATGATCTTTATGTATCCAGTGTTATAATCTTGAAGTGCACCTGGATTTGACTGGGAGGAGTGAACTGTGTTTGGTCAAATGAGCCTGTTTTATTACTGCTATGAAACTATATATTGTATATGCTGTTTTAGGTAGTTTCACACATTCAAGTATTGATTATTATTTGCAGGAATGGTCTTTCTTCTTACAACTGGAGGTTGTGAAGCCAAAGTGATCCCTGCATGATGGATGATTCTCTCTATTCAAATACTGACAAAAATATGTTCAAATATGATTTACGATGTTGTTTATAAAAATACAGTTACATACAGTAGTACATCTTTCAATTGCACATTTATTTATTCTAGTAACCTCACTCATGAGAATGTTTGATACAAACAGAAGTCAAACTCAAATGCAGATGTCAGGCATTACAACAAACTTAGATATAACATACAAAATGTCTCACATAAAGAGCACTTATTTAGTCAGAGGCCACAAAAGGTCAGGGGCTTGACCGCCACCTGGGGTTTATTTGTGCATATGCATATATCAGTAACGTACTGAAATAATAATTTCCAATGCACAGTCAACTTCAGGAAACTTCAGGCCGCATCACATGAAGGTTCACAGGCAACAAACAAAGGCAGAGTAAGCTTCGCTCGAGCAGAAGGTAAGGTTTTCAACGCCAGCCTTCACGTATATGTAATTGAGAACAAATGTTTCACCGAAGGTCCCACAGAGAGTACTGTTGTGTTAAATGTAATAATAATAATAATAATAATTGGACCATTGTTCCTTATTATTCCAGTACACAAGAAGAGAAGCATCAGCCATTTGTTCGACTAATATGCCTAATTAGGGCCCGAGCAACTACGGTGGGAGGCCCTATTGTATTTCGAAGGATTGTATTTCTCTTTTGGGCTTTTTCAGGTCCTAGACATGCTCAAATATTAACCAAAGTTTGCAGGAAATTCAAAACCCCCAAAAGTAATTCTATTCTGGAGTAATTTGAAACAGCGCCATCTAAGGAAAAGCCCCTCAGTTAGCTTTCAGCGATCTTCACAAAAATCGTAGCCCAGGTGTATCATGAGTAGACAAAAAAAAGTCTAGAGGTGCAAAGAGAAAAACGCAACAGGAAGCCATTTTGGATTTAGTGGCCATTTTACTTGTCCCAGGGTTTTCATCAGATCAACTTCATATGGACATGAGTGTCCTCACAACAAGATGGAGATAAACACTACCTCGAATTTCGAGTTTTCATCAGACGGTGTGATCGTGGCATGGCGTAAAAGTTTGATTACACGCCATCAAAACACGATGTTCTGTATCTCAGACATACATGGTGCAATCGTGTCCAAACTAGACATGTAAGACAAGAGTCCCGGCCTGATGACATCTACACAGAAATTATGAATTAAAAACACAGCGCCCCTTAGATCAATTTCAACTTCTGTGACTGTCATCTCAACAAGATGGAGATATAAACTACCTCGGTATATATGATTTCATCACACGGTGTAACCGTGGCGTGGCGGGACATTTTGATGATTCGCCAAAAAAAAGGGATTTATTATAACTCCTCTGTGCATTGTTCTTTCAGCCTCAAACCTCACACATTCATAGTCCCGCCCTGATCAAATCCATATAAATATTAACTCATCATTACAGCGCCATCTGCTGGCTACAGGAGGTGACATGTTTTAAACTTTGATGAACTGCTCTTGGCTGCTTTACAATATACAGCTCAAATGAGCTGTACATATAAAAGAACACTTCAAAGGACTCATTAAAACTGGACAGAGAAAGATTCTGCTGTTCGATCTGTTTGGATCTACTGAAGGATCCGGTGACTACTGGCTGTGGACACAGCTACTGTAAGAGCTGTATTAACACCCACTGGGACAAAGAGGAGAGAGGAAGCTACAGCTGTCCTCAGTGTAGACAGACCTTCACATCGAGGCCTGTCCTGGAGAAAAACACCACTTTAGCTGTTTCACTGGAGGAGCTGAAGAAGACTGGACTCCAAGCTGCTCCTGCTGATCACTGCTATGCTGGACCTGAAGATGTGGCCTGTGATGTCTGCACTGGTAGAAAACGGAAAGCTCTCAAGTCATGTTTGGTTTGTTTGGCCTCTTATTGTGATAAACACCTCGTGCCTCATCTTCAGTCAGCTGCATTTAAGAAGCACAAGCTGGTGGAGCCCTCGGAGAAGCTCCAGGGGAACATCTGCTCTCGTCACGAATAGGTGATGAAGATGTTCTGCCGCACTGATCAGCAGTGTATCTGTTATCTCTGCTCTTTGGAGGAACATAAAGACCACGACACAGTGTCAGCTGCAGCAGAAAGGACTGAGAGGCAGAGAGAGCTCGGGCTGAGGAGACAAACAATCCAGCAGAGAGTCCAGGACCCAGAGAAAGATGTGAAGCTGCTCTCCAACATAAGGAGGAGGCCGTCAATGGCTCTGCTGATAAAGCAGTGGAGGACAGTGAGGAGATCTTCACTGAGCTGATCCGTCTGCTGACGAAAAGATGTGATGTGGAGCAGCAGATCAGATCCCAGCAGGAAACTGAAGTGAGTCGAGTCAGAGAGCTTCAGGAGAGACTGGAGCAGGAGATCACTGACCTGAAGAGGAAAGACCATGAACTGAAGCAGCTCTCAGAGACAGAGGATCAGCACCAGTTTCTCCACAACTACCCCTCACTGTCACCACTCAGTGAATCTACACACTCATCCAGCATCAGAATCCGTCCTCTGAGTAACTTTGAGGACGTGACAGCAACTGTGTCACAGGTCAGAGGTCGACTACATGACATTCTGAGTGAGACAGAGACAAAGATTTTACAGATTGTGTCTCAAGTGGATGTTTTACTGCGACAACCAGAGCCAGAGACCAGAGCTGATTTCTTAAGATATTCACAGGAAATCACACTGGATCCGAACACAGCAAACAAATATCTGTTTTTATCTGAGGGAAACAGAAAAGTAACACGTATGAGAGAAGAGCAGTCTTATTCTAATCACCCACACAGATTCACTGTTTGGCCTCAGGTCCTGAGTAGAGAGAGTCTGACTGGACGTTGTTACTGGGAGGTTGAGATTGGGGGGGACACAGCTGGGTTCTGTAAACTCAAATAGACTTGGGTCAATAAAAGCAGTAGTTAAGATTCTGTGTGTAAATCTTTAACATCTTTTGTCTCCATGTTTGTTGATCAAAGTTCGTCGTGGTGACGTTTCTGTTCCGCACAGAGATCAGCTGTCAATCAAACACCAACCTCTCTCTCTCTTCACCAACCGCAACAGGCTTCAAACGTGCGGGTCGTCGGGCCCGCCAGTGCTACAACGTAGCCCTATTTAGATATAGTTTTCCTTAAAAAGAGCAGATCTCAAATACTTCAGACATGGCATGAGGTCTGCCAGACTTCTACCAACATACATATTAACATGGTGTTTGTTCAAAATGTCTTTTTTATGAATTATGCCTTCATTTATTTCCCAAATTATAGCAACAATTTTAATGTTTCCAAAAGTAATGTCCAGAATCCATGCAAAGTCCTCCAGTCCACTTTAAAAATATAATCCAATGATTGCAGATTGAGCAAATTATCTCCAATAATACAAATCACATTCCAAAAATATTGGTAATGTCCAAAAAAGAAGTAAATCCTTTGGTCCTCTGATCTCCTTACTGCTGCAGATTCTCTGAAGTCCTCTGTTTTAACTTGTTATTCTGCTCAACAGGATATATGACATCTTCTTCAGTACTTATTCTTTTACTCTCCTTTTGCCACTCAACCTCGTGTCTTCACTCTCTCTCTCTCTCTCACCTATCCATGATATGTTCATTTGTGTGAGTGCAGCACCAGTGCAACACTCCCAGCCTGCCCTAGTTGATTTAACATATCGTTCATCACTTTGTAATTATTTCAAAAATGATAATGATAAATGATAAATGTATTCTCTTGCGTAGCAGAATGATTTGGGATCTTCTCTGCCCAGGTCTACTGGTCACATACGATTTATGGGGTTACTGTTTATGTTGAATTTCACCTTGGATTCCAATGTCAATCAACCCACCCACTATTGTTACATTCATTTGAAAAGCCTGGATGTTCTTCATCACTTTGCTTGAGAATCCCAATGAAACCGTGTTATCTTCTCCTTCTTCCATCAGTGTAGGCTAAGGGTCCTATTAATTAGGTTTTTTCCTCTGTTTTGGCAGATATCCGTGGCTTTCTGCTAAAGTGCTGAGCTAATCTCGAGATCTGGGTCCAACAGGATGCCTTCCCATCTCCCCAACTCCTGTTTGTTGCTTCCCACTGTCCCTTTTTATTAGTCCTGATAGACGTTGATAGTGATAACTTTAATCCCTCGGCCTTGTGCTAGATCCTTTATGGCAACTCAGTACCTTGCTAGGACTCTCAGCTCCCTTTCTTCAGGCTGATACTTGTTCTCCACAGAGGAGTTCCAGAAGGTCACTATTCCTCCTCCTTCATTGCTCACTTTTTCCATCGCATCATTGTCCTCACGGCTGACTTCTGCCACTAGCCTGGTGGCAAGGCTTCTCAGTTCCAGTCTTACATCACACTCTAGTGGTCACATACGGTAAAAATTACTTTCACATTTCATGATGGAGGGATTGGTCAGTCTGTGGTGGAAGTGCACAAGGCAGAAAGCATTTTTTTAACAGAACTCAAATCTGAAAATCCAAACATTGAATGAGTTAAATAACTCCAGGGAAATTACAACAAACTAACACCATGGAAGCAAGCTGCCGTTAAACCCCAAAGAAGAAGAAGATATATCTTTTTGTAAAAATAGAAAATGTGTTCATACAAAAACAAAGACAATCATTCGTTCAGAAAAATAACCAGTACATAAAAGCTGTGTATATATATATATATAGCTATACAATGTGACCGTCTTCTGATAGTCAATAATTATTGAGTTACAGATATGAAGAACTGATATGTATCAAATAAGACAGAACTTATACATATATAAGATGATAGATAGATAGATAGATAGATAGATAGATAGATAGATAGATAGATAGATAGATAGATAGATAGATAGATAGATAGATAGATAGATAGATAGATAGATAGATAGATAGATAGATAGATAGATAGATAGATAGATAGATAGATAGATAGATAGATAGAAAGATAGATAGATAGATAGATAGATAGATAGATTCATAAATAAATATAATGAACCCATAAAACCTTATTATTCGTGTAAACTAAAGCAACTTAAATTATTTTACTAAAAGAATAAAAATGGAGGATGGTTTTAAGAATCATTCATTTTTGTGAATGGAGAAACGTTGCCAAACACAGTCACGTCACAACACAGTTAATCATTTTAGTTTGTCTACATCAGATCAAATGTTACATTATCTATAGAGAGGGAATCTGGAGAAGATGCGCTTTGTTTTGTCTTATCCATTGGTGAGGACCATATATCTATGGTGAGGACGAGGAGGAAGAGGAAGATCGTTCCTGTCTTCTTCTCGACCCTTCTCACGCACATGTTCATTTCGCAGCGTTGCTGTGTTGAACGCGCACCCGCGGAGGGCGTGGCCAAGGAAGTGAGATGGCCGCCTCCTCTTACTGGACTCCTTCGCCTCTCTCCGCTTCCATGTAGGTTGAGTTAGTTTGTCTCTGTCCACACCGAGAAGTTTGGTCGTCCCGTACCCGGTCAGTGTCCTGCGGAGCTCGGCATGGGCACCGTCCACGCCCGGGTAAGACACCGTGCAGCCGGCTGTGACTTTGACCTCTGGGTGTTGTGTTGTACGGTGCCTGTACAGACAGAAAGGCCACAGTGTGCTGGTTCCCTGCTCATGGTTCCATGCTCAGCTCCTGGTTTACTTCACACTGACACCGAAATACTTCGTGTGCTCTATACATGTGAGATACTAGTGCTGCCTCCATTCACTGCAGTGCTGCTGGGATGGGTCGTCTGGGATGAGCCCCAAAGCCATTCTATAGAAATAATACAAATACGTATTGCACAGCGTCTAAAAACATCTTGATTGTCATATCATTGTATCGATCCATTGAATGGTGGCTTTTGGGTTGAAGCTGTAAAAGGCTAGGCCATTATTCATAAGTTAATTTTAGTTGAATAACAGTCACATTTTGTGCTAATCCCAGTTTGTACATTAACTAAGGTGTCAAACAAATGTAGTGGTGTAAAAAGTGCAATGTCTCCACCTGGATCATAGTGAAGTTGAAGGATGAAGCAGCAATAAGTAGAAAGAAAGTATTGCGATATTGACGTCTTATATGGAGCTAGGTAAAGGTTATCCAGGTCAAAAATATACCTATAATATAGAGCTGAAGACATCAGTGGACTTCTCAGTTGCCATCTTGGACGTTACTTAATGTCTATACTAAATACTATTTTTAGATCAATAATCAAACGGAACTGAACAATGATTCATAGAACTGTGTACTTAAATCTTGAGTCATGTGAATGAAATTAGAAAAAGTTTTGTATAATTTTCCATCTAGTTTATACAATTTATATTAAAATAATATGAATTGGCTATACTCTTCTGTCCATGTTTATATATATTTTTCATTTATTTAGTCTTGGCCCATATTTAATCATACTTCTATTATTATTAATATTTGTATCTTACCTACATAACGTCTCCTATTTCCATATACTTGTATATGGAAATGATTGTGCCACCATACAAACATTTCTAAGATCTCAAGAAAAACGATCACAATTAATTTGTTCAATTATATTTTCTGTAAATTGTATCTCCTTGCAGTATGATGTTGTGTAGAGCTGAAACAAATAATTAAATTAATCGTCAAATGGATTGACAGGAATAAGAAGATGTCAGAAAAACGTGATGGAACATTTTCACTGTTAATGGCTTTATTATATACCAAAAGATTAATCAATTTGATTTATTATTTTGTGTTGCAGAGCCTGGACCCTCTGCCCATGAGAGGGCCAGAGTTTGGGGTTCAGGCAGACGACATCGAGGCTCCAGATATTGAACAGGAGCCCAAACAAGAAGTTCTTGAAAACAAGGATGTAAGATTTGTTTTGTACAACAGTAGTTACACAACTCCCTCACTAGGACTTTGATTTGGAGGTTTATGATACCCCTATTAATGTTCGTCCCTCTTGTTTTTTCAGGTTGTGGTTCAACAAGTGCACATAGATGGACTCGGAAGAACCAAGGAGGACCTGTTGACTTATGAAATCAAAGAAGTTTTCAGGGCAAAAAACTTGATTGATGTAGGTGCAAATGTAGACGGCAGTTCTAAAAAATGGTTGTTTGTGTTTTGTTTGTTTGTGCACGTGAATAGCAGTTAATGGAATTAACAAATTGTTCACTTTGTGGTCCAGGTGATGCGAAGGTCTCATGAAGCCCGACAGAAGCTTCTGCGTCTTGGTATCTTCCGAAAAGTCGAAGTGGTTATTGACACATCACGAGGTACTGTCAGTCATGGCACAGTCTTATGGTTTAAATAGGTACTTTCCAAATACATGTACGAGTTGTAATCATTAATCTCCTGTGTCGGACAATAATAATTATATGTTACATACATCACCACATGAGATTTCTGTCTCATTGTTTTAAACTAACCCTGACTTAGATTTGTTATTGTCTCTACTTTCTCTTGCCTTTAGGTGAGGACGCTCTTCCGAATGGCCTTGACGTGACCTTCGAGGTCACGGAGCTGAGACGAATGACGGGCAGCTACAACACGATGGTCGGAAACAATGAAGGAAGCATGGTGAGTGCTACAATGCATGGTGTCAGCATCTACTTTCTGAGAGGCCACACAGTTCTGGATCCAATCATGGTGTTGCGTTGGCCTTTTTTCAAGGTCAGTTTTAAGGTTTTTGTTTTTGCCTTGACACAAATCTCACCCATTGTAATTACAGGTACTGGGCCTGAAGTTACCTAATGTATTTGGCCGTGCAGAGAAACTGACCTTCCAGTTCTCTTATGGCACCAAAGAGACGTCCTACGGCCTGTCCTTGTTCAAACCTCAACCAGGACACTTTGAACGCAAGTAAGATATGAACAGCACATGAAATATAATTGTTAGGTTATTGTGAAGGTGTAATATGAATGCCTGTCTATAATATCGGTGGGAAGGGTTATTCCTTTGCTGAGGCTGAGGTTGGTCATGAGCCACATGTGGTGACGCTGCTGCTGCTTTAGCTCTAGATGAGGGCAGTTTGGAGTCTAACTGAGCAGTTAATGCAGTAACTATAGATGGATTTGGTTTATAATCAAAAAGGAATCCTTGTACGGTATTGAACTTTCTTTTCATTGTTCATTTTCAGTATCTCAATCAACATGTACAAAGTAACTGGTCAGTTTCCATGGAGTTCACTGAGGGAGACGGATCGAGGCGTCTCTGCAGAAATCAGTGTAAATACTTATATCTATGTGTTTTGTTTTTTCACATAAAAAATGTGTTTATTATTACAGCTCATTTACTTATGAACGTGTTACCAATGTCTCACACACAGTTCCCCGTGTGGAAGACCAGCCAGACACTAAAGTGGGAGGGAGTTTGGAGAGAGCTGGGCTGTCTGGCTCGCACTGCCTCGTTTGCTATTCGGGAGGAGAGTGGCCATTCCCTCAAATCCTCACTCTCGGTATTCCTCCTATTTCACCTTGTATTTTTTTCAAATGTTGGATTTAAAATGTTGATGGAGTTTCATGTGGTTACATACAAAACCTGTTACTCAGCAGAGCTTTGAATTTGTTTTTTGCAACAATTTGGAGTTATATTTTGTGGGGTGGATTTGATTTATGTTTGATATTGGCATTTGGCAATATTTGTCATTTTGTTTTTCAGCATTCTATGGTCATTGACAGCAGAAATTCCTCCATCCTTCCCAGGAAAGGGGGCCTGTTGAAGATCCATCAGGTTGGTTTTTCACCACAAAGTCAGAGATTTCTATGTGACATACTAAAACCATATAATGTTAATGTTGTGGTTGTGTAGGAACTTGCTGGTTTCACTGGGGGAGATGCTAGTTTCCTGAAGGAGGACTTTGAGATCCAGCTCAACAAAACACTCTTCTGGGACTCGGTGAGATTCAGCATTTTACATTTCTGCCATTTAGCAAATTATCTAATTTTGAGTACAAACTAGAAGTTATCGACATTTTACATAGATTGTGTCTAATGATTAATTGCTAAGTAAAAAATGTAAGTACTATGCCCACTCTTTTCTGAAGCATTAAATAAACATCCTATAGGGGAAAATTCTAAAAACATTTAGTCTAGCTCTTTAGCCAGGCAACATTTATTATGTCTAAATAGACAACAATTTGAGGAACTCAGCTTAACTAGACACTTTGACTTTCTCCTCCAGGTCCTCTCGGCCTCATTGTGGGGCGGTCTGCTCCTACCCATTGGTGAGAGGCCAACAAGCATCGCCGACAGGTAACCACAAATACAGTGCAGCCGCCTACTGCAATTATCAGCTAGACCAGGGTTTTTAAAGTGTTAAACTGTGGCCTTCTCCTCAGATCAAATTTAAACAATGTGAGTACAATTTTAAAGCTTCCATTCGTCTTCATTTTCTGCAAATTGGCATCCAGTCATGATATCCTCAAAAAGAAAGTCCCACTGAAACTGCTTTTGGACATGCACTCAACTCTCCTGAAATTATCTGGAGGCGCTGTATGTAGTGCTGCTCGATTATGGAAAAAATCATAATCACGATTATTTTGGACAAAAACAAAATCGCGATTATTCAAACGATTATTAATATGTGCCCTATTTTTTTTTTTTTTTTTTAATTGACTAACCGGAAGTACCAGTCACTTCCGGCTCCGGTAAACACAGATTACGGCTGCGTGTGTTATTCCTCCGTGAAACCATGCAGGATATCGGTGCCCGTTTATTCAAACCCTTAATGATGGCATCATTAACACTCTCCATAAAAACACTGTAACTGAGAACTTTGAAATTTCCTCTCATTATTAAATGTCCCCATCTGCCCCCCCAGTACAAGCACACAGAGAGAGAGAGAAAGAGAGGGGGGGGGGGGCTATGAGGACCATCATCATTTACCCCCAAACCCCGACATTGAACGGGTTCCATACAACAAAAAGGGGAGAATCGCGAGCTGACCCCCGCGGGTCCGGTGTGAACAGCCGGGCG
Organism: Limanda limanda; assembly: GCF_963576545.1. Classification (NCBI taxonomy): domain Eukaryota; kingdom Metazoa; phylum Chordata; class Actinopteri; order Pleuronectiformes; family Pleuronectidae; genus Limanda; species Limanda limanda. Next base: position 22,121,702 of record NC_083643.1, read on the forward strand.
GCTGCGCGCTGGAGAGTGGACGCTGCGCGGCCGCTACACTGTGTGCTGCTGCTCCTCGGATTCGAAGAGTAGATCAGACGGAGCTGTCCTCCCTCTGCCATTTTCCACTCGCGCTGTTTTTTAAATACCGCTGGTCCCCACGCACACAACTGGCCTCCTTCACTTCACAGCAGCTTGAGAGTGAGTGCCAGTCACCGGGGCCGCGCTGAATGCTTTAGGGGAGGGACTGAATTGCGAATGCGCGTCTCTTTCAAAAAAAATGCCAAATAATCGTTTAACTCGATTATAGTAGTTTGGAGATCGTTTGATCCAATAATCGTAATCACGATTAAATTTCGATTAATTGAGCAGCCCTAGCTGTATGTGAGGATGCAAATGTCCAAATCAGTTTCTCCGGACAGTCTCCTGCCTACTCACTAGCATTGATGACATTTCTAACACACTGGTGATGGCAAACTGAAAGAAACAAAAATAATAGAAATCTCTCACTTAGGAGACGCTGAAGAAGTTGTCAACATGGAGAGACAAAGATATTCGAGAGCTTTTGGTGATGAGAACTGACCCCGGTGTCGATGTGCTGTTAACAAAAACAGTTGATTTCTGTGGCATTATGTCATGCGTCCTGAATGCTTTACCAAGATGCTAACCCTCACCTGAACATGTCAGACACATTACCAATGTTGTGAATGCGTCTGACCTGGACAACCTCCTGCTGTGTCCTTTATATGGGAAAAACATAGGTCCGGAGCAATATGTGGATTGCATGTCTGAGAACAGATTGAGTCTAAAAATACCTGTATATATGTATTGTGTTTTGTTCAGATTTGACCAATGAGTCACAGGAACAGTACAGAACAGGAACTCGTATGCAAAGTGGAGCAATCGCATTCTGTAGATACTATAATTGTCTCAATGAGCCACTGCTCGTGATGCTGCAGACTGTCTTGGTATCGGTCTGGCAAACTACAATGACTAACTTCCTGTTATTTGCAGATTACCAGCATGCATCTGATCCTTTCACTTTACACCTATTGTAGCCTGATGTGTCTTCCTTCATTGCCGTTCTTTAACTCTCCTGTACCCCCCCTCCAGGGGAAGCCGCCTCATAGTTTGATAACCTTTGATCTAGGCCCATTTTGTCATTAAACTGAATTGAAAAAATAAATAAGTATCTATTTAGTTTATTTTTGTATTCACATAAACTTCATATCTGTATAATGTATGTGTGTCTTTTCTCATCCTTATAGGTTCTATCTCGGTGGCCCCACCAGTATAAGGGGGTTCAGCATGTACAGCATGGGCCCACAGAGCGAAGGTGAGATACAGGCTTGGCCGAGTTGCTTGGTAACAAGACTAAAGTGTGATGGGAAATTTAAAGCTTGTGTGCTGGTATTACTGGGATGGCAGGTGACTACCTTGGAGGAGAGGGCTACTGGGCTGGAGGTCTCCACCTCTACACCCCTCTACCCTTCAGACCGGGCCGGGGCGGATTTGGTGACCTCTTCAGAACACACTTCTTCCTCAATGCCGGAAACCTTTGTAATCTCAACTATGGTGAGAATTTAAAGCAGGATGAGCACCAATGACAGTTAATGACAGTTAAAACTTCATGTTTTATGGAACAGATCTTGACATTAATGTGTGGATATTATCAGTAAGGACTAAGGATTGTGACAATTTAAAATTTTTTCTTGTTCAAGGTTGGAATTTGGACTTTGTTGGGCCTCAGTTATATGTTTGTTTTTACTCAGGTGAGGGTCCATATGCACATTTGAAGAAACTGGCTGAATGCCTCCGTTGGTCATATGGAGTGGGCCTTGTGCTGCGTTTGGGGAACATTGCCAGGCTGGAGCTGAATTACTGCATTCCCATGGGAGTCCAGAGTGGAGACAGGTAGGGTTGGTTAGGTTAGCTCTGGTGATAGTTTAAAGTTCTCCTGTTAAATTCAAGGCACAGCAAGTATAGCTGAAGCCCAATAGCTCCCTTACAAACCCTCATTGAACTAGAATGGCACTCAGCATTATCCATTAATTATTCTCCGACAAATCAAGGAAAATCATGCAATGTTAAAGAAAATCCTGGATCTGGATCTTCACAAATATTTAATTGGTTCTTCCTTGTGTCATACGCTCACCCTCCACAAAATAGTTTGTGTAGTTTTTGCACAATCCTGCAAACAAACAAATACTTGCAGACGAATAAAATAATTACCTTTGAGGTAACAGTGAATTGTCCTCATTGAGAGCAATAACAGCCCAAATAATCAGGCTGACATTGTATGCAATGGTGGTCTCTTCATTTCATTCAGTGGAACTGAAACCACTGTTTACATTTTAAATCTACTCAAGGGTTTATCAAGACAAAAAGATTCATGAAGCAAATCTTTTAAATCCCACAAAAGCCTTTTATGTGTAATCATGTCGATGTATGATAACTTCCCACAGACATTATAAGAGCATTCCTTCATTGTTCATGCATCCTTGACATGCACTCAAGGCAATGAGATTTTATGTTTTGCTTGAAACTGATCTCTTACTTTATCCTCTCTTTGCAGGATATGTGATGGAGTCCAGTTTGGAGCAGGCATCAGATTCCTGTGAAACCACATTTGTTGTATCTGGAGCTACTTATGCTAGAAACATTTTTTGGAAGGAGAAATTGCTTGTACAGAACTGTTGTTGCAACTCATTTGCTCAGTAAAATTGTTTGCACTGACAGTCCTCATTGATGCATCTTTTCTTAACACGTTACTCCTAGTCCGCATCACATTGCTGGGTAGAGCTTACTATATGTCAAGTAAATTTCAAGACTGCCTCCAGTGTTTCTCTGCCACAGAACGGACAAATGGTTATCAATGATAATGATACATTCTTAAAGGGATAGTTATCTGAAAAATTAAAATTCACTCGTTATCCACTCGCCACTATGCTGATGGAGAAGTGGATGAAGTGTTTGAGTCCACAAAAAACTTTGAGTCTCAGGGGTAAAACAGTAAAAAATTATAAATAAATTATGATAAAGTAAAAAAAAAAGTCACATGATCCACCTCAAAATCTGATGGGTTCTCTCATGACCTGTATCACATGCTTCTGCCAAGTTTTGGAAGAAGTTTTGGTTTGTGCACTTGTCGGAGGTAGTGCACAAAGGAAATAAGAGTGGAGGTGTCTTTCAAGCTAGTTCACTATATATATATATATATATATAGTATTTTTAAAATGTAAATGTTAAATCAAACATTTGTTTCCTATTTATAATTTTTTAAGATGTTTGCTTGATTAAAAACACCACAGCAAATTCCTTGTATGTGTAAACCCGATTGCTTCTGGTCTATTTAAAAGAAGATAGTGGGTTCTTATCATTTTAGTTTCAGTTTCTACAAACTTGACACAAAAAAAGACGGAGAGAGAAGTTATGAATGAACTGAGTTCGCACTGATGGAGATAACAAAACGTCTCATGAAACTATAAAGGTTTGCATGTTCTTTGAGGACACCATGAGTGGAGTTCCTGCGCATCACTACTGCGCAGACTAGTGTCACGTGTGCAGAGTTGCTGACGCGGTTCGCTTAACCCACGCATGCGCTGCTCCTTTGTTCCGTAGCATATTAGCTGGAGAGCATTGTCAGAGCAGCGACGGAGGACGGAGTCCATTCACAATCTTCTACCGACCTCACAGCCCGTCCCCTCTCCGGAGAACACGTGCCCTCGGTAAAACGCCGTCGGGTGTGTTGCAGTCGCCCGGAAGCGGAGAGAAAGTGACCCGCGGTTTGCTTGGCGGTCTGATCTGTGAGAGGCAGCCCCCCGGACGCACGCTGATGGCGGTCACCATTGAGGATCTCTACCGGAGCTACGGGGTCCTGGCCGATGCTAAGGACAACCTCAGTCAGGTAAACGGACGCGTACATGTTCCCGTTCGAGCGCTGGTTTAAACCCAGCCGAGGGGGAGCGGTGCTGCTCGGCTTCTCTCATGGCTCTGCTATCTTCGTTGAATTACATAACACTGTTGTGTGCGTGCTAAGCTACAAGAAGCTAACGTAGTGACCGGGCAAACGTTAACAGCTTCGCCATAGCGACCCCAAAGGCGGGGGCTGCTCACCCGACCCGCGGTTCTCTGTATTTGACTCAACGTGACGGTTTCCTGCAGATCGATGGGGATGAGTTCACTGTTTTTGTATGTTCATTTTATAATATGTACATTTAAATGGAATTAACTATGGGTTTTTTGCCCATCTTTCTTGATCACACAAGGAATGAATGGTTTGCTGCGTAGGCTACTCTAATGAATATTTACGTTTTTATTGCTTTAGATGATTTGAGACTCATGTCTAGAGGAGAAAGTTTCTTAAATAACAGTGTGAGAAGGAACAGGCGACTCTTATATTTAGTCTCCTGCGTTAATCTAAATTTAGTTTCAACTATAGCTATGTATACATATTTAAATGGTTCTATATTTCTCTGGATGTTTGTAGCTTTTTTATCTATATTTTTAATCTTACCAACTGACTGCACCAGGCAAAGCCAAGATAACTTATTATTTCATAGCATCGATAACTTGTTTATTTCTGCGTATGACAATAAATCGTCTGAAATAGTGTCTAGTTTTAAACTTTACTAATAAGGGGGGCACCCCTGTCCCAAACCTGTATACGTTTGTTTGATGGGTCTTCTAGCCAATCAGGTTACATGAGGTTTATGATATACCCTTTTATAAACAATGGACATGTTTTATGGTAATCTGCAGCTCAGTGTGGTATTTCTATGATGTTGTAACAACATCATTTTTCTCATTAATGAGAGGTTAAATAGGAATTGTCAAAATCAATGCAGCAAATCATGGGGATTACTATGTTGTATGTGTAGTGTTGCAAAAAAAACAACTTTTAATTCCAGATTGGTTAAAATGCCTGATTGGGGTCTATTCTCTAAGTTTAATCGAGGCTGACCCTGATGAGTTTTTAAGCCCCCCCACTTCACTGTATTGACCATGCAAATCCCCAAGTTTCTGCTTAACCTGATGATCGGTTAACACCCAGGCACCTTCAAAGTAACACCCACCGTGGATCTGCCTTTAAGGCTGCGATTCCACAGAGTGCAGCAACACCATGATCTTTAGAGCACAGTAACTTTCAGTTGAACCTCCTAATATAACATGGTATGAATCCTGGACTGAAACTATAATCATTGCTTAATATTGCACATGTTAATGAGTGTACTCTTTTTTTTTTTTTTTTTTTTTCTTTTTCTTTTGCAGCACAAAGATGCTTACCAAGTAATCGTGGATGGTGTAAAGGGCGGCCCAAAGGAGAAACGCCTGGCAGCACAGTTTATTCCCAAGTTCTTCAGCAGCTTTCCGGAACTCGCTGATGCAGCCATAAATGCTCAGCTTGATCTTTGTGAGGATGAAGATGTCTCGGTAAGTATTATAGGATACAGATGTGGTCGGGTACATAATATATTCGGTGTAGGATGCAGAGACTGTCTTGTCCCTCAAAGCCTCTTGAGATAAAGCTTCAGGTTTTATGTGCTCCTAAGTTGATGTGGGGTTTCCTCTCTTTGGCTCAATAAAATTGCATTTATATTTTATTATAACATCCGTCCATCTGTTCAGATTCGACGACAGGCCATCAAGGAGCTCCCACGGTTTGCAACTGGCGAGAACATCCTCAGAGTTGCAGATATTCTCACCCAGCTCCTTCAGACAGGTAATGATCGCTCAAGATAAACTCTTTGGGACTGGAACCAATGATTCATTTTGTTAATGATTTATCTGAATATTATTTTCAAATTAAATAAGTCTATACTTTTCCCCCAAGTGTATATCAAATTACATTTTCAGTCGTCATAGTTTCCTGGATACGTTAAGAATGGATGGTTGGATAACTTAATGTGTCCAACATAAACATTTTACGCATCATGTCTAAAGGTGCAAATGTGAAGCTCAATCGTAAATTGTTGTGAACTGATTTTGGATCATTCTAATAGGATTTACACTTCAGTTTTTTTATCAACTGCTGACCCTTCTATAATTTTTGTGATTTTAGATGACACAGCCGAATTCAACCAAGTGAATGTAGCACTTGTGTCTATCTTCAAGGTAGATGCTAAGGGTAAGTGCTGCTCCCTCCTTTTGTTGATCTGAATAATGCTCTTGTATGATTGTATCTTATTCAACCCAGTTCAGAGCTGTGGTGAAAAAGGTCTTTCTTATGCCTCTCACCGGGGTACTAATTCCACCTTGAGATTAGGGCTGGGCGATATGGGAAAAAATGTTATCACGATATGTTTTTCCATATTGAGCGATCTCGATTCTTAACACGATATGTAGTTTTTGATCAGTTTCCTGAAGCCGTCCCTCTCCACTGAGCTCAGGGGCATCATATCTGTAGCTAAGCAATAAGTAATAGCGCTCGTTATATTTTTTCCCCGCTTCGATTGTTTTCATATGGGGCAATGGCTGCAAAACACGACTGGATGGACTGTTGTTTTGCTAACATAGCGATGCTAACGTTAGTGATGCTAACAGGAGACGTAGTGGTCTTGCCTGTCTCTTGGTTTGGTGTCACGCAAACTTGAGCCCACAGAGTCAAACTCTCTGTGTAATCACTGGGATGGTGCCGTCTCAGGTGATTGAAAAGGTTTGTGGTGTTTCCCGTCCTGGCTGGTACCGACCGCCGGCTTCGTCTGCTCCTCGTCCTTTTAGCCGTATCCAAACCACGTCCACACAACTGACGTCGCGTTACGCTTTTTTTCGACAATGTCTTCGGTTCCGGGTGATGTAGTGATGTCGCTCTCACATTCGGCATGATTTACGCTGTCCCCGACTTCAGTTTCACTCATTTTTTCTCCTTTTTCCAACTTCGTTCTCTCTTGTTCTCTCTCTCGCAACTGCAGCAGCTCTCACGATGGGAAGTGGGTGTGTCGTGTCCTGCCTGCAGCCAGCAGACTCAGACACTGTTGTTGCGCTTACTTTTGCCACGTGAGATCGAATACATGTCACGAGGAGATAATCGAAATCGATCAAAATTTTATCGCGATCCCGAATCGGGATCGAAAAATCGCCAAGCCCTACTTGAGATCCTGTTGTACTTGTTGAGAAGACGTGTATCTAAACTGTATCATTTTGTTGGGGGCTGTCTTTTGCCATCTGTATTTAACAATATATGTGGGGCCTCTTTAGTTTAGTTTTATTACCTGCCATTCTGCACTTATACCTGAGTGAATTGCCTTGTGAACCGACTCATCATTATTCTTCCATCACAGCCAATAGATCTGAAGAAGTTGATTACATTCTTTTTTAATCATCTCTCATCAGTGTATAAGCATTCTTTTAATCCTGTCTACTCCTGTGTTTTGTGGTCCAGGTACTCTCGGAGGCCTCTTCTCACAGATCCTTCAGGGAGAGGACATAGTGCGGGAAAGGGCAATCAAGTTTCTGTCAGCCAAACTGAAGACCCTGACAGAGGAAGTCATGACAAAGGAGGTGGAGGATTACGTCTTTGCAGAAACAAAGAAGGTTGGTAATTAGTCCAAAAGTGATTTGTGGTCTTTATTGTGTCAGTCTGAATGTAGTTCAGGTCATTAACATCCAACTACATCACACCGTATGATGGACTGGAGTCAGGATGTGTTGAGACTGCCTCTGGTCAAAGAGTGATTTGGCTGTGGCTGTTAATGCTACTGACTTTTTTCTCTTTTGAAATGTGCATTTGTTTTTTAATGAGAAATTGTGCTGTGAATGCGTGGGCACATAAGTCTAATAAATCAATCTATCATCAGACATGAGTTATTGTTTTAAAAGAGCCGTACCTCGAACTTTCCTCCTTATGCGCTCTGTCATCTTAGCAATGTAAATTGTTTCAATATAGTAAACATACACCACACTGCGCTGTGTCATACCATTCTATTAACTGGCCTGTATTCATTTTTCACAAAAGAGTCTTACCTGTTATCTTGACTTAAACTCTGCTGCCTTATCTCTTGCCTTGTGAAAATGTGATAAAAGTGATGCAGCATCTGGTGGATGTTTGTCTGTGAAAACAAAACGAAATTCACGTTGATAAAGAGCTTCTTGTCCCTTATTCGCTGTCTGCTCAGGTGTTGGAGGATGTGACAGGAGAGGAGTTTGTGCTGCTGATGCGTGTGGTGTCCGGCCTTCGGGTGCTGCAGACGGTGCACGGCCGGCAGCAGCTGGTGGAGTTGGTGGTAGAGCAGGCTTTCCTCGAGCAGGCTCTCAACCCGACCGACCCTGATACTGTTGACCGCCTGCTGCAGTGCACACGCCAGGCCCTGCCCCTGTTCTCCGTGAGTAGAAACCATACTCCTCAAACAAGTTCACGTGTCAAACAATGTCTTCACTTTTAACAGATGTTGTGCCTGTCTTTTAGCAGAGGCACATTTAAATTCTATACCTGTTTGGAAATGGGAGTGACAAATATTTTTAGTTACGATAATTTTACATTAGTTATTAAAATAAACCTGTTTGGAAATGGGAGTGACAAATATTTTTAGTTACGATAATTTTAAATTAGTTAGTAAAATAAACGTTTTATAAAGTATGTTGACGGGACGTGTAAACTACTGCTGATTGTCTATAGAAATTAGGGTTGGAGACTTTAAAAACTCAAACTGTGTTTGATAGAATTCTACCTAGCTTTACTTACAAATTTGCAAATTCCCCTGTAATGCACAATAAATGCAACCACATTCTATTACATGAATCATTGTAGTGTGAATTAATCTAAGTTTTCTCCTGTCTTGTAGAAAAATGTCCATTCCACACGCTTTGTAACCTACTTCTGTGAACACGTGCTGCCCAACCTCAGCTCCCTGACGAGTCCTGTGGCTGAGCTGGACATTCAGTTGGAGGTGAGCTCTTCCTTCTAACCTTATGTTTTTTGCAAGATGTCTCCTGGAATGACACGTTTTGCCTCTACTGGCTAATTCCATCTCAGTGCTGCAGAGTATTTCTGGACTATAATTTGTACATTTCGTGTTGTGGAATAGTCAAGCAGATTCTATTTATAAAGCCGAATATCTCAACCACAAATTTACCCAATGTCTGTTTCTAAACATTTTTGGGTAATTACCCGGCCTAAAAGAGATCTCTAATCTCTTTATGGCTGGGTAAAGAGCAATCAGTGTTGCTTTTTACAACAAGTGTGGCCATTAGACAAAAAAACTGTAATTGTTAAGTCTGGGACAGTACTATTTCTGATTGGGCTGACAAATGTGTCGACTGGTGTGAGGTTGATACTCCTAATGTCTGACATTTGGTGAGTGGTTGTAGTCGTAGTAAACAAAGTCAGCGTGGCAGCCACCTGTCAGAGGTGTCCGCCAACTGCATGTTGTTAATGGGTCATTAGTCTGCACCGCGCAACCCCTTTTCTCATTAGCAATGCATATTACTGTGTGTGTGTGTGTGTGTGTGTAGGTACTGAAGCTGCTCGCTGAGATGAGTCCGTTTTGCGGAGACATGGAAAAGCTGGAGGCCAACCTCAACATGCTGTTTACCAAGCTGCTGGTGAGAACAGACTGTCCTGTTGCAGGGGAAATGCACTTGAAAATCAAAATGCACATAAGCTGTTTCCCCCTAGATTCTGAGATTAAAGTTTTCTTTGAATTTTTACAATGTCAGTCTTGTTCAACTCAGATTAGGGTTAAACTATTAAATCTATTGCTTTATCTGTAAAAATAAAAAAAAATATCAAAGGTTTTTTTTTTGTGTGAAAATCTTCCAGTTGTGTTTTTTTAAGCATTCTCTGCTCTTGTAGGAGTTCATGCCTATGCCACCAGAAGAAGTGGAGAATGGAGACAACTCGACAAGCGAGGAACCCAAACTGCAGTTCAGCTACGTTGAGTGCCTCCTCTTTGGCTTCCACCAGCTTGGCAAGAAGCTGCCAGACTTCCTCCTCGACAAAGTTGATGCGGAGCGTCTCAAAGACTTCAAGATCAGGTGAAGAAGTGACACACAAATATCATCTCCCACATTACAGTAAACTAAATAATGGGCTCCTACATAAGTTAAATGTTCAATTGTTACACGCTCATTGGTTGACTCACTGGATCTAAAAGTAACAACTTTTTCTTTAAGTTGACTGTCCTTTTTAATCCACAGATTACAGTACTTTGCCAGAGGCCTGCAGGTTTACATCAGGCAGTTACGAGTCGCACTGCAGGGCAAGACAGGAGATGCTCTAAAGACAGACGAGGTATTCACAACTGCACGTTTATATTTGATAGGTCTGCTTATGAAAAAACTGGAAAATATTTGAAATCTGACTTATCTTCTGTGTGTTATCAGAACAAAATCAAAGTGGTGGCCCTGAAGATCACAAACAACATCAATATCCTCATCAAGGTAATGAAATGTTTTTTTGTGATTGATTTCTTGTTTATAAAAGGAGGGGGTGCACCATGCTGGGGATACAAGGCAGACCAAGTGTAATTCCAGAGTTTTTTTTACAACCACACCCACCTTTTCCTTTTGTTTTCTCCCATAAACCGCCGCCCCTTACCTTTAGCATATCATGACAGACCAAGCAAAGTGTGAAGTAATATAAAAACACAAAAAAACGGATATAAAAACAATGGAAACATTGACCACCAATACAACCTCCCTGTTTCTCAACCTCATGTCCTGATACCAAATAATCCCTCTTCAAGTAAGTAAGAAAGGAAGTGAATTAAATCACGGCGAAAGGAAACCGAGATACTGGACTCACACAGATGCACTGTGTTAGCGCTTGGCGGTGGGCGTGCTCGGGGCATGGGGCTGGCGCAATTGTTATAATGACCACACTCGCGATTTCATGTTTGAGACACAACATAGCCGGTTTGTCCACTAGCTGCCACTGCGTCCTCTTTTGCATTTATTTTTTGCATTTATTTCGTTGGCTAATGCATGCAGTTGGGTGTTTGTTTGAATATGATTGGATTGGCTGGGGACAGCTTCTGGCGTACACAGCATGAGCAACGCAACAGAACAATATATCAACTCATCTAATTCAAAGTGAACGAGTAGTGTTATGGTTGAAGCCCCCAATGCATACATGTGAATACTGTGCCAATCTCACATTTATTAAAAAGCACTACTTTTCTAAACGGTGAGGGCATGGTGCTGCCTTTAGCCCCTTCATCTGAAAAGGTGTTTCTTATACGTTTACTTCATTTATGTTTATAGAGAAACAAAATAAGTATTTATTGTATGGGCTGTAACAGACTACACAGCTCCCATTCTTCTGACCTCTTTGTGTTCAAGGGGTGGACTGTCTTTGAACTTGATTGTATTTGCAGGATCTCTTCCACAACCCTCCATCGTACAAGAGCACAGTCACTCTATCCTGGAAACCTGTCCAGAAGGCGGAGGCAGTAGCGTAAGTCTGCTCCCACTTCTACAATTTTGCTGTCAGAGACCATTCATGCAGCTGTGTCTCTCTGTTGCCCCAAAAGATCTTCACTGACTATGTTTTTTTCAATTTTTTTTTAGACCGAAGCGTCCGTCAGCTGAGGAGATGGGGTCTGGAGGCAGCGAAAAAAAGCAGATCTCTCCTCTGCCCCGGAGGGATGCTCGGCAAATCTACAACCCCCCCAGCGGCAAGTACAGCGCCTCCATTGGCAATTTTAGCAATGGTGAGAATAACTTGGTGGCACTTTATGCAACATTTTTGTGCTGTTAATATTCATCTATAATTTGGCTCAAAGTGTTCACCTCACACCCAAAAGGTTTCTTCAGTTCTGTTGAAGTCTACTCCTGAAAATGTTTCTGTAGTGTTTAAAGCACACACCCTCTGCAGGTTTAAAGGTGCATCTGTTTATTAGTGGAGAATGGCAGCTGTTATCAGCTTGGATACTGTTTCAAAATCACACAACCTAACTTGGCATGCAGATTTGGTCAAATGAGTCACCTATGGAACTGAAATTGTATCTGCCTTAGAGCCTTATTCACTGTGATTTTCACTGGTGATTTCTCTTTTTAATATAGGCCCCAGAGAAATGGTTCCTAAATCATTTTGAATCTTCTAAAAAGGTCCATATTTAACGGAGTATGTTATCCTCATAAGAACATTACATTATGAGTGATTTTAATAGTTGAGGTTGAATTGCAAAAAAGTTGAGAGATATTTACTTATCTGAAGTCAGCTCTTCCTTACAATGTTGTGGAGGGCAGTTAGTGATCAGTGGTCAGGCACAGATAAAATACCATTGCTTGCTTTGTTGATAGACTCTACACCACTGGAGAGTGTGTTCCAGGAAATACAACATGTTTAAACTGTTTATCCTACAAGTTAACTCCATTTGTTGCAAAACTACATTTGAATGTTTCAGTGGTTAAGAAGCAGTGTGAACACCGTCTCCTTCAAAAAGGTCAAACTTTGTAAGCACATATCTCTCTAAATTATGATCTGAGTCAATAAAAAAATATTTCTCATCTGAACATATCACCATGCTGATTATCAATATGATATGTGACAGTGTGGCTCAAGCGTGTGATGATTTGACCTGGAATGACCCACCAGTTAGACAGATTCTTGTAGCAGAGCGTCATACTTGAGTCATGAAAGTTATTGTACGACTCAAAGCTCTTGTATTTAACTTTTTCTTCAGAGGTGAAACACTTTGCCATCTTCGACTCTTTCTGTAAAAAGAATGAAAACTTTGAAGCTGGAGAATTCTTCTAATTGTTTTTTTTCTTGTTGACTGTAGAGCGAGGCGGCTTCAGGGGCGGACGAGGACGAGGCTTCGGAACCAGAGGCAACAGGAGCCGTGGCCGAACTTACTGAGATGCACTCACAGAATTCACATTGCTCATTGAACTGCATCACATCAGGATCTTCTCCGCACCAAGATGGATTGTGTCACCTAATCATCTGTTTTTTAACTGGTCTCCACGTCGGTCACCTTCAAACTCGCATATACAAATAATTTTCCACAGGGGGGGTTTAGTTTCCGATTTTCATAACATATAACAGGGTCAGACTTTTCTACCTGTCATTTCATGATTTGTTTCCTGTATTCCTCTTTACCCAGGCATTAGTTTAAATGAACTACATGGTATTTTTCCTTCATTTTTTAAAGACGTGTCTTTTGTGGAACAAAAGACAGCCATGTTGTAACTGATACATATTTTTGTCAGATTATTGTAGGAAAACATGAAAATCCTCTTGTTTTGCGACATGTTGATGAATGCATTTCTTTCTGCCCTTTTATTTAATCTTGTTTTTACTTTTTATTATTAGAGAATAAGTTGAATTGGCTTATGTTACTTTGTATGAATCGATGATCTTGTTTCATTGGATTTTTATCATAAACTTGTATGGAATGAAGAGCTTTGTCCTTGTTTTATGTTGAAGTTTTCAGTCACTTAGGTGCAAACCTCCATCAAACCTTAAGCTCACACTTTGTCTTCTCATTATCAATTTGATAGCTCATAACCTTATATTTATAATACAATATATATTTGCCTGATTCAGTTACAGTTTAACACTCACAAGTCAACCCTTTACCCTAAAATTGACATGCTGACTTTTATTACATGTTTAATAACGTTTATATAGATCTATCTAAACCTATGGCCTGAATTAAATGATCTTAACTTCAAGTTCAAAATGTAAATTTCATTTTTTTACACATATTCTGTTCTCCTGGGTGTGTTTTTTTTATTTATGCAGTTATTGGATATGGAATTTGTAAGAGGTGCTATGTTTACCTACCAAGTCTTATCCCAAGGATTTAAAGATTTTTATTCGTCACATGAAGAGATACAAGGTAAAACATGCAGTGAAATGTGGGACGAGTTTCTGCATACCACAGCACTCTTCAATGAAAACACAGTAAGTAGATAAAGATTATTAAAAATAAATAATTGTCCAAGAAAAGGAATAGTCTGCACTAAATGGTTTGTTTTTTATCTGCCTAAAATGGCCAATTTTTACCCAAACTAATGACCATATTTGTTTACCGAACCTGAAACTGGCTTGGTTCTGATAATTCTGAACTATACGCACAGAAGAAAAGAACAAGTTCAGTTGCATCCGAAGAGGTTCAGAGCTAGTTCGAATGAAGGCGGGTAAGACACTGATCCACCTCGGTGGGAGCTACAGGTCTGCATGCGAGGACACGTGTTTGTGTAGGTGGAGGCTGAGGAGGGGAAGGGGGCTTAAACTTTCTGAATCGACAGTGTTACTGGTTTGCAGAGAACTGATTGGGTTTTAACTACCTGACCCCTGGAGCCTCTAAACATCAACATCAACATTATAACGAGTTGAACAAATATGAGCTGTACATAATGATGGGCTTTTGTTCAGGTTGTAGTGATAAATAAACCCAAACTTATTTTAGTGTCAACTGAAGCAACTTTTACATCAAATTCTGTGAATATAATTGGACAACATTTTCTGTCTGTTAAGCGCCACATCACCATCCATAGTTTTGGCTCCTGTCTTGGCAGAGTTTCCCCTCTAGAGGGCGATCCAGACCAGGGTTTCTCCCTGGTGAAGCAGCCGGGTCTATTTTTAGCCACAACGAGTCACTTAAAGCTTTCATGATATCTTTTTGTCTCTCTTTGTATTTGTGCTCAGGTTGAGGCGCATGAAGGAACACAGCGATTACGAGCAATGCAAGAGAAAACAAGTCCAAATCTCAGCCTCTAGAATAATTTCTCATTGAAAGCCTTGTTGTATTTGTCAATGACTTGATTAAGTGGGCTCCTATATTTAATCAGTGCTGGAATTTACTATTAGCACAGAAAGCCATCACATGGTCCCATTTAGCACGATGCTACCCCATACAATATGGTGTGAGGGGCTTTTGTGTATGCGTTTGATTATGATTCGTCAGTGTCTTGTGTGTTAGAGTCGCTTGTAATGTCCCAATTTCCTCTGGATTTCTAAATATCTAAATAATAGTTTGAGCTTTCATCCACAGGTACAGGCTTATGTTTTTTTTGCAGAGATACTGTACATCTTTTGGCACCAGAATCGTGGTGTGTTTCAGGTCTGAGGGTTGCAATGCTCGTTTCAAGACAGTAGGGGGCGGTGTTCAACCGAAATAAACTCGACTCATTGTTCGTGACCAGGTATTTCCCAAACCAGCCAGTCAGTCAACCAGTCAGTCAGTCAGCTAGCCGAAACCACACACACACACACACACACACACGGCTGAACTGAAAATAATCAAATAGTGGAGGAGGAGGCGGGTGTCAGCGGAAGCGAAGGCGACCCTCAGAGATAAATATTGAGAGAAAGAGAGAAGGAGAAGGAAGGAGCACCTGTACAAGTCCATGTCAGAGTAGGAGTGAAGGTAAATCAATAGTCCTGAAGCACTTGGTGGAACTCGATTGGTTTCCTCACTTTATTTCCAACCTGATGTTGATCTTGATGTTGCATGAGGTCAGGCCACTCTTCACTTGTTAACCTCCTGTAGTTGATGTGCTAGGCTGCGTCTACTGCTGCTACTTTCACATCCTTACTCAACCTCTTGGTGTTTCCATCGAGGTCGAGGAAAGGTTGTTTGGAGAGTTTAAAGATGACATTGGGTTTTTTCCTGGATAAACAGATATAGGCAACATGTTTGGAACTGTCCATGGTGTTGAACCTCTATGTTGTTGGGGATAAGGTTCAATGGAAACTGTCCATGGTGCTGAATACACACAAGATTTTGGCAGTGAATTCAAAGAGAGCTTTACTTACTTTACATTCTGACATCAGGATTTTATTAATGCACAGACTTGCTTGAAAACAGGAAAGACGTTTTTCCTTTTCCAAACTCAGGTATCAATGGTGTGAAAACTACCAGCATGTGCAGACTCAGACATCTAGAAAATATTTAAATAGAGCTTGATTATAAGGAAAGGTTGGGTTTCTGATTGCCTGTTCGCACCGGTGTAAGGTCAGAGGTCAAAGTCAGCTCTACAAAAAAATCTGGGTTTTGCTCAAGGACACTTCAAAGGGCTCGTGGTGGACGTCGACATTCAGCATCATCGGCTGCCTCTGTTCGGGCATGAATTCAGCACCAATCAAAAAACACCACATTTCTATCATTGTCCCTCAGACTTGGAATCGTGATCGCTTTAAGTGCTGCGACCCTGAAATAGTGAGGCATCACAAGCAGAGGATATGTGCACGGAAAAATAAATCAGTTGTGAAATGGGAACTTTTTCTTCTCTTTTATTTAAAAAAAGAAAAAAACGCAAAGTCCGCCCCCTCATGTACGATGCTGGGAATAGTAACAGCACTGTGAGGCTGGGCTAAATATAGCAGCCAGTGAGTGTTAACATGTCAACTTCAGCAGGGGCGCAGGGAAGCGGCTGCTGCACGTGTGACCGCTGTGGATCTACACAGTTTATCGCTATATATAAACCAAACAGCCGTTCTCTCTGCTGCTGTATAGATATTATATGCAAAACCAAGTTAATGGAGCTTTATTTAAAATAAAATATAAAATGTTTTGATCCCTTTGTTGCACGGCACAAAAAACACAAATGGCGCAACATACAAGACGGAGAAGCCCCGGTTTCGTCATGGTGGACAATGGAGACAACATTTAAGAACTTCCGTCAGGAAAAAACAAAGACATTTGATGAGAAGCGGCAGATAAGACAATTATTATTTCAAATAAGCTTTAATGTGAGCGATTCTGGAAATCACAAACCTCCTGAAATCACCATTAACCCGCACTGTCAATAAAACCTGTAAGATGATCAGCCGTTTCTGAATCTATGAGTGGATGCACGTGGGTGGAGGATGATGATGATGATGTGGGAGAGGAGGGGGGGTTTAGTTTATTTTTATCACGGCCGCCTTTCAGAAATAGAAGAAGTCTAAAAAAAAACAGACCTCATGAGTTCTTCTCAATCGAAGACGCTTGTGCAGCAAACCGTGGATTTCTATCTGTGATGGAGGGAGACTTAAAACACCCCTCCCCACCACCACCCCTCCAGCTTTTAAGCCCAACCCGAACCACACACACAACAGTGTTACGTAATACAGCATGTGAATGTCAAGCGACAGAAAGAGTCGTGGAGAGAGATGGGAGGATGGAGGAGGAGGAAGGGGAGGAGGGTGGGTTTATTTGGTTTATGCATATAGAGCTCCCAAAACTCAGGGAACACTGTGTACTCTGTTGTCCCCTGAGACTTGGCATGTAACAGTAGATGTCAAACCCCCCTCCACGATCTTCACGCACGTGAAATCATGCACGTGCACTAGTTGGGTGACTCCAAAATGTATAAGACGATGACAAAAAACCCCATCAAAATGGAGGTAAACAGCAGTAAATACAGTGCACCAGGCCTCCCACATTCATCCCGATTCTCCCTCCATTCACAGACTTTGGGCGGACGAACCCTGTGAATGAGTGAGTGAGTGGGGGAAAGTGATGGATGAATGAACGACTGCACGAAATGAGTGAATGAAGAGCCGCAGCAGCAGCAGCAGAAGAGGAACGCGTCGCTCCTGCAGCCATATATCTCTCAGTGGGCTTTCATTGCAGTTCGCCTTCTTTGCGGGGGGAAGTGCGGCTGCACGGGCAATAACCAAGCATGGAGAGCAAACACATACAGTACACACACACACACTCACAAATTGGGGGAGAGGTGGGGGGGGGGGGCGTGCGTGTGCGTGCGATGCACATGTGACAAAGCGGTTCATAAATAATCAGCAGCTCTATTCATGCGGATCCCTCTCTCAGGGTGGTTCATTGTGTTCAGCAGGGCTCCCAACCAAGGATGTGATGCTGAGCGTGGCTGGTAGCCTATTGGAGGGGGAGGCTGGTAGGTAGAGGGGTAGGAGGTATGTAAACTTAAGTGGTGGTGATGTGTCTGTGTGTGTGCTGTGTAAAAAGGGGAGGGGGGGGGGTGTTCTATAAATAGCACTCTGCTTCCATTGACATCATTTAGGCAGGAGAGATGGAAAAATAAATAGGGGGAGTGGAGGGGGGAGAGGGCGCAGGGATCCTTAATCTCGGCTTGAAATTCAAACAAAACCTGGCCAGCCGTCACTCTGTACACACTCTCAACAAAAAGGGTTCTACGACCCCGTGAAGGTTCCTCTTTGACTGAGGCCTTCCCCAGCTTCTGATGAATTTCTGTTTTTAGCGAGCGAATTATGTTATACAGCAAACCTAAACAAAAGGATTTACTTTATTCTATTTTATTATTCGGACAAAACAATGATGGTTTAGAACACTAAGCGTCAACAATTTGAGATTAAACCAGATAAAATCCCAAAAGAAGACAGTTAAACGTTTTGTATAATGATATCGAACATATTTATATTATAGCCCTCTGTGTTAATTGGTTTTACTCATGATGGTTCATATCCTGGCATAGGATCCACTGAGTCCTTCTTCTTAGAGTGTGTATGGTTTCCCTCATACCTTAGGGCCCAATAGTAAACATCAGACCAAAACACCCACTGTTTCCTAGAAAGACGCAGCCCACGAGTTGGAATGGAAAGCCACAAGGCACACGGGAAGGGACATCAAACAAATTAAAAGGACCTGTGTGTATACAACAGACACACACACCAGCAGAGATCCAAGTGGAAAAGACCCTTGTACACCCAAGGCAAATGTTTTGGAAGATATTATTTTTGTATTGACATGGTAAAAAAAAAAAGAAAAAAAGACAGGGCGGAGAATTGAAGATCAATAGGGTGTACAGAGGCAGAGTTATTTTCATTTCATTATCAAGACTAACATTTCCGCTCAAACAGGCTGACTGACTCATGTGTTTATGTTATTATGGAGGAGGAAAGGAGGACAGCACACTGTTTTTCCATGGTCGGAGGGTCTTAGTCACACCCAGGATCTATCAGTCTAATTCTGTCATCAGCTTTTGCACTGACCCCTGAATGCTGCGTGACTTTCACCAGATGACGTCTTCTATGATACATTTCTCCCAATGTGCGTCTCCCCCCCCCCGTCCTGCAATCACATGTCTTCAAGGCCGACCGTCTGTAACTGCAACAGCGCTTGGTTACTTGTTATTGTTTGGTCTTGTGTATATCTCGCTTAATGTTCTCATTGATTACTGTGAGAAAGTTTTCCCTCTCCATTCACAGAGGGATCAAAGGTCAGCTGCAAATATTTATAGTCTCCAGCGCAGGACTACCTCAAGGTCACCTGAGGAAACCCTCACCAGTTTGACTGACAGCTTTTATCCACAGTAACCTAAGGTTAGTTGTACAGTCATGCATTTACGGGCATAGACAGAGGATCTTCCCTATTTCTTTTTGATCACACACTCAATTCCCTTCTCCCAAACAGCACTCACACTATTTCTTAAGTTTTTTTGGCTCATTATTCTCACAGCCAAAACCTTAAACGTGTGGTGCTGGCTACTAGACATTTGATGGAGCATCCATGGACATTTGAATGGTGTGTGTCTCAATTCAGGAGGATGAATCATAACCATAAGGCTTAATTCAGTCTTAATGGTGAAGTATTTTTCGCCTATTATTTTGTCTCTGCCTGTCACTCTCCCTCCCTCCCTCCATGTAATGTATCTCCTCCTTTCGTCTTCATTCTTTTCTTCTTCTTCTCCTCATAAATCACACACCATTTCTGTGGAAAAGAAAAAAAAACGAAATGATAAACAAATGTCAAGTTTCAAATCTGTACAAAACATCTGCATGTATGTTTGTGTGTGATAGTGAATTCATGTAATGGAGACTTAAATCTGTTTACACTGTCATGTTATGGAAGATGTATCTTTCTTATGGAGACACAAATCAAGTCCCCATAACGTAAATCATTAAATTTGAAGGTGAAGACATGCTTTTAAGAGTGTGTTGCCATGCATGCATCAATAACAGTGTGGCTTTCCTTTACGTGTATATTTTTGTTTAGTTTTATGAGGACGATCCTGAGCAACTTAAATATGTTTCATTTTAGCGGTCACCAATCAAGTAAACTTATTGAGTATCTATCATCATTTATAACTACAGGTTAGAGATTCCAACTTAAAGATACTTTTTTGAGATAATTTTCTTTTTTTTTCACTTTTATCCTTTGTTCATCCTGTAGTGTAGAGCTTGTAATGAGATTCAGCACCACGGACAGCTCTTAAAGACGAACCTCAGCTCTTGACAGAACTCTTCATCTGAAACAGTTTTCAGACAATGTAATTATTACCTGAAAACATTAAATATTAATATTATTATATATGAATCTGAATGGCATCATTGACATTGTCCAGTCCATCATCAGTCATATATTTAAATTGTATAAATGTTCCAAAGCAGCAATGATAACATATTATATGATAAAGAACAATTGTGTTGTGTCCTTTAAATCCATTTCCCCGTGTAGTATTTGTGAAGGGGTAGGAAGTAATCTAAATTGAATGACCGCCAGAGAACCCAGGATTTTTTTCTGGATGTTCTCATTATCAATGTCTGTCTGTCTGTCTGTCTGTCTGTCTGCCTGTCTGCCTGTCTGCCTGTCTGCCTGTCTGCCTGTCTGCCTGCCTGTCTGTCTGTCTGCCTGTCTGCCTGTCTGCCTGCCTGCCTGTTGCCTGTTGCCTGTTGCCTGTTGCCTGTTGCCTGTTGCCTGTTGCCTGTCTGTCTGTCTGTCTGTCTGTCTGTCTGTCTGTCTGTCTGTCTGTCTGTCTGTCTGTCTGTCTGTCTGTCTGTCTGTCTGTCTGTCTGTCTGTCTGTCTGTCTGTCTGTCTGTCTGTCTGTCTGTCTGTCTGTCTGTCTGTCTGTCTGTCTGTCTGTCGGTCTGTCGGTCTGTCGGTCTGTCTGTCTGTCTGTCTGTCTGTCTGTCTGTCTGTCTGTCTGTCTGTCTGTCTGTCTGTCTGTCTGTTGTTTGCCTGCCTGCCTGCCTGTCTGTCTGCCTGTCTGTCTTTTTGCCTGCATGAGAGTCTGTCTTTTTGTCTGTCTGTATCCGTTTTTCTGTCTGTGTTCAACATGCTGTATATGTTTAGGCAGGAGGCACCACAGAGAGACAGACAGAGACAAAGATGAACATATATGACCTGTTTGCCCTGATTACTAAAGTAATTATTGCGTTGTTCTTTTATTCACATATCGATTTGTCTGGTCTGGCTCTCGACCCCAGTCGGTTTGGAAATGGTGGCAGTGTGAGATTTGAGGAGGTTGTTGGTGGGTACACCAACAACCTCCTCAAAAACACGCACACACACGCACACGCACACGCACACGCACATACACGCACGCACACACACACACACACACACACACACACACACACACACACACACACACACACACACACACACACACGTACACCCACATACACACCCTTCACCCCAAACGCCCCAAACACTCACAAGCCCCACCCCTCTCTCTCTCCCTGCCAGCTGGATTCATCTGATACTATTTTTGAAAGTCGGTGTTTCTAAGGGATACCTAATGACGCAATGACGTCAATGCAGGTCAATAGCACACTGCTGGATAAAAGGACCAGGGAGAGAGACACGCATAGAGAGACCAACGTTGAGAGGGAGAGAAAGGGAGAGAAGGAGAGGTCTGGAGCTTTGGTTGTTGAGACACTTTCCAAAGCGATTACTCTGTTGAATCGGGAGTGTTTCTCCACTCCCTTAGATTTCCACATGAATTACCAGTATTCCTCTGCTCTTCCGGTGCTTTTACTTTATCTCAGTCCTAGTTGGTTTTTAAATTCCCAATTACCCAAGGTCTTTATTTTCGCTTCCCGGCTGCAGATTTGCGCCGATAACAAGCGGACCTTTTACTCGAGCTTCCCCTGCCCCATTCATGCTTTCCGTCTCAGTCTGGTAGTCATTCACACACGCGTGCGTGCACGCGCGCGCACACGCACACACACACACACACACACACACACACACACACACACACACACACACACACACACACACACACACACAGTAGAGTCGTGTGGCGCGCCTCCTCCCCAAATGCGTAAAGTCCCACTGATTTGGCGCCCTCTTTCCATCAGCTGGCTGGTTCACTTTTGTAACTCTGTGTACCCCCCCCCCCCTCCTCTTCATCCACCGCCACCTTTCCACTCCCAAACCCTGCACCCCCTCCCAGCACCAATACCACCCAACCAACCACCCAACCCTTCTTCCATTTGCTCCCAGAATCCTGAATGGCAATGCCAAATATCTCAGTCTCCGACAGAAGTGGGAGACGACGCATATCGGACTGACCTGCTTTTCCCGTCCTGACGCAGGAGGAGAGAGTGTCAGCTGCCCCGCTCTCTCGCTCTCCCTCTGTCTCCTCTGTCTGCCTCAGTCTGTAAAAAAAGAGTTTAAAAAAGGAGGGAAAAAATCAAAAGGTAAGTGCCTTCTTTTGTAGATGGTGAGAATCCTGAGCCAGAATATGATGTACTAGTCAGAGGAGTTTTACAGTTACACCATGCCGGGATATTTTGGGACTCGAGAAATGACCGCTTGATCTCTCAGGAGCAGGGATGCAGAATGTCAGGGAACGCGCATCCAAAGTCCGGCTAATACATGTCTTTGACCCAATGATCTCAATAATCTCAGCTTCTGTCATTTGATTGAAAAGCATACATGCCCGTTTGTGACAATTTTATTCAAATAATATCTCTTATTTGCTGCCCATGAAACACACAAGAGTGTTGATGGACAAAGGGCAATCCGGAGTTTGCAAACGACCATGCTATAAACACAGCAGTGGAACTGTACAGGAAGGTTTTTGTTATTGTGTGTGCGTATTGGCATCGGAGGGATTTTGCAGACACTCCAAGAGAGCGGGCTGCGGTAATGCGTAGGAGTTTTCACGTGTTGGGGATCCTCTGCTTTAGGCTGCCTGCTCTGCTCAGATGCCTAGTAACAACTATTGGAGAGACAGAGAGAGGAGGAAAGTTTGGGAGAACACATTTTTTTGGATTCTGCTTCCAGGAGTAGAATCAGTGACGTGTCAGGCTGTTATGGCAGCACTGTTTTCTACCAGAGAGTGTGTGACAGCTCGTCATTCATGTATATTTGTAACAAGACAGAGCTCGGGCTTTAATATCATGCGCCGTAGTTCCCCACTTGTAAACAACTTTTTGCAGCGAACTTGTGTCAATCTACACGTGGTGCCAGCAACCCAATGATTACATGTTGTCTCCTTTTTGTTCTTACAAGGCAGCAGTGTAAGTTGCATTTCCAAATACTGTATTATATCCAACCTGTGTGGTGTTAGTGCCACTATGTTTTGAGTGGCAACGGGGGGACGTTGTGCACGTTAGACAACTCGACACGACAGACAGGCATAGCTGTCCAGCACCACGGAAAGCACCTCATGCGCATATTGAAGCCGAGTTCAGAAGAACTAAGTAGAACTTTGTTTTAGGAGTTCTACCAGTTCCACAGCAGAATGTATACTAAAAGTCAATGTGTTCAGCCACCAACATAATGTGAAGGTGCGTAGTTTCAGTGTGGGTAGTAGATGTTCATCTGTGAGTTGTTTTGTAAACGTCAGTGTGGTTCTCTGCACATCTCGTGCTCATAATTAGTTCTGATATGAGTCTTGCAGACTATTTTAGAGCTCTCTCGGTCTCAGATGAAGTCGGACAAAGACTTCAGCAATAAACAAGTCTGCTGCAACTTGATGGAGTCAGGAGTGCATACTTTTTAAAGGTGGTGTGGGTGGTTGGGGATGTAGAATAAGGTGGATCTCTGGCTGAGTTTGTCGACACCTGGCGTTGGTTTAGCGCACAGCTCTGAGGAACCTCGGCTGCAATTCCCATTGATACTAGTGCTCCCTGTTTGAATGATTGTGGACTACTGGGAACAGTGAGTGTGTACACTGTCTCTGTGTAGGGAGGTTTGTGGGGTTGGTGCTTGTGTTTGTGTCGGTCTATGAGATATTTGACAATTGTCTCGTCCTTTGTTTTGGCTTGACTGACTTATTGGCTCAAAAAAGAGCCAGACCAGAAGAAAGATAACAAAATATTTAGAGCACCAAACTGATCATGTTCTCTTTGATTCTTAACCGTGGTGATATAGTGCAGATGAGGACCTGCTCAATCCGCTGAGTGTGCGTGTGTGTGTGTGCATGTCCCTATACATGCACTCGCCAGCAGTCACGGACATACAGTTGGCCTACAGGCAGGGATAAAAATAGCACAAACCGATGCGTCGGGCGCAGCCCTTTTCCCTCCTCACAGTCGACTTTTCGAGGCTGCCACTGATTGCAGTCTAACCAACTCCATCTCTAAATATCCCTCCACTCCATCCTCCTCAGTGGACAGCCCCCCCCCCCCCCCCATCCCAACCCGAAAAGTCTCGTGAATCTCCACGCGGCACGAGCACAGATGGACGGCGTGCGGTGCAGTATGGAGAGGGTCTTACAATAAAGGCGCTATAGATGTGAAAGGGGAGGTGGGGTGAGAAACGGAACATACTGTAGAGGGATGTTTGTTTTGTGCGCCTTTGCGTGTGCGTTCCCCGTGGGTCTATTTCCATGGATGAGCGGGGTCTAGTGCGTGGGCACGACCGAGTGAATACATTGGATGGAGGAGGCAGCGGCTCGGCTCGGTGTGTTTTCCTCGCCTCTCTCCCCTCGGCTCCAAGATGCAGTGTTTTGTTCGCCAAATGCAGTGGTTGCTGGGATAAAAAAACAAAAACACATATAGCCAGACCAAAACAGCACCAAGGCTTGGAGACAGGGGAGGGAAGGAGGGGGGTGGAAACCCAGATGCCAGAGGAGGGTTTTTACAAGGAGATAACCCGCTCCACAGATACACTTTACGAGTCCACACCACACTCTGTAATATCCTCTTATATTTTTGTCATTAATTTTTCTCTCTATGGCACATTTTGCGAGGAGCTGATCACAGAGCGGCAACGTCTTTAATCAGGCTCCACGGGCTGTAAAGTGAGAGAATCTGAACGTGACGTCAATGCCTAGTAACTGACGCAGCCCTTCAACAAAAATGGCCTTTTTTATTTATTATTTTCTTTCCTTCTCGTCAGCAAAGCTTAATTGCAAATTTTCTCACAACGCCCCATCGGCTGAAAGCACAAATCGTTTTATGCGCGTTCCTTAGTATTTGGAGCTGTATGTCTTTTTTGCGTTCATGAGTTTCTCGCTGCTGAAGTGACACCGGGACGAGAAGCTTCGGATGAAGGCGACAAGACATCAGATAGTCGATGATACTGGCAGCGACGACGAGTTCCACATTTTAGTTGTTGAGGAAAGGGGAAGTGTAGTGAGATTTCTGGGAGAGACGGAGGTGGTGGTGCGGCTGGTGGAGGCACATTGGGTTCCAAAAAAAAAAAAATTACTGCAATGATGCAACGGAGGGATATCGGGGCTCTTGTGCAGAGTTGGAGAGGCAAAATTAATTTCCCTTACTTGCACTTCACGTTACCTTTATAAGCGATGCCGTTGTGAGTGTTTTTTCGTCTTATTATTATCCTTCCTTGTACTGTGACCTAAAAATAGAAGCATAGTTTTGATGGTGCGCCAGAAATAGACTGACCGGTATCACATGTATAAAAAAAGGAGGCGATCCTGAGAAAACTTGGATGTGCCACTGTAAGCCTACACATAATAACTAATGGAGGACTTAATCTGTTGCATTTCTGGCTCACTTGGCTCTGAAATCTCAATATTTTCTCTCTGTTTCTCTCGCCAGTCTAGGAAGAGGACTCGCCTGCACCATGGTGAGTGAGACGCGAGCATATGAAACGTTTAATTCCGTGTACTTTTGTGTTGTTGTTTTTTTGCGTATACTGCATGCTTTTGCTTCTCCTCTCCTGTCTCATGCACGCTAATACACATCCGACTCCCTGTCGTGCAGACGTGGGCTTTATACATGCTTTATTTTTGACTGTAGAACTAAAGCATATAGAGCGAACCTTCCTGCGGAGTAGGAATCACCCCTTTTGGTAAATAAGCAAGTGCAAAACTCCCTTTGTCTGTTGGCGCTGTTGAGTATCTATCAGCTATTTATTTATTTTTTTGCTTAACCGCGAAAGTGAGGGGAACCCTTCTCTGATGAGCGCTCAAGGACTTCTTCCCCACCGTTTTCTTGTCTTTTTTGTTTATTTAGAGGAGTCGTACTGACAGAGGAGTGCCGCTGGATGAGGAGGAAGAAGAGGAGGAGGAAGAGGAGGAGAGACTGGAGTGAAGGAGCTGTTGCTGCAGCAGAGACCCGGCGCACCGCATCACGGGGGAAACCCAGGAGCTGTCCAGCAGCAATGGTGCTGAAACCACACCAAGTGGCGGTAGTGGGCTGTTGCTGGTGATTGTTTTGGCTGTTTGTATGCATGTGCGTGTGTGTGCGCGCGTGCGAGTGGCTGCGGAGGGGGGTTGTTTCCTGGCAGGCAAAAGCTTTATTTACTCCTGTTTGGAAACCAACATGCATCTATTTCTGAGCGACTACCTCTTTTATTGAAGCGACGCCGGAGGAGACATAATGACGCGCCACCGCCTCTTTTGTAATTGGAGGGGAGACATTTGGGACGAAAAATGTGTTATAACGGAGCCTTTTCCCGCCTGTGCAGTTTGAACAGAGAGAGAGTGAGAGAGAGAGGGAGAGAGAGAGAGAGCCAACGATAGGGAGAGAGAGAGAGAGGGAGAGAGAGACAATGGTAGAGAGTGAGAAAGAGAGAGGTAGCAGCCGGACTGACTTGGATCAACTCTTCCTCTCCGGCTCACGTCAGTCCCGTAATCTCCTCCCGTGTCCGACCAAACCATGAAGGAATCAATCTGATTTCTTCAGCCTCTCCAAAAGCGCGTCGTCTTTGCCTTTGCGTTAAAGGGTTCAGCAGGTGTCAGGTTTGTCGTACACGCCCGAAATGTGCGTACAAGTAGTAAAAATAGCTGCGATGCTCAGAGTTTGAGTCCGACAAGACGTCCCCGACTCCAGTGTTGTTATGTGGCTTTAGTTCCGAAGCTCTTTCCACAACTGCGTGCAGGAGGCGAAAGGAACGTCGGAGGAGTTTGAAGGATGGAAACCACTCGTTCAAATAGGCACCAGCGGTGAATTGGCTACTTGGACCGAAGAGAAGATTGAATAGGCTGCAGGCGTCTTCACAGTTCTGCAGCCCGACTGGGACACATGCAGGACCTGTGCGCTCGCACCCTTCAATCCCAGTCTGTGCAGGTCTGCATGCAGGCTACGAGACTATCGTGCTGCCAGAGGTGCATAGCAAATAAAAAAACACACTGATCACCTGTCTTATGATGTGCAAAAATCCTACTTACACTTCACCTGCGATACACCCCACATACATACGCGCGCACACAAATAAAGCAACTCTAAATTCCCCATCGCTGAAAAAACAGAGCGAATACACCGACTCGAGACTGAAAAGAAAAGAAAGGTCTCAATAATTCAATAGCGCGCGTGTAATTTCGGTGGAAACAACACGGATCCCCGAGTCGTGACTGCTAAAGTGAGTAATGTGCGCGTTGGCTGCGTCAGGAGAGAGGCAGTCACTGTGCAGTGCAGACGGTGTGGGGGGGGAGAATCGTGACTGACTGGGCTGCAAATGGAGAGACCACCCAATAGTAATAATAGCAACAATAAAAATATATACATCCACAGTGGGGAGGGTGGGGAAGCATAGCGGGATGGGGGAGGGGGGGTCGTGGAGTTCTAGGGTGGGCTTTCAGATTTTTGGTAAGCACTAACCCCCCCCTTCAATCCCAAATATCTCCTTTTCTTCTCCCAGGGCTTGTTTTTTTGCTTAGTTCTGAGCCCTCGCTGCCTGCTGGCTCGCTGGCAGACCAACTCAAATGCAGACGAGTTTCATCAGTGACAGTGAGGCGGGGAGAGAGAGAGAGCGAGGAAGAGGAGGATGGAGGGAGGGAGGGAGACAGACAGAGAGAGAGTGAGGGAGGGAGGGACGGGGTATATTGGTTCGACATCACACCTTGTACAACCCAGGCAGGGGGGGGTATAAGAGGGGGTCTGGATCCAGATCGTGACCCGGCCTCCACCTCGGTATATGTGCAATAAGTTGCAGGTGCAGAGGGGAAGTTGAGGCTTGTTTATATGATAGGGGGATGTTACAATGGCCACTGAACTAAATGAATGGAACCGCCTTAGGGGGAAATCAGGTAAGTGTATTCTATCTATTCCATTATTGCATTGCTAAATTTGACTAAAGAAATCCTATTAAAGATGGTTTGAACTCAGAGTGTGAGAGTGAGTGCTGTATGAACTCTCTTGCCTGTGATGCTATGACGTGTTGTGGTTTTTGTTAAGTTAAATCCGATGCAGTAATATATTCCTGTGATTGTGTTTGGTGTCAAGCTTAAAAAGCACCGGGGCTCTGGGCTGAAATTGCAGTCCGGAGCTGGAGACCCCCCTGTGTTATTATATATGTGGTACCCTCCGGTGAACTCTTTAGGTGGCCAGGAGTCACCTCAGATGCCTCTTAGTCTGCTGTGACGCGGGGTGGAGTATCTGTGAGAAGCTTCCCACACTTTGCATTTCTGATTTTCACTGTCATGTCATTTGTCTTGCTTTGATATGTTTGCATCTGCAGCGAGGAGAGAATAGAGCTCGTTCTTTGTGATGAGGTGAAAATGGCCCAATCTCGCGTTCCCAGATCTTTCTCATTATTGTCATACTGTCAATGAGTAATGTTGTGTTATTTATCACGATATAAACCGTTTTGGACCACGCTCAGTCAGCGCAGCCTCGCTTCAGACGCCCCCTTACAAGCGCGTAAAAATAGAAGAAACATGTAAATGCATATTAAGGAACAGTCGCAATAAACGCTCATGCCCCATATCAATGCACATAAGTCCACACTCTCCTGGTATAGATCACAATTTGGTTAGCGCTGTCTATTTTTTTTTCTTTCAAAAAGGGGGGTCCCTATATGAGCGAGGCGCCGATTGGTTGATGACGAGGTTCGGTTTGCTCCAATCAGATCCCTCCCTGCTCTCTATTTATTGCCAGCAGTTTACAGCCTTGCTCCCTCCTCACCCAGAGCTCTGGAGCGGCTGCAGAGAGCCAGCACTTCACTATAGGGAGACACACACCCTCACGGACCGGGGAATATAATACACAGAGAGAGGGAGAGAGGGAGAGATGGAGCACACTGACAACAGAACGCATCGATGCACAGCTCCCAGTGATCACACGGGCTTTGCACACATCCGAGCGCGGTTGGATAAAAAAAAAAGGAAAGGAAGAAAAAGCAAGGAGAGGAAAATATGAGGGAGAGAGAGGAAGCAAGGGTAGAGGGATGGATGAGGGAGGAGAGCCGAGATAGAGGAGAATTCAAACTGGTGAAGGAGTGGAGGAAATCAAAGCGAAAGGACCTTGGACAGTTTCTCGGTTGCAGCAGCAGCATCCTTGGCACCCGGAGCCCCCCTTCTTTCTCTCTTTCTCTCCATCCTCCATCCATCCTCTCCTCCTAGTGTGTGTGCGCGCATGTGTGTTGGAGGGACACACTCGCCTCGGGTTGCCGATGGCTGGAGATACAATCAACCGAGCTGGGATGGGAGATACGTTCACGGAAGCGAAAAGAAGAGCAGGCTCCCCAGGTGTCACGGAGTCTCCGTCGGAGCAGCAGATGATCATGTCCTTCACGAATCTTTTTGCGGTCTGGGCTTGCTGTTCATAACTATTAATCTGGGAAGCCCTTACCCCAAAAAGCATTTGCGGAGGGCGCAATCGCCGAGACATCGACATCGGGAGACGCGGCTCCACTCTTGGAATTTTACAACCTTTCATTTTTTCAAAGGGCTTGTTTCCTTTTTCTGCTCGAATTTTATTTTTGCAATATTGTTGTCGTTATTTACTCTTGTCATTTCCGTCATTGCCGTAGCCGGGGCGCTTTTGTCACGGTTGTTTTTCCAGCCTTATGCGTGTGTCATCTTTTTTTTTCTTCTCGTCAACAGTTTTGGTCTTTGTTAGAAACTGTGGCACAGCTCTGCGGCCACGTCGCACCCAAGTTTTTGCTCCAACTCTTGCGTGCCACAATGTGCAGATGTGGGGGAAAAAAATGTTTTTGGTGTTTATATCAACAACAAAAAAAACATGTTGTCGGACCAAAAACTTGAAACCATGTGAGATTAAGTCATCAATGAAGCCGAATACACCCCCAGAGCCCGGGAGACAGTGGCCCCTGCACAGCAGAGCAGAGTGTAAACACGGGGAGACCCTCTGCAAGGCACACAAGTTGCACGTGGGCAAAACATGGGAGATGTGTGTGTGTGTGTGTTGTTGGAGGGTGGGGTGCCACTAGGACGTCACGGAACCCCCCAACCCGTCCCCAAAAATGTTAGAAACACACAACACACGCACACACACACACACACACACACACACACACACACACACACACACACACACACACACACACCTGTAAGCACGATATGCAAGGGATTCCCCAGCAAGGCCATCATCCTATCATAGGGAGAAACCTATATTGGCAGATGGGGAGGGATGGGGAGGGATGGGGATGAGGAACAGCTGAAATCGCTGCCTCATATAGTGACCGAGTGACTCTGTGTGTGTGTTTGTGTGTGTGTGTGTGTGTGTGTGTGTGTGTGTGTGTGTGTGTTGCCTCCGTGCGAACACCCCCATCCCACCAAGCAAACGCAAAAGTGTCTGCCTCCCAGTTTTGTGAATCCACCTCAAGCATCGTAACCCCCCCAACCCCCCCCCCCCACACACACATATACAGACACACAAAAAGACACGACTTCGCCCGTTCACTCAATGGACTCAAAACAAAAACAAAGAGAGGAGAAGAAACCGAAAATGTCCGCAGCTTAGCGGTCCCCTCCATATAGTTCTGCAGCACAGCAAAAACTCCCAGAGAGAGAGAGAGTATGTTTGTGTGTAACAGTGAGCTCAGCGATGAAAACAAAACCCAGAGATGAGCATTTCCCACCTTAAAAGACAGAGTAAAAAGTGCAAAGGGAGTTGCAACTCAATTAGGACAGGAGAAGAAGAAGGGACGCGCAGCCTGTGGTAGAGTCGCTGTCCCGAAACTGTACCACAGAGCATTAATGTGAATAATCATAATTCATGTTGCATTATAGGGCCAAATAGGAGGCTCGATAATAAATTATCTCCGGGGTGGAATATGAGCCCCCTCCCCTTTTACGCAGGAAGCCATATAGGAAGTACAGGCCCTGAAGCTTGGCGAGAAAATATAACGTGATGACGGGAAAAAAAGTGCACGTCATGGAGCAGAAAGTGATGAAAATGAAATCAGAATAAGAGCGCTTAGATTGGTGGTCAACTCTGCGTTTTGGCGACGACGTAGAGTTTGCAGAAAAGACACACCAAAAAAAGCCGAGCAAGACGCACACGCCTCGTTTAAAAGAAGAACATGAAAAATACAAAAAACAACAGGTGTGTCTGTAATTTCCGCGAGTGACGTGGTGTAACCCAAGCCCTGACCCGGTGAGGTCCGCGCAGGCTGCAGCGGCGTGAACTCGCCGGTTCCACGGTGGTCCCCGGAAGATACGCATCCACGCAAGCGGCCCAAAACGTATTTTAGAGCAGGACCACTAACGAGCTTTACGTGACAAAGCAAAACAACAGCGTGACCTCTGACCTGTGTTTCTCTGTGGCGTTTTTAACGGTTAAAGCCAGAGTTGCGTGCAGGACACGGGAGGCTCTCTGTTTAATGACTGTGGATGTGAGTGAACCTTATCTGTCTCTTATGGATGACAGATAGACTCTTGGATTTACTGTATGGATTTGTACCAGTGCTGTCTGTCTTTTCTGATATAGTTCCTGTTTGTCACACGTGTGTGTGTGTGTGTGTGTGTGTGTGTGAGGTTATTTTATTACCAGCAACAAAAGTTGATTTCACTGTTAGAAAATGAATCAACACGGTAGGTCTTTTAAAAAATGTATTTAATAACAGTAAAATACCACAGGATAAAAACAAAAAGTGCTAAACTAAAACAAATAAAAGACAGCCACCTAAAACATTATAAATACTTGATGGATAAATCCAAAAGGTTTTTAAAAAATGTGTATTAAACTGGTTGAAATCACTAAAATGTTCCCAGGTAGATAATAACCAGCATCACTTTAACGAAACAGACGATTGTTCTTGCAGTGGGGCTACTAAAATCCAAAAGTCTTTGTGGGTAAGGAAGACACAAATGAAGGCTCTCTCACACACGCATCTCGTTTCCTTGGTTACTTTCCTACTTATATCAGGCGTTTAACTTGTTTAATAACGGCCTTCCCGGCCATTGGGCTGCTCAGGCTCACCGATGAGGGCTGCTGGCCCTCCTTGAGGGTCAGGTGGTTCAGCCGGAGCTGGGTCTCTTGTTTGTGCAGCCAGCGGCTGGGTAGAGCTTACAATCAAACCAGGAAGCCACCAACTGGGAGGGGGCAACCGGTGTGGCTGGTCTGATACTGGGGGTTCTCTTTTGACCACTAATGAGACCACCACGGCAGAGGTGCCAGCTTTGCTCGTTTGTTGTAACGTGCCTGATCCCTTTCTTGCCTGTGGTGTGATTGCTTCTTAGCTGTCCAGGTAGTGAGTGTGTCTCCCAAATAACACTACATAGTGCCGGGTCCTCCCTGTTGTGCTGTGGGTTGTGTTACTGTAGGCCTGGATGAGGGCTGGCATTAGCATTTACTCGCTCTCAGGACAGGTGCATTAACACTGCTCTTTTCAGATGGTCAAAGGCTTGATGGCACTCTGGAGACTAGCTAACCGGAGCTGCCTTTTTCTTTACATGTGTGGGGGGTAACCCGTGTCAGGGCATTTATTGGCCTTACGATCTTGGAAAAAGCAGGTATGAAAAAGTGATTATACCCAGTAAAGCCAAGGAAAGATTTTCTGCTTCACTGTCTGAGGTACTGACCAGTCCCTCACTGCTGCTGTCTTAGCCGGATCCGTAGCCACTCCCCTTTTTCACTGATAACATGGGCCAAATAAGTCACCTCTCGCTGGAACAGGTTGCATGTTTTGGGCTGCTGCTTCAGTCCATGCTGGTCTAGCCGGTAGAAAAGCTCCTTCAGGTGTCGCGCATGAATTTTAAAATCAAGTGAAAACACAACAACATTGTCCAGATAAATCAACAGGGAGTCATTTACCAGATTTTCCCTTTTGAAAGGTGGCTGGGGCATTACACAGACCAAATTGCATCCGTTCAAGTACGTATAGGCCGAAAGGTGTGGTAAAGAAAGACTTCTCTCTGTCAAGAAGGTCAATTCCTACCTGC
Organism: Limanda limanda; assembly: GCF_963576545.1. Taxonomy (NCBI): domain Eukaryota; kingdom Metazoa; phylum Chordata; class Actinopteri; order Pleuronectiformes; family Pleuronectidae; genus Limanda; species Limanda limanda. The sequence goes on from NC_083643.1 coordinate 22,154,826, forward strand.
CAATAGCCGCTTGCCAGGTCCATTGTGGAATACCATCTGGCAGCTTTGAGTCCAGTCAATAACTCCTCGATGCAGGGTAGGGGGTAGGCGTCCTTATGCGTGAGCGCATTTCATTTCCTGTTGTCTACACAGAACCTGCAGCTTCCATCCTTTATCTTGACGAATACAACAGTGGCTGCCCAAGGGCTTGCACTCTCCCTCACCACACCACTGTCCAGGATGTTGTGCAGCAGGTTTGTAGCTTGGTATCTGGTGTCTCACAATCCCAGTGCGGCTTGAAAACACTTTTGTCCAACGCTGTAGCAGGCTTGCCATCTACCCCTGTTGGTCAGGAGTCGGCTCGCTTCGCTGTAAGGACATCACAGGATGTAACTTAATGTTAATATTGACTCCCTCTGTGACCCCATACCAGCCTTACCGCTACCGCCAGTACGTCTGGTGCCACACTGTTGAGAACCAGCTCCTGTTCCCCTTGTATGTCAACCGTAGCCATTTCTGTCACTTGGGCCAATTGCTGGCGCTGAGGGATCTCTACTGGTGAGGGATGGGGCTGCAGATCTAGATTTAGTGTGGCTAGGGGTTCGCCCCACATGCCATTCCGAGTTGCTGTCTCAGAGAGGCTCTACAATCACATTACCAGCTGGGTTATTTACCTAGTTCTTTCCGCCGCATCTGCTTTATGGGTCCTGTTGGTAGACCCACTATCAGCTGGTCAATCAACAGATCATACCCCTGTATGGCTTCGACCTGAGCCTTCCATTTTCAAAACCATGGCATAACAAACTGTGCAGTTGTGGGTGAGATAGAGTTGGCCAAAGCGGACCCTGGTGTGTCCGAGGGTCCATAAACGCAACCGTAGGAGGATATCAAGGAAATCTAATCTAAAAACATGGTTTAAAGGATACCGTTTCCAGTCAAATATGAATGTTGGGGCTCGGGGACACTTGGATGACACCACACGAGCAGTCCAGAGGCATGTTATGTTTTTTCCGTGGTTTTATTGCATCTGAAGAAGGGGTGAAAATTTACTTCAATTGTATCAGATTCTGCTGCAACAAAGTTTACCCCTGAGACTCTAGAAGTGTTTTGTGGAAACACTTCACCCACCCCTCCATCGGCATAGTGGGGAGACGATGATGAGTGAATTCTCTTTTTGTCTGTGAGCTATCCCTTTTAAAAACACACTGTGCTGTTTCGGCCAATCCTGAGTTGTATGAGGTCCAGATAGTCACAGCTGTTTCTCATCATTTTGATCCATTTTCCAAATAAACATGAAGTGTAAAAACAGCAAACACAAAAACTACTTAAACCGTGCAACGTATGGCAGCACACTTAAAAAAAAACAATCAAACCAAATGTATAACACATATAAATATATACGAATGAATATATATATATATATACATACACAGACGGTTACATTTCACCATGCGTTTTTTCTGTCTTACAGGAGGCAACAACAATCACAACCATAACAGAAGGACAAAGGTGGAAACCTGGTGACTTGTGTCGACCCCACTCCTGCTGCTGCTGCTGCTGCTCATGGTGATGATGATGATGATGATGATGAGGATGACACTGTTGGAGCCTCCAGCTGTGCGCCCAAGGAAAAAAAAGGGGTGACCCGCACTTATGGATGTTTTCAATGAGGAGTGCACGGACAGACAGAAGGACACCGAACTCCCCCCTCCTCTCCCTTTTTCTCATCCCGACAACAGGTAATTTACGGCCCAAGATGTGTTAGATGATGAGGAGGATGACGTCAAACCCGAATCACACCATGAATTGCATTTTGCGTACATAAGGCTCCTTAGTTGCATGTGTCTTGCGCAGAGGCTCACGGTGGTTTGATTTCCTAGTCTTCTTCTTTTATATCAACTTATCGCAGACCTTTAAATGTTCTACAAACGCCATGAATTGCTTTGTCTCGCATATGTTTCATTATTCTCTTTAACGTGGAGGATTAATGCTGCTGTGATGCACTGAGACGCTGAGTAAACTCATCCAAGAACGATGCGTAAAGTTATTAGAAAAAAGCCATGTAGCACACCTAGGAAATTTCCACAATTGTTGGTGGTGTGTGCTGGCGAGTTAGGTGTCCTGTCATGTCTGGTGTAATATCCCCAATGAGGTTAGTATGTATGGTTTTTTGTTTTGTTGTCCTGAATCTTCAACACAACTTAACCATTAATCAGATAAATCTACACTATATCTTATCATATTAACTACACTATATAGCAAAAACATATGTCCAAGTCTATGTTTATAATGTCTATTTCTGTCTAATTCTAATTCTGTGGCTGGCTTATTAAGCTGTGTCTTGGGTGTCAAAGATGGACAAAAGTATATCCAGTGATTATAAACGTCTATTGAGGAGGAGTGAGTGTCCGTGTGTGTGACTGAATGTAGCGTGCACTGTATTTGCTTTTGCCGGCTTTGGGTTTTGGCAGCATGCCGTAGCTGTAAAGTCTCCTCCCAAGTACCTGCACTGTCACTACTCAGTGTGAGTCATCATATCGTAGACGGGTCACGCAACACCTCATCACGTTACATCTTCTCGTCCTTGTCCCAGCACTGTCGTTAGGAGCAAAGTCCATGTGGCTATACGAAATAAAAGAAAAAAAAATCCATCCCTGTTCCTTCACGCGGGGTTTGTTAGTTATTTTCCATTTGCACTGTCCATCCAACAGGGGAGATCAAATATAAATAGATAAAAATTATGACATTTTCGTTGTATGAGTGTTGATTTGAGGGGTCAATAGGCTTGACCTCTGCGGAGACCTTTCATTTGATGGTGCGTTCATGTGCTCCTTGTTAGCCCCTGCCTCTTGCTTTGATAATCATGTTCTCTTACTCTTTGCCCAATAACAGCATCAAAATTGTTTTCCACAGATGTTTTAGCATGTGTGTATGTGCTGTGTAGATAAAAAAACACCAGTGGAAAAAATTGTTACAACATACACATATTTGAATTTTCAATCCACAGCCTATTGTAAATATAAATTGTCATGACAGCAGGGTTGGGTCATATTTTTCTGTTCAGAAAATTAACAAAGCCAAAGTTATGCTAAATAATTTCATTCACTATTTCCATACACGTTCCAAGTTGGCTATGGACATGTAACTCTTTTTGGTTTTTAAGTTTCCATCCCTGATATATTGGCCTTCATCCAAATACAATAGAGGAAATTGAGTTTTTCTTTAAATCTAAATGACCAGTGTCACCATTCATCAGGATAATCAACCAAACACAATGACAATGTAAAATGTCAATGCTCTGAGCACAACAAAGAAAATTCCATTTACCTCCACTGTATTCGAATTGAGGCAAAAACATCAGAAATGGACATTTCTAAACCAAAGCAATCTGCACGTCTACAATACACGTATGGTATTTATGAATAATCATTGTGTTCAAAATAATCAAAATAACTGACCACAACTGAAATTTCCCTCTGTTTTGTTCAGAGCATTGACAATTTTACATAGAAAGTGTCCCCTTTCATAAGGATAATCCACCACACACACTGTCAACAGATGTCTCTGGGATTATTCCTTCAGTAGAAAGTGGATCCAATGAAAACTGTTAATAGTGCAGTCTGTTTATTTTCAAGAGTAACGTTGCTGTAAAATTTTGAATTTTATTTCTCTCCAAATGCTGTAAACTTATCTCCAGTGGCAGAAATCTCAGAGCAGATGTCAAAACCTGGACAGATACAATCAGAAATATCGACGCAGTGAGAAACCACTATGAAAAAATGCTGGGATATTTGGTAAATTAACCTTTTAAATGTACATAAAATAACTGGTTAAGTAGAGTCCTCATTTTCTTGTGTTTGTAGTCGCAGCACAAAGCCACAGTATTTTCCCTGTTGGCTGTTTGGAGCTTTACTGAAATTATTTGTTGTTTATTTTGGTGTTTGCCTCATTGTCCTACTTGTATCACTTCAGTGAACGGGATGCTCACGTCGTTGCTTCCCTCTTGTGAACTGCGCTCAGAATATTTCTAACATCGAATCACTATGATTCTCAATCAAACTGAGGGAATTGGTGTGAGTTTGTGTCCTACAGTTTAAGCTGCTGACGTGATGTTAACACTCTGCAATCATGTATCTGTTGTGAAATATTAAACTGTTTATGGCTGCTTTAACTCATACATTTAAACACTGCTTAGACTGAGTACAGGTGAAAGCACAGTAACACAGTGGTTAGAGGATATACCCGTAATCTAATCATTAAGCTTCCATTATGTTGTCTCATGACGTTTGATTATTTAACTGCATATACAGCTCTAAACATACCACATCAATAATTACTTTGAATTACAGCATTTGCTGGACTTCTAATTTCCCCTCATGTCATCTAAAGTATATCACGCAGTACGTTTTACCTGAAACAAAGTGTTAAGAGAGCGTTTCTAGCCTGACGTCACCCCCACCTGTGTATGACAAATCACAGCATGTGCCTAAATACCCAGCGACAATCTTTCCCTCTTGTTCACAACAAGCTGCCAGTCCAAAGCTATTTATAGGGAGATGACATCACGGTTAAAACTGAGACCAACGGGCTTTGAAGCCGCAGGATGCAAAAAGTCAGAGTTATGAACAACTCTGCGCTAACAATGCAGCGCACACAGTATACATTGAATATAGATATTATTTATTCATGCATTTTTATTTATATTTATTTATGAATTTATCTTAAAGGAATATCCAGAGCAGCATCTATGTGTTCCTCAGTTGAGATCAGGGTGTGGCTTAACAGACGTTTTTACATCTGCACATGTTGACGCAAACACAATTTATGTGGTTGACTTATTCCTTAAATTTGTCAGTTAGAGACATACGTTGTAAGAGAGATATCAGAGATAGATTATTTTTTCCATAAGCAAAACATAATTTGAAATGCAGTAGCAATTTCTTCCCATACAATTATTACTTAATTATTTTTGCGAAGGAATCAATGTTTGCCCTGGTCTTCACCCAAGTGGACGAAGCCACTCATAGACTTAATGTTCAACTATTCTGTTTTGCCCAAAAGCGCTGTATGTGACCGCACATTTCACCAGTCCACCACGTCAAGCCTCTATGTTGAATTGAAGTCGTGTTAAAATCACATTTGGGCATTAATTGTTTGTGTGTGTGTGTGTGTGTGTGTGTGTGTGGGGGGGGGGGGGTTGTTTAATTTGCATTTAGTTTTTGTTCTGTAGAAGGAGAAGGGCATTGTCGGTGGGTGTAGGTGGACCAGAACATTACACAAGCAACCATCCATTTTAATTTTTTTGTGTTTAAGATATATGTGATCTGCTATACAACAAAACTTTTCATTTTTTTGGAAAAGTTTATCTAAAGCTCAACTTATATAATGAAATTTAAGTATCACCTGCATAGTCAGAGCTGGATATATCTCAGTCCTCTATGTGCAGCAACAGTTTGACCTCTGACAAGCTCTGCAGCATTGGTAGATATAGGATTTTCTAAGGCTTCATTCAAACTACTACATCATCGTTTGAAAACATTGCTACAGATATGACTCCTGTCCACACTACTCCAGAGCTATAGAGCTGTTGAGAATTTTATGTTTGAAAATGCTTTTGGCCCTGTTTTTGTATGAAAACTCTAGGAAAGCATTTTAGTCTGGATGGCCAGAAACAGGGATGTTTGGAAACAATAACAAAGACACTCAAAACTCTGTCTTTTGTCTTTCCAATCATGATGAAACCTCCACGATTCATCAGTGTGCTATCCAAAGACCCTCTTTCAGGCGTGTTGCTGACCCTGTTGTCTTTGCTAACAGCTAAAATTAACTCTTTGCATGCATTGGAGACGAGCTGTCATTCGAGCAATCTATAAACAATTCTGTAACTAACAACTAAGTTAAATGCTACTGTTGCAGTATTGTTTTGGGGCTTTTCCCACAATGTCAGCCATGTGCTCAAACTACACGACCCAACTGAAATGACATGTGTCCAGATAAAGACCATAATGAGCAAAGTGAAAGTTTCAAGGATCACATTTAAAAGCCTGCGGTGAAGTTTTGGCCTTTTGTCCCCAGTGAGTTGTTAAAACAAGCTTCCTTTGGTGAGAACATTTAACTCATTGTACACAGAAACAGGAACATGTTTACCCTCTTCTTAAAACTTGACAGTTGAGATGCACCAGGCTTAACATTTCAAAGAACAAAAAAAAGAAGTGGAACCATATCATATTCAGCACTGATTCAGAGTGGAGTTTCATTGAGCACTTTCACACCTACCATGTTCGATGTGTGGACCATAGAAGGAAAGAAGTGTAAGCTGCTCAGAGGCTTGTTTGTAATCTTTGATTGTGATGATTTAATGTTTGAATGACAGCGAGGTTCATTTTCCTGAGAGTAATCTTATAAAGATATTACAGCGGAACTTTTAAATTCATTTTCTCCATTCAACAGACAGACTACTTTTTTCTATGGACTTAATTAAAAAAAAACGTAGGAAATGTAACAGCATAATTGACATCAGACGTCAGACGCCAGATTATACGAACAAATCAATGTCAAGTTTAAATAGATGCAGCCGATGACAACAAGATGAACGCATGTGATACAAACGCATATTCTGCTCCCTGAATTTGAATGTGAAATCTAAAACTAACCAGATTCAATGTCAACAATGTAACAAAGACAAGAACCTTGGTTCTGGCTTTCTGGTGTGAAAATGCCCTCACTTACTTCATAAAGGTGCATAGGATTTTAAGGTAGTGGCCTATTGTTTTCATAGGGAAGTATAATAGTGCATTTGTCACAAAATACACTGTGTGTTGTGACATGGAGATTGAACTTTAATGAATCATTGCTGCTACAGTATCAGTGGCTCCTCCCCCACAAATGATAAAGTGGAATTACAGATCATAGTGACGTATGAAATGACCAAAACATGCAGTTTTTCTGTGTTTTCTTCTGTGTGTATAACTTCTCTAATGGCTAATGTGAAATTTAGATTATACAATGTGAAATTTAGATTACATTAGCCATCTAATGGTTACTGTTTAAAATGCAACATCAAGCATATGTAGTATTTGTGTACACATTAGTTTTGTTGGTTACAATAATGCAGTGTCTTTTCAATAGAATGCAACAAATGTCCCCCGAGGGTCTAAAAAATATTTGATAAATGCGAATGTTTTAGATTTTATTCTTTTGTAAACAACTAATCTGAAAAAGAAATTATAATATACACTGCCCAACTTATCCTTCCTGAAACAGAGACAGTCAGGGATGAACTGATTTAAATCTGGAAAACATTCAAGTTTCCACTGATTCACATTTCCCCGACTTCTCAGGTCCACATGTAGGAAAGCCTTTCTGTTTATGCTATTTTTTGTTATATTTAAAGACCCTTTCTGCATATTCTGATAATCTGTTTGTATTGAGACAATATGTCCTCACTGTGTTTTGTGTGAATGCATGTTGAGGAGGGTCTTGTGGAGTTTATGTAGGTTGTGGTCTTGTTGCATTGAGAACTGGATTGTACTCTCCCTCTCACCATTTGGCTGGTGGAGAAAAGTTATGATTGAGTGTGTGTGTGTGTGTGTGTGTGTGTGTGTGTGTGTGTGTGTGTGTGTGTGTGTGTGTGTGTGTGTGTGTGTGTGTGTGTGGTGGGGAGTGGATCGTCACCACCACTCCTGGTCGTGACCCAGAGCTCACAATGCTTTTCGCTCCTCTGTTGAGCATTTTATTTATTTTTAGCTGAGCAACGTTTTATACACCCGAGCTGTAGGACTGCACACAAGATGAGACACACATGTGCATGCAGGCCAGTGTTGGGAAGGATACTTTCAAAACGTATTCCGTTACAGAATACAGAATACATGCCCAAAAATGTAATCTGTAACGTATTCCATTACATTAACTAATCTGAGTAACGTATTCTGAATACTTGGAATACTTCCGGTTTGTAGTGCATTTTTTAAGTGTATGATTATGTGATTATTATGTGTATGCGTTGTTATAGTCAGTGGAGCAGCAGCAGTTTAAACTCTCTCTCCGCAAGATGCGGCGGGGCAGCTGGATGTCCGGCTCCCATCCACTCCACCTCAGTGCCGGCCCCACCGGAGGCTGAACCCCCCCCCTGCGCCAAGGCTGCCTCGCGCCGTGCAGCGATCGTTTCGTCGAGTCTATTTTTTGCGCTTGACGCGAGCGTATCGCTCCATGAAACACACTGAAAAATGATTTTAAACGATATTGATGACATATTATATGATATAAATGATAAAGTATGCATCCCATAGTTTGTATTCCCCTTCTGTTGTCCTGGAGTTTTAATTTTACCAATTTTACCGATCACATTATTAAATGCCCCCCTCTGCCCCCCCACTACAGACACACAAGCAGTCATAAAGATAAAAAGAGAGGGGGGGGCGGAGAATACGTAATTTACCCTCGACACCCGACATTGAACGGAGCAAACAGCGGAGAAGTTCTTGAAGATAGATGACATTAAATTGGGACGCTGTTGCAGTTAATGTTGGAGAAACAAGTGACCATATGCTACTGGGTCAACGGGTGATATTATTAGCGCTGCCCGGCGCTTCAGCGTCCGGTGTGAACCCGGCGTGCCTCGCTGGCCTCCTGCAGAGCCATGACAGCGGAGCTCTGGGAGCGCAGGTCGGTCTTCTCTCACCGGGCGCTGGAAGGGCAGCTTGCGGATCAGCAGCTCCGTAGATTTCTGGTAGCGACGGAACTCTCTCAGAGCCTCGGTCCCGGGCCTGTAACGGTCCCGAGCCGGTAGCGGTGAGGCTCCTTCACGCCGCCGGGGTCCGGGCGCTCTTACGGCAGCCCTGGTCTCCAGCTGCTTCCTGGGGGCTTTGCCGCCGGTGGATTTACGAGAGAGTGAATAAACTCGAGAAGTACCGTCATGTAATCCACTGATTTCAACAATGTAACTGTATTCTGAATACCATCTATTTAATTTGTAACTGTAACGGAATACAGTTACTCATAATTTGTATTCTAAATACGTAACGCCGTTACATGTATTCCGTTACTCCCCAACACTGATGCAGGCACACACACAATCACACACACGACACCAAAACGGTTCATCGACACATTCCTACGTTTTTTGTTTCCTAGTCAGAAAGGTCGAAGAATTCTTTGTCATTTGCCTAATATTGCTTATGTCAAAATCTATGTGTCTGTATGTGTGTGTGTGTGTGTGTGTGTGTGTGTGTGTGTGTGTATGTATGTGTGTGTGTGTGTCTGATCAGTTTGCAGTTTGTAAACCTCCCTCTCACCAATCAACCTTGTTTTCCTTCTTACTCTTTATTATTGTTAAATGGTTGATTAACCAGCGATTTCTTATGAAATTGGAAGAGTTGGTTCGATTTGGTTTCACCCCCGAAAAATTAAGGTAAATGGAAGATATAATATATATAAGAAAACATATTCTAACACCAGTGGTTGCTGGTGTGTGACGCAGTGCCATAAAGCCTCACACACGTCTTGTAGGAGATTGAACCAAGTTACAAAGTGCAAGACCAGCCTGCTTTAGGAGTGGGAATATACTGTTTTCTATGTAAAACACATCACAACATTTTTATAAAGCATTATGTTACTTTGATAAACAGTAAAAACTCTTCAAGCAGCCACTTTGTCAGAAATAACAGAAATTGACAAACTGTTCTGATGAACAGACGTGATCGATATAGACTGCCGTGCCAAACACTCCAGTTGAAACATCAGCAGTAGCAAATGTTGGGTTCGAATTAGCAGCAAAGTTTAAAAAAAGAGAGATAAATAAATTAGATAAATATAACGTGACAGTGGTGTAAAGTGAACATTTGAAATTGTGCTGAAATAGACTCCACTACCAGCAAAAACTGAAATATTTATAGAATGTAAATACATTAAATCAACTATCATATAGAATGGTACTCAGTGGAGCGCCTACCTCCACTAAGGCCCAACACCTCATTGAAATCAGTAACCCTAAATGTGCCTGAATTATGTTTGTTTTTAAACACCCTATCTGAAAATGAAAAACAAATCCAGGATCCGCCTCCTGATCCGAATCTTACTTACAAACAAACCAACAACAAACAGAAAGGGTGAAAACATAACCTCCTTGGTGGAGGTAAAATAGGGGGTTTCATGAATAATTTCATATTTTTACATACACTAATACTGTACCTACAACTCTCATCTGATTCTTTGTCTTAACACAAACCTTCATGCTTAAATATTTTGTATAATTTCTTGCTCTTTGTTCCTCTTGATTTTCTCCTCTTTTTTCTGCATTTTCATCCTAATCCCATGTCTCTCCTCCTGTCTCACTTGTGATTCCTTTCTTTCTCTACCTCTCTCTCTGTCTTTATCGTCCTCTCTCATTCACTTTGTGTCTCTCAGGGGCCCGAGGTGAGGATTGATGCAGGGGAAATCCTGACTGACTGAAACACGTCTGATGACGTACGCTCTCCCTCCTCCTTCTTTTGCCTCCTGCCTCTTCAGTTTTCTCCTCCTCAGTCTCCCCTTCTCTTGTGCCACAGGATTTAGGTACATCCACACTTCCCCAACAGAAACTCATTTATACATGTAGGATGGGAGGCTTGATGAAAAACACTCTCTAGCCTCCAATGTGATCAAACAATCATAATTAAGCACTTGCTTCAACTCCTCTGCCTTGCAAAACACCCCTATTATTACATTTTTTTATTCAAAACCAATTATGTTTGAATTGTGACACAAAGATATTTTTGTAGTGATGCACAACATCAAGAGCAGGAGACAAAATGAGTAAAATGAACTAAATCCTTCAATTTTGCTGTGTTTGACAAAGTAATGGTTTAAAGACATGCTCCCAAAATTAGTTGTTGTACTTTGTACATTTCTACAAAATAAAAGTCACCAGTCAAACTCAACTGGAGTCATATCCGGTGTTTTCTGTTCATTAATGTGACTAATGTAACTGGTGTGAGTTAAATTGGACTACCTGCGTTCCTACTTTATATGGTTTCTTCAGTTCTCTTTATCAGATGTAACATTTCTGCTTGAAATCTCAACAATATCTCAATTTAACATATCTCAATCTTCAAAGATGAAGCTCCTGTCATAGCGTCTGTCTTCACGAAGTCAACTGTGTTCAGTTCAAATGTTTAATTCAGTCAATAGTATTCGTTAATATAGAGGTCATCTTCAAAGGTAATGTGTCCTGAGACAAAATGCCTTTTTCATTGCATACACGTGGACATTTTACAATAAAAGTACGCAGGAGGCTTAAAAGAGAGACTGAGAAAACAGGACCCAATTTTTTAACACAAAAATTAAAGCACATCTTTCTCCACCATCTTGTTCCACCATTTTGTCACACAAATGGAAAGCAAGTAGATATTTTATTAAATTAAATATTTTACACCTTTAACTCCATTTTCAATTCTAACTCTAGATCTTTGAATGTGGAACGTATGGTTCCTTCATTTGTTTGTGTGGGTGTGGATCAGTTTGGAAGTCAAAATGAAAAAAAAACAAGATTTATATTGCAAGCACGTATTTAGACTGTATGATCCTTTCTTGTGTTTTATCATAATTTTATAGCTTTTAAAAGTTGATAATATTCACAGATAATAAGGTACTTCTTAACATGTTGGTCTCACATAATTACTAAATGAATTTAAATGAGTTTAAGTAAAATTCATTTAAATGAGTCATACCTGCAGTCTTACCATGACGGCAGGTATGACTGAGGTGTTACATATGACAGATTATCAAAAAATTGTATCTTGCTGATTGAATATTTCCAATTTCCTTACAGAACTGCTGCATTGAAAATTCATCAAACTTACTGATCACCTTTGTGATATAACAGGGTGGGGACCCATTTTTCCCATAAAGGGCCTTTCCAAGGGTGACAGTATCCTTTGCACGCCATATTAAATAACTGAACATATATCATCAGTAGAAGAACTTCACTCTGGTGCGTCGTCTGATGTCAGATGGTAGTGATGATGATGTCTTAAAAAACAATCTAACCTTGTCTGGTTCTCGCAGATCCACAGCGATTACAAGGCTCCCTTGCTAATTCTTCTCATGAAAGGTTTAAGCTTCTTAGCTATTAGCTCATTCAGTGGGAAACTAGTCTGTGTTACATTGTCTCTTTCGGAATGTGGTCTTGTGAAAGCTAAAGTGCACTCAGTAAAAACACCATTTTGTAAGTCTCCCATAATAACGTGTTTTAAAAAACACACAAGAAACTGCACTCAAATGAGAAAATATTTAGTATTGTAAATTTGTCAATCTTAGTCATTGTTTTGGTTTTCCCACTTTTCTCCAACTATTACTTACTTATTATCTAACTTCATTTAATTTCATTATTCAACTTAATTATTTAACTTCACAGGGGAAACTAAAAACTGAAACGCCCCCTCTCTTCATCATTAGATATAAACTATGTGTGTTGTGGATTTCTTTCTTGTTAAAAAATATGAATTAAGTTCTCTGTCATAAAGCCAGACTGTTTATCTAACTACAGAGTAGATAGATGTTTTCCAGTATTGCTGACATGTTGTCTGCCGTGTGGATAATGAAATGCTCTTATAGATGCCCTCTCCTTTACATGGTGACAATGAGAAGTGTTGCCGTTTTGTGGTATAATTTCTTGCCTGGATGCTTTGGCTCAAACCTTGGTGTTAATAATTGATACAGAATAGCTCTATCATTCAATGACTAAAGCAAACTCTGCCTGGTCTACATTTCCAATCAGATCACGCTGTCATTACCTGCTGAGGGGTTTGTCTGATTATTTTATTACTACTAAAGGAAACTTCCCCTTAACTCGTCCACAAACATTGTGAACATATCCAACTGTTTACACACATCTCGGTATTTTATCATTTATACATAATTTATCCCATTCAGTAGTTTTTTGAACCATTTGAAGATAGCTAAATTGAATGCGGCAGCACAGTGGTACAAGGGTTAGGACTCTCGCCTGTACCAGCCAGTTTGCATGTCCTCAGAATCAGAAGGTATTTGTGTTCCTTGTGTTTGCGTGGGGTTTCCCAGGTTACTCCAGTTTCCACACACATGTAGATTGGGGTTCAGTTAATTGGAGAATCTAAATTGTCTGTAGATGTGAATGTGTGAGTGAATAGTTGTTTGTCTCTATATGATACGCTGGCGACCTGTCCAGTGTGTTCCCCGCCTCTCGCCCAAGGTCAGCTGGGATTGGCTCCAGTTCCCCCTTTGACCCTTAAAGGAAAGGTAGTATAGATAATGGATGGATGGATGATTTTTGTGTCCTTTTTACACACATATAGCTCTCTAGTTAGTAGTTAGTTAGTAGAAGTGAAGTATGTTTAGCTTCCACAACCTATATTCAGGAGACCTTGTATAGATATATAGAGGAGAATGGGGAAGCAGTGTGTGCACAATCAAACAAAGAAAGAGAGTGTTTGTGTTAAATTTAAAGGTCAATTATATTGGCTTCTGACGTAAGACACCAGCACAAATACATACAAACACCCGCAAGACAATAAACACATCAAAAAAACCACACACTTAGCCAATGTTAGCCAACGGGCTGCTTCTGTGGCCGTAGATGTATATTATGAAACATCACAGCATCCAGTTGATACACACACACATACACACACACACACACACACACACACACACACACACACACACACACACACACACACACACACACACACACACACACACACATGCTCAAGTAAAAGTCCAAGTAAAGTTCAGAACTGATAACTTAAAGTTCTAGCAGCTCAAAACTATTGAGGAGATGACACAACTTTTAATTTAGTCAGTTCAAACTATGAAGCCATCCTATTAATAACAACATAACTGTGACACAAACTCACACACACACACATACACACACACACACACATGTCAGGAATAAACAATTTCACAACCAAATTCTCACTCGTATGCTGACGCACTTGTGCTGACACTTAATGAATCACTCTCACACTTCCTATTCTATCTTGGTCCCTTTTAAACCTCTCTCTCTCTCTCTCTCTCTCTCTCTCTCTCTCTCTCTCTCGCTCTCTTTTTCTCTCAAACAGACAGACACACACACACACACACACACACACACACACACACACACACCATTGATTTATTGTCATTAGAAGGTTTTTTTCTTTATACACATATCAAGCCAGATTCTCTGTGTATTATTTGCATGAAAAAAACATTTTATAAGAGCTTGACTTGACTATTTAAAGGTTGAAGAAGAAATCAAGCAAAGGGACCTAAGTGTGTGAAGTGTACTAAGTGAACCTGTAGTTACTATTTGCGTTCAGTCCTTAATGGTTAAAAACAAGCAGAACAGAACAGATTTCCACTTATTAGCTCCCTTCTTTCATTTGAAGTGATTGTGTACACCACTTATTGAATGCTATCCTGCCAGTCGGCTGTTAGTGAAATCAGAAGCACATGCAGACATAAATATTGTTAAGATGAATTAACAAAAATAATGTTAAATGTCTTGTCCAACCTGGAAATTATGCCAGCAGATTATCAAATATGTTTGTTGAAAGGAATTTTTATTTCATTGACCAGTGACACAGATTTTTTTCCAGAATATATCTAAGTGCAAAACACAGAGAATCCTGATGGGATTAAGCCTTTGGAAAAGATTGTATGTCTGTTATGTGCTCATTAATTCTCACAAAAAATACTATAGTATAATGAAATAAAACACTATGAATAATTAAGTCGATGCATTTACAGTCTTAACATGTTGAAATATAATAGTGACTAGTTTATGGTTTATCTCGAGTCTGTTCTGAAATGTAACTGTCAATTTTAACTGACACACCTCATGTCAACTGCTGCTGCTTTTGTTCACACTTCATCATTTAACATATCCAGATTTGAAAAAGAAGGTGATGCAAAAACGTCTGTGTTATTGTTTTGTCACTTTTTTCGAAAACACATTTTAAATTCCAAGACAAGACAAGAACATGATTTCAATGACAATTTAACATACATTTGAAGGAATCTTTACAAATGAGCTTATCTTAAAACACACTTTACACATACAAAGGAAGATTTCTGATTATTTACATTATTTATTTTAACTTTACTTTACTTCATTATCTGTTAGTATCAGGGAGTTTTAACGTTTCTTCTCTTTAGATCATTTTATCCTCTTCACACCAACAATCGTGGAGGTATGAAGTTGTTGAATGAATTTGACATATGTTTTTATTCGGTTTTAAAGATCAATGAAGAAGCTTGATTAGATATTATAGAAACAATTATAAGTCTCACAGCTGTTCCATGCCTTTTTTTATTTGAAAATTCAAAACTCAAATATAATATGTATTTAAGATAATGTTTTATAGACAGAGGTCATCTCACTTTTTCATGGTTTTCACTTTGGAAAAAATGTGGAAAAAAGCAGTTCTGAGTATCGGAGTTCTGATATGTTAAAGTAAGAGCTGCTTTCAGAGGACATTGCAGAGAAAACTGCAGGACGTCTTCTTTCCAGGAAAAATAGAAATGTACATTTTTTTTTAACCCGAAAATTGTGCAATTTTATGTGTTTATGCAATCTGCTCCGAACTTGTTTCATAAGCACATAAGCATAAAGGTCATAGACGTTTCTCAGCCTCAAAAAGGCATTTGTAAAAGCAGAAACTGGGATAAAAAAATCACAACAGTTTGAATTAGTACTTAAGAGTTTTCATGTGATGACAGCAACAATCTAATACTAATACCGGCCCTTACACCACCCTGGGATACCGCAACACACAGATCCTTCACTCTGCCACAAAGATTGTTCTGGGGAATGAGATATCTATTTCAAATGTTTTCAAAAATAGGTTTTTATTCAAAATATACAACACAAATATCTCCATTTGGTTTGTGTTGAAATTTAGAAAATTAGCAGAACA
Source organism: Limanda limanda (assembly GCF_963576545.1). Lineage (NCBI taxonomy): Eukaryota > Metazoa > Chordata > Actinopteri > Pleuronectiformes > Pleuronectidae > Limanda > Limanda limanda. The sequence goes on from NC_083643.1 coordinate 22,170,722, forward strand.
CTGCACATATCCCTCTGTGGTCTTTCCACAATAACAGGAATATTATCAGTGCGGCACTGTCTGCTAGAGTCTTAACTCACAACTGTTCCTGATGTTGAGCAGGAGTCAGGTACAAACAGAAAATAAAATTAATTATAGCTGAGTGACCAAACTTCCATGAAGTAATGAATGAAAAGCTTTTAATCTGTCCCACAGATCAGAATGATGGTCAATAACTAATGAAAGAACAAGAGCAAGAAAAGAATCCTACCTCCTAATTAAAACCAAATTCCTGTATCGCAATGTAACTGAGCTCATCTCGACATTAATACAACTTTTGCCTTTCTTCTAGATACTGTTTTTTGGGGTAATTTATTCTCACAAAATATACTATCACATTATGAAATGAAAAATTATAAATAATAAAGGCAAGACAGTAACGGTCTTAACATTACATGTCACTTGCTAACAATACAATAAAACAAATGACAATTTGTTATTGTCTTAGCTTTTTTGAGAAACACAATGTGCTAAAAAAAGCAACACATTTTAAACAAATAATATTATAGAGCTGTAAACTACTTAAATGTGCAGCTTACTGAATCAGGAATTATGAATGAATGTTGAACATATAATTTGCTTAAGTGACATGAAACTATTATGTAGTTTCGTGTCATTCTTAATGGTTGAGAACAATTTAAATGACACTGGTTTCACTGAGATCGTCACCAGTTTCTTTCTCAGCTTCCTATTGTGATTCATGAATTAAAGCCTGTAGCTAATGTTTACATTCCCATTCATTTCAGCTAAAAGAGTGTTTTGCTGCATAAATATAAGGAGGCATTCACCATGGACACGTCAAATCTCTCTAAGTGTGAGGATTTTAGTACAAAACTGTTGAGATTTCAAACTTTTAACTATAGTCTGCGTCTGACTGAACTCTTAACAATAAAGAAATCTTAACTTTACCATTATGGCACATATTAAATCAGCTTGGACATAAACAGAGACTTAAATTCTAATTGGTCTTATTCAATACCCTAATTTCATTGGTGTTTTTAAAGGCAGAAACCACCACTGCTTAGCTTTATTTACTTTAAATGTACTTAGTTTAATGCCAAGAATTTCAAATATCAGTGTCTCCTGTCCATGTTTATCCAATCATTCAACATGGATGTTTTATCACCATAGGAAACAAAAACCTCTTGATTGAGACTTTCACTGGTGACATTTTAAATGGCTTTAATGTTTGTTTAGTAAGATCGTTTCAAAACCTTCATCATATTTAAGGGAGATGACACTGACAGGCTGTGTGCTCACCTATTCAACAGCTACTTTGCACAAAACCTTTTGACAATTTTATTAAAGTAAAAAACAGTAGAATTTCTAAAGCATTAAATTCGAGAAAGTCAAATCTTCACTTTTTCTTCACTAACACATAAAAGCACTTAGGGGAAAAGTTGAATTCTTCTCCTGATACGTTTTTAAAATCTTATCTCACAGCTGTTGTGAGAAAGAGGCCATTTTAAATATCCAGTGTTCTTCTTTTTGTGACTAAAGTTTTTTCCCAATGCACCAAAAACAAAACGATGCTTTAAATATGTTCAGCCGGCCACAGCTAAAAAACAAGAGCTACAAACCCAGGTGAAGAGAGGCTTGTTTAAAATGATATGTATGGTTATCCTTGAAGATGCACGTCCGCCATTTTGTTGAGACCAATGTAGTCAGGCATGTGAGGGCTCCAGCTCAGGGATCACTGACAGATAAAGGGTGTTTATATCGTGGTTCACATGTGTTTTCTCTCCACATGTCTGCGGTGTGTTGTGTTATTTAAAGCCCTGCATTCAGAGGCAGTGCAGCCTCAGTGAAGTCTCCTCATGTCTGACAGAAAATGGCTGACTGTACAGCTGAAGGCACCGAGCTCCATAGAGGCAGAGCAGCAGCAGAAAGCTTGTGTCAAAGAGGCAGATTTCAAACTCTCAAAAATCACAATTGATGCCTAAATTCACACGATAGAATTGGGAAATTATAGTCTGAGCAAAACTCACAGATTATCAACTTTGTATTTGTAAAAATGTAATGCATGGGGTGATTTCCTTTGTTCATATAATACATTTCATTATGGGAAAAATCAACATGCATCACATTAAAATACATACAGAGCCAAGTAGCAGTAAAATAATTGAAAGAAGAGAACATTTTACAAAAGAGGAAAATAAAATAGAAACACCACCACCATCCAAAATCATGGATCATCTTTTTGGGGGGCTTATATACTGTATACGACCATAATTCATGACTCACATTATACAGACAATATATCAGATTAATGAGACACACTAAATTATAGTTGTATGAAAAAATGTTTGACTGAATCAATTTAAACACATATTAACATAATGTGATGATACATAGATAAAAAGGAAGGAGTGAACTGGTTTTACAGTGGTTGTTAGGTCATGTGTGGTGCATAATAACGTGCATCAATACCAGTGTGTAGTGCAGTTAAGATAAATACAAAGTGCACGTTTTCATTGTGCTACACATCAGCTGTTGTGAGTGTCACTGACTGTTAGTGATAGATAAGTACTGTTTCATTTAATGTACCATTGTTGTGTGTGAGGATTTTTATGTATTTGAGAGTAGTAAGATACCCAGTTATGTGTGTGTGTAAAGATGTGTGTCAACTCACGATTTCTGTGACATCTCTTTTTGTGTGTGTATGTGTGTGTGTGTGTGGATGTTAAACACAGTTTTAACATAGACTGTATGTTTATATATATATATATACGAGAATATTATCCTTTATATATATATATATATATATATATATGGTGTATTTACTTTTGTGAAAGTGTGTTTCACCCTAACCGGCAGCAGATTCAGAATCAGTCTTGCCCAAAGAGGAGAGCTGTGAGCAGTCTGTCATATGGGCCGGGGGGGTTGAATAGGGGGGGTTGAGGAGTCCTCACCTTGTTACCTACACTTACACCGACTGTCTGTTAATTACAGACACAACTGTCTGTATTTTTAATGGCAGCTTATTTGTTACAAGCTTTTTTCTGATATTGCTAATGCATTCATTAAAAACAAGTGTGTACTCTTTGCTGAAAATGTATTTGTTCTCTATTCATAGAGCTGAAATGACGATCGTAAGAGGGGAGAAAGGGGAAAACTGCAATGAGATCCAGGAAACGTCTGGGAAGGTAAATGTGTGACTTAATATTTATGAATATTGAAAATAAATGTTCATCTTTTCACATGAAAACAAAAGGTATTCAACCCTCAAGCATTAAACTCTTCACACATTTCTCACTGACAATCAATTTACAAAAGGTCTTAAACTAAAACAGAGTTTTATGTGATACTTAGACACTTCTCAGGTATATACAAAAGTGAACATGACTGGAAATTTCTGAAACTATAGGCTCTATCGTATCCGTCTAAATATGTTAAAAAAAAAACTTATATTTGTCAGTTTAACCATTCAGCTGCTATGGGACAGCAGCAGAATAAGAATTGTGTGTTGTACATTTTGTGATTTAAAGAAAACCTGCTAAAGGACCTATTTTCTGAATGATTAGTAAACCTAACTAAAATGTAGTCTCCTCATCATAACATACAATAGCTGGGTAAAACTTTAACCCAGAAAATTGATTATTGCTCCTATATTTGTACAAATATCAATGAAAATAGTTTATCTGACAATGTTTTTTACAGCCTGTAGCAGTGTCAGCCTTACTGCATTAAAGCTGCTGGTTGCTTAGACCAGTTTATTAGGTACATGCAGGTCAGTTGAATTGAACTGACCTTCTAATAAACCTCTTTACATGAATTTAATCAAAACTATTACAGTGATGTAGATTCAAAAATTTGAAGATTTTAATTTGTCCTGGTGATTTAATTATTAAGCCAAACATCTTTCCTATAAACAGTGTGGACAAAATAAAATAAACACCTCTCATAATGATACAATACAATTTAACAGTTTCAACAAACACTGAACATCAGAATCCGAATCAGAAAGGATTTATTGCCAAGTAGGTTTACACCTACCTGGAATTTTCTTTTGTAAATAGGTGCATACATTTAACATAAAGCATAAAAACACAATAAGTACTTCACATAAGAAAGAAATAACTGTATATAAAACAAAACACAAATATATACAAGATATAAAAAGTTAAATAAAGAGTAAAACGCAAAACAGATATATACAAGATATAAAAAGTTAAATAAAAAGTAAAATGCAAAACAGGAGAGAAATGTGGATGTGCAATATGCAATATACTGTTATGTGTGTTAATGTGACACAGAATTGAGGCGTGGGTGCGGGAGTCCAAGTCAGGTGGGGGGGTGAAGCCTAAATGAAAGAAACAGAACATTTACTGCAGCACTGTTGTATTAGTATTAGGTTTACCTAATGAACTGGCATCATCACATATGATTATTTTTATGGCAAAAAATATTTAAAATCCTGTGCCCCCACTAACAAATGCTTGTTCAGTCAGAAAAAGAAATTTAATTTGAAACATATATTTATAAAATTTGGATGAGATGAGCTTGATGACAGGTTTTTCTGTGTGAATACTTTGAAAACTGCTTCAGTAAAACCCTGTCCAGACATCCATCATGTTTAAACAGATTATGTTCGCAGACTAATATCCAATTTTAATTTAAAGACATATCAGACAACAGAAGTGTGTGTGTGTGTGTGTGTGTGTGCGTGTGTGTGTGAGAGAGAGAGAGAGAGAAAGGGCGAGAGAGAAAGAGCGAGAGAGAATGAAATGAGAGACAGTATGAGCAGTGATATACATATATTCTGAAAGCACATATGGAACAGTGTGTATTAATCTGTGGTAGATTTAGACACATACGCTAAATAAATCTGTGCCGCATATATGAACACATTCTCTTTACGTTGCATTAGGATTAAATCTCACTTACACTGGAACAAAATTGTATGTAAATGTAGAGGGAAATATCTGACACAAATACACTCACTCACTTATGCCAACAAGCCACAAGGGCGTGAGTTTATTTGTCTCGTGTGTGTGTGTGTGTGTGTGTGTGTGTGTGTGTGTGTGTGTGTGTGTGTGTGTGTGTGTGTGTGTGTGTGTGTGTGTGTGTGTGTGTGTGTGTATGTGTCTGTGGGTAACCAGGTCGGTTTAAAGTTGTTTTTTTATGTAATGTTTTATTTACTTCCTCGCATGATAAACAGATAAACAGGATGATGAGACAGAAGCCACTTGGGTGCCTGCTCTTAACAGGGCTACTCTGCTGGATGTAACACACACATACAGGTGATTATATGAAATATTTCATGTTTTATTTTATACAAAAACAAATCACAGCAATAAATTAAGTAAAGCTTCTTACACATTGGTATAGTTATTGTCATTGATATAAAACACTGAAAAGTCTCATGTGATGAGGTATTTCAGCTGAGTTAAAAAATAAATAAAAACTTCACGTAAAAGACAAATATTTTTACATATTTCTCTGGGACATTTCTCTGTTGCCCATGTAGTATTATTAATATAAAAGTTACCAGTGAGGATTTCCCAGCGCTTTACACATTTGAAAGGCTAGATTTGTTTTTATTAAACTGCTTTATTGATGGAATCACAGTAGTCACCACTGATATTCTGTGTAATGATTCCGTTATCATTGCAAGGCATTTTGAAAAGTAACAGACATGAAAATATAAGATATTGCTTTGTTAAAGGATAACTGTATGTTTTCTCTGCACTGTATGCAGAGAATAAATTGGGAATCATTTGGAGATGTGTGTGTGTGTGTGTGTGTGTGCGTGTGTGTGTGTGTGTGTGTGTGTGTATGTGTCTCCACAGATGCAGCTGCTGTCCTCTTTCGGATCAATCAGGAATGTTGGTGAGTAAAAGAAATGCCTGTTGTTATATTATCGGAGGCGGTTGTCAAATACTTGTAATGACTACTTTGACTTGATAAATCTGAGCTGTCCCTCACTACACGTAAAAGAGAAAGGTTATGTGTGACTAAACAGTTATTCAGTTTGAGCAGATTTACTTCGTTTTTACTCCTGGATATTGCGACTGTCACGGCAAACTTCTGAATGTGCAAAATGGGAATTTGGCTGTATATGTGCTGCTTTGAAGTTGATGGGATGCTTCGATGGATATTTATTTGTATTTACAAAAGTGCATGTAGTGTCGCAGACGTTAATGGTGAACATAGAACAAACCAGAGACTGACAGAATGCTATTGCCTGTGGGGCGGACAGTAAAGGACAGGGCAGGAGAGCTCTGCTCGCTGGTCTCTGTCAGAAATTTGGGTCTGAGGCTGATACAGATGCTGAAACCGCTGTGCAGGGCAGAAGTCAATCATTTACTTATGAGACGCTTTATACATGTTAATGTTCAGGGGGCTTAGTTTCTGGGTGTCGCTGTCCACTGCTGCGGTGCTGAAACACACTGCAGCACCAGGTAGGTGGACAGCGACACACAAAAGGCACAAAATTAAATGAAAAGAAAATGGTGCAATTCAAAGTCTGCACTACAAAATATTCTTACAAAATCCCACTTTATATGTAGTTTTTCTTTAAATAGCGTTGTTGAAATCAGTGATGGTAGTCAGTGAATCTGTTTATTATTCTGTGAGATGAGAAATTATCAGTACGATGGCTATTTGTTCGTTTCAAAATTTCCGTAATATTTGTTCACCTTAGAAACTTTTGTTTCAGGATTATTAACATTAAAAAAACGACTGAACTTATGGAATTTATGGACAAAGATGATGTCAGTAACTATGAAGGATGGGACAATTTGTCACTGCAGTGTCAGAGTGGACGGTCGGACTCGGGTGTGTGAAGGGAAAAATGGGGCAAGTGTTGACGCTGATATGGTGAAGTAGAGGGAGTGTGTGAGTGTGTGTGTGTGTGTGTGTGTGTGTGTGTGTGTGTGTGTGTGTGTGTGTGTGTGTGTGTGTGTGTGTTTGTGTGTCGAGGGTGGGGCAGAAACTTTATGTGAGAAAAGCTTTGTGTTGTAGGATTTGGGGGAGCTGGTGTGTGTGCTTAGGGCCATCAATACTGTGAGAGTTAAATACACTTTTCAAGTGCACAAAACCTGAAATGAGACAACAGCAGAGGTTGTCGTTTCTGGTATTGTTGTGACAAAAGCAGGTAGAACCAAACAAAATATGATTCCACAAAATAATGCGATATAAGCAGTGCTGTGTAAAGGGATGCTTTAGTGAGCAGTTTGTACACTTTCTTAGGTTACACAGAAAAACTAAATTTAAACTGAATCTACATTTTCTCCTCCGTTTTCAGCTGCTGGGCTGCGAGGACACGACGTGAAGGTGGACTCACCCAACAAGTGTGTGTGTGTGTGTGTGTGTGTGTGTGTGTGTGTGTGAGTGTGTGTGTCATGTAAAAATGGATCATCTTTAATGTTATCAGTTCATACCCACTTTGAGGCTACATTTTTCGTTCCAACATAATTCTTCTGGCTGTGTTAATTTGTACTGTAAATGTTGTGTATTTTCTTTTGCAATGTGAAAATTGTGACAAATATTTCTGTGTTAAAACTCGGCCAACATTACAGCCCCTGTAAATGTTTATTTACGTGGAGATTCATTTAAAGTATTGTGTGCGTAAAGATATTCCAGAAATCTAAATTACTTTGAGTACATTTTATTTTGTGACAGATCACATTTAATAAATGTATTCTCACTTTGAGTGGCTGGTCAGTGATCAGTTTAATTGTCATCCAGTTTGCAAATGTTGCACAAGTTGCTGCTGCTGCCTTCCCCGGTCTCCTCCATCTCTCTCTCCACTTGTGTCAGAGAATCTGAGCAGCTGCATGACGCCTGTCAGCATGTGGACTCAGTTTCCTACTCTCCACCCTCTGCTGAGTACACGACAAGCTTTGTTTAGTACCACACAGCCTCGGTTTGTCAGGATTTCATGTTTAGTTTCGGTGTCTGTGTGCACGAGAGAGGGGGGGCAGGGAGAGGGAGCATGGCGGCACGGGGGGGGGGGGGGGGGGGGGGGGGGGTGTATTGCTCACAGCCTCTCTCTTGGTCGGAGTGGGGGAGAGGAGAGCGCACACATGAGGAGGCAATCGTGACAGTGGGTTGTGCTGAAACACCCGGCATCTGTGAACACGACTGGATTATGAATGTATGGATGTGATTGTTTGAACCGATGTGATATGGAAATAAAATAAAGCGATGGAAATCCGCATGTCCGTCTCTGCGCTTATGTAACACACACACACACACACACACACACACACACACACACACACACACACACACACACACACACACACACACACACATGCACAAATCCCATCTCATCTCCTCAATGTTTTGGAAAGGGGGAATTTACTACTTCGATGGAAATCTCGCGAGATTCTAAAAAAAATATATATCGAAAGCTGTGTTGGGGATTGTAGTTTTTTTTCTAACCGTGCAGCCTGAATCTGAGCTTTGCAGCAGAGGCGAGAGTTTAAGAGAAACCTGGCCCAACATGAGTCAATCTATGCGCCACGATGGCTCAGTGCGCATTCCAGTGGTTTATCAGCAGCATGATGCAGTCAGAATCCCTCAAATAGCCGAGTGACTCATGTCGAGGTGGGAGCAGGCTGACCTCACAGACTGGCAGCATGTAAACCAGTGAGCTGCCTCGAAGGGGCGGGAGGACGAGTGCACTTCTCACCAATGAGGGCATCCTTTCATTCATAAAGTGGTGTGGGCAGTTTTTTTTCTCCGAAAGCGTGGGTTCGGAGGGTTTCATAATCCTGACTGAGACTGACAAACCTGTTCCGGCCTCAGCCAATGGCAGCCTCCGGATGGGAGCTACCGGACCGCTCAGCCAATCGCTGCTCGTCCCGGTCTCCCTTCATACAGAAACCCGAAGGACCGGGGGCCGCTCCGGGCTTGATTGACGTGTGAGTGCGCGAACCGGCGGCGCGTCGCGACCGGGAGGCGGCCAGTGGGGAGCAGAGGGGGCGGGGCCTCGCTCGAGGTGGGCGGTGCACTTTAAATTAGGCTAGACAAGTGCTGGGGGAGTGTGTGTGATGCTACAACCTCCTTACAAAGGGACTCTCTCTCACGTTGTGCCTGGGAAATTAGAGCACACATTGCCTTCACAAAATTGAGGTCTCCACGCACACTCTCCCGCACCCACGCCGAGTCACCGCAGCCATGGAGTGGATGAACGCCGAGGAGACGCTGCGCCGGGCCGAGGCGCCTCTCTTCTGGGTCGGCGCCTGCACCGTGGCCTCCCTGGCGCTGTGGCTGCTCTACAGGCTGCTCTCCGGCTTCAGGATCTGGGTCCTGGGGAACGGGCAGCTGCTCTCCCCGAAGCTGGGCAAATGGGCAGGTGAGTGGTGGTGGTCACGAAGTATAGACAGGTCGCACTCGACGGGGATTGGAGCTCAAACTTCCCACTGGCTGGCACAGGAAGGAAGGGCTGCGTTTCTGGTGCGTAAATTAGGGGGTTCGATTCCAGGGGGAGGCTGCTGTTGCGTAACAGGCGCCGGTAAACAGCTGTTTGACCACATAATGCTCTTTATTAGCTCAATTGGATGTGGGGTCTTTTTTTTGTGTGTGTGTCTTCTCTGGCGTCAAGCATTTTCACCGTCTGCTGCCAGGGGCTCCAATCAGAGGTTTCACCCACACTTGGAGAGGTAATGGGGGTGGGGGGATTGCCCCACATTGGTGAGCCAGGAGCCAAATTGCGCAGGCTATGCGCACTTTTCTAAGAGAGCTGTTTAATGTGGGTGAGCTCTTAACCGGCGCACTCCTGAACCACGTTAACCCATCCGCATAATGTAGGACAAACCCTCCTGCTCAATTAAAACGTGACCTACATCCAGATCATTTTGTCCGCGTTCGACTTTATTGGAAAAAGGTGTCACTCTAGGTAGTGTATCCTACTTGTGTTGAATCCCATTTAGCGTCACTTTGTGTATCAGTATATGCAGGTGCCTTTGCTCGTGTGGTCGGCTGCTCAGCCCTTCCTCCCAGTCACATCTACCTGTCCCAGTCCGTTTGCCCCACATATGGTGAGATGAGATCACCACGTCATTCCTCGGATGTGACTCCTCTCTATATTGCACTTTTTCAACGTGCCTGGTAAAATATCCCCGAGTTGCCATTCAGATCCGAGTGGATTTTGTTTTTGTTTAGCGACTAGTCTCCTAGGAATCGCCCTGCCATGGTTTGACCAACTTCTCCAGTCTCTTTTTTTTGTGAAGACCGCTGCGTCTGGAGCCTCTTGCTGCGCAATTTGTCGAGCCCCCCCCCCCCCCCCCCCCCTTTTGCATCGGGATAGGTTGATAAAATCTAACCAAAAGAAATATGGATTTCTCTAATGCACAAAAAACGGTGATCCGGACTGTTTGACTGTTTTTTTTCTCAGAACTCATTTAGTTTATCTCTGCTCTGCATCAGGACGCACTTTGCTTCCAAATCGTCGTTTTTTATAAGTGGGGGGGTTTAATTGATGCCCTGGATGAAACGCAAGGCGCAAATATATAAGTTGTGTAACCAACGTGCGTGTTTTATTAGTGATTGTGCTGGAATATGCGGAGGAATACCAATGCACACCGATGAGTCATGCACTTCCTCCTCACTTCGTCATCCATTGGTCATATATAACTTGTGACGTCCTCCCTCCCCCCACAGCAACACACACTCTCTCTCTACCTGTATATCAGATATAGCTCTATATGCACTATATGTTGCATTTCTACACTTTTCATGAGCAAAAAGACTCATTGTCCTTGTTGTTTTAGCAGAATCCGATTGTGATGCAGCTTCTCTATGACATCAACTATAATGGATAAATGAGAAATATTCTGTGTTACATTAGCACTCAGAATTAAAAAGTGTTGAGGATTCCTTTAAAGCAGTAGCAGTTTTAAATACCTGTTCTATAAAGGATTCACATTGGACTGGTATCAACGCTCCATGGAAACTGTTGCACAACTCTTCTGGACCATGCACATTTCTTTTTCACTAAGATACCCTTTTCCTTAAGCTCACATGCCTCTCCCAGAAACCAGTTTTGGCCACCTGGCCTGTCGGACGAGTCCTGGATGCTTATTTCTAATCACAGCAGTTGAGGCCCTGTGAGTCAGGGTTGAGGGAGGGTGCATGGAGTTCCGGGATGAGGTGATCTCCTCAGCTGGTTGAACCAGATGTGCAGGTCTGGTCAGGTTGTTGGCAGTGGTGTGATTTTCTTTACGTAATCCCTTGTGTCAAGTCACGGTTTACCTGTCTCCACCTTTTTAATTAGAGGACAGAGGCACATGTTGCAACAAGTTTGACTCCCCAGACCACTAAGTCCAGTTTGTATTGTTCTTTATTCCAATTCACAATCATGTGAACATGAGAGAGAATAGTATTGTGGCACTAACAGCTTCAAGACAGATTTTTGTAGGATTTTCATTCGTGTTCTTCCACTTCTGTCCTCAATCAACTCTTTTCCTGTGGGGAAGGTACAGTTTTGTGTGTATGCATGTACCAACATGTTTTGTATCTAGACTTGTAAGGGAATTTTTGACAAGTGTGAAAAAACAACAGCTAACAAGATTTAAAGTCATGATACCTTGTTAGTTCAGCCATAAAAAAAGATTCTTAGACAGACATACTTTTTAGACACGTGCTGTCTGCAGGAGACGGCTTGGATGTCCTGCTCAGGCAGGTTTGTGAGATATGCAGGTGGTTGGGGTCTTGTTAGTTCAGTAAAGGGATAAGAAATTACTTCCTTTTTTGGAAGGTTCAATTACATTTGTCAGTATGTGATGTATTTTTAATATTGAGTTTGAGTAGAAGTTTTAATGTCACATAACATGCAGCCATTGCTTGCAGAGCAGAGGAGAGCAGAGAAGGGATTTCTCTGGAGTTTCTCTGCCAGAGAATGGTCTTCCCCTTAGTGGATGGGACACCTAGTGGCACAACAGGAGCACTACAGCATGAGTCAAGGTGGCTTCCCCAGCCTCTCTTCAGCACTTTGCGAGCACACCATCTCTTCTCCTTCCAGCCCAATACATGTCTGCAGCTCAGTTTTTTGTTATTATGCCCTGAGCAGAGAAATGGCAGTTCCCTGGATCATGATGAATTTTTTTGGGTGCGGATTTTTGGTAAAAAGACCAATTGATTCATCTGTGAGCACAATCCCGTTTGTGAAGATATTCAACCATTGAATTAACATTTAAAGACCCATCCCAGTATTTCACAGTATCACTTTGCAGCATTTTTTTCTAATGAAGGGCTCAATATCCCTGCTTTTCTTTCCAGTGGATCAGCTTTTCACTCTGTAGTGTAGTGCTTAGGTTTCTCCTCACAGCTCTGCTACCTCCTCCACTCTTAGCCCCCAGCATCCCGCATTATGTTAGGGTGTGTGTATGTGTGTGTGCGCTTGCATGTGAGTTTGAATTTTGGCTCAAGCAATAAACATTTTGGGTTTGCAAATTTATCAATACAAGATGGAGGTTACAGGGCAACGCTAATTATTACAGAGAATAACTGTCCATGTAATTTATGAATAGGGATTAGGCTTCATTCATGGTAAGGAAAATGCACGTGTGTGTCTGTGTGCGAACTTCAACTGAGGGTGTGTGTCCACTTGTTCATCCTCGTGAATGTGCTTCCCCCAGTGCTTTGTGTGTATGTGTGTGTGGGCGGAGAGAGAGAGAGAGTAGAGAGAGAACACTGCTGGTCATGTGATGAACACGCTCTGTGACACGTGCCAGAACCAGGGATGCTGGGTAAAAAAAAAGCTCTCTGCATCTCCCTCATTTAAAGCTCTTCTCAACCCTCCCACTCTCACTCCATCTTTCTATCCAGCCTGTTGTATTTGTTTTCCGATACTGCATGATGCACTCTTTACATTTTGTTTACATGAGCACGTTTTATTTTTTCTACATTTATCTTTATTTTTTATCTCATCTCATTGTCTCACGAACAAATCCATTAAATTCATGATTTCCCTGAAATTATATCAGTGATGACCACTACTGATATTATTTTGAATTGTGAATATACACAATAGAGGTTGATTTGAAAATATGCTATTTATCAAGAAAAGAAAAAAACATACAAACATTTTGTTATGTGACTTTAAAATCATTACTCAGGGTTTTCTGGCCCCAGCTGAGATTATCATGAACGATTTATATCAAGTAACTTGGTCATTATTACTTGGCTTTTTTTCAAAGCAACTGATTAGTTAAATGGGCTGGGGCTGCATACAACAATAATATGCATTATATTGAACAACCTTCAATTGTTTTCTTGTGAAGGTTGATAAATAAAATATTCTTCAAACTACTTGTGAGTCCCACAACTGACTAAAGCCACATTCATTGTCATATGAAATAACTTCTTATGATTTCAGAGGTTGGGACAAAGGAGCTTTTCGATATTGAACACTGGTTCAAAGAATTTTATGATAATCAAAATAGTTGTAAGCCTAACTGAATAATCTTATCAGTAGAAATAGGCATTTGGACGCTTCACACGGACAACGAAACTAGAAATTTTAATTGATTTTAAGTGTGAGATCTTAGAGCAACTCCTAATCCAAGTTAGCAGAAAGCTGCTTTGTTCTTGTGAGGCAGGACCAGGCTCTGGTCATCTCACGCCTAGACTACTGTAACTCCCTCCTGGCAGGTCTACCTGCTGGTGCCATCCGACCTTTGCAGCTCATCCAGAATGCAGCAGCTCGACTGGTTTTTAACCAACCTAAATTCTCTCACACTACTCCGCTCCTCCGCTCCCTTAACTGGCTACCAGTGGCCGCCCGCATCCGCTTCAAAACATTGGTACTTGCATGCCGTGCTGTGAAAGGATCCGGTCCAGTCTACATCCAGGACATGGTCAAACGTTACACCCCAGCCCGTTCACTCCGCTCTGCTTCGGCCAATTGGCTCGTTGCTCCCTCACTGCGAGCTAAACACTCATCAAAATTACGACTGTTTGCTGTCCTGGCTCCTAAATGGTGGAATGAGCTCCCCATCGACATCCGGACATCAGAAAGTTTACACATCTTCAGCCGCAAACTAAAAACACACCTTTTCAGACAATATAAAAAAATTACTAACAATTTTTGAAACTAACAATTTAGTAGCTCTTAAATGGCACTTACTTAAAGCATTTTGTAGTTTTGCTTTATTTTCGAAGAATTTGTACTTTCTTGATTCCTGTTGTTCTTGGTTTGTACCCTCTGGGTTGAATGCACTTATTGTAAGTCGCTTTGGATAAAAGCGTCAGCTAAATGTAATGTAATGTGAATCTTGATTTCTGTCTGTCAGCGCCTCCAGGAGAAGAATGTAGTCATGTTGTGTCATTGTGATCTCTCGTGTGTAAAACCACAAACATTCCTCACCTACAAATAACGGGCATTTCAAATGGTATCGAAACAAAAGCGGCCTAAGAGGTTTTCGATTGGGGGGGAGGAAGTGTTTTTTGATACTGATAGTCTTGGTCAACGTTTTGAATCCTGGCTGACCATTTGATTTTGACAGATAAAATATGTTCAGACAAGGTATCAGCCTCATAACAATCACACGTACAATGTGCATTTGTTTGCGATGAGACAAAGCTTCAGTGTTATCTACCTGAGGAAGTAGGTACTAGTTATTTTTTAAAGTATAATTTCCTTTTGTAGAGAATCAACCAGTTTGAAGTTATGTCTAACATGCAGGGATGTACGTGATGCAACATGCAGTTCATGGATGCTGTCACCAGATAAACGTCAGCAGGTGATCTCACTGATAAACATCTTCCAGCCGGAGACGACTGACAGACTAATGAAGTGAAGGCAGCTGCTGCAGGCTTTGTACAGTCTGTTCTCAACAATGGCACACGAGGCCAAACAGAAGTTTGTTCCCTGCCCGAGAATCACCTTGTCTCAGTGCAAGTAGTTGTGAAGAAGGAAACTATCGATTTTTGAACAAGGCATGTGGGAGGGAGGGAGGGAGGGAGACTATTTTTTGCTCTGTACCCAAATATAGATGCCGGTTCTATCTTGAGCACCACTGAAGTACATGTTCTCCTTTTTTTTCTGTCTCTTACCCTCCCTCCCTTCATTTCTCCCTCTCCCCCGGGCCGATCAAGCTTTTATTTTTGTAGACTTTTATATTACCCAAGTGACTTTTTATCCCCTGCTATTTAAAGCTGTGTGTTTGAATATAGATGGTGGGCGGTTTGAGAATGGTGTGTGTTTGGGTGAGTGAAGGGGGGGGGGGCTGGCTGTCTTTGGATCTTCTGCTGCATCCCTCCCTCCCTCCCACCTATCTTTTTCCTCTTTCTCGCTCTCTCTCTGAGGTGGGAGGGGCTGCTGCACGTTGATAGGCGAGTTTGGGGTGCGACAGATTACATAACAGTACGTAACGAGAGCAGGGCATACAAGGACCGCAGTCTCTCCTCACTGAGAATCTTAATTGGGGATTTTGGTGGTGGTGGGGAGGGCAGAGAGGGGAGGGTTTTGTATTTTGTCTGTGTGTGCGTGCTCATTTCAGCACTGTCTTGCTGTCTCTTTGCATAGGAAGTGGAATCTTCCAAAAATCTTCATTCCCCCCCCCTGTGTGAAACAGAAGATCATCATAAATTTCTACAAACTAACTAGTAGATCTGGCTGGTTTCCTTGCATTAGTGAATGAATAGAGATCTGAATCTTCATATTCATTAAAATGATCTTTATAATGAGCTTTTCAATGATGCACCAAAACAGAATTCCATCAACTTGTGTTGTGTGGTCATTGATAAATGATTCAGATTCTTCCGATGCTGCCTAGGATAATCTATAATCAAAGATTTGTCACAAGTATCAGCAGATGTCTGATCATCCTTCTCTTTTCCCACTGCTCATTGCATCAGTTTGCAGTACTGGTATGGGGGGGTGTTAGGGTGGATGGGTGAGGATGCAGCAGCATCCTGGTCCTGGTCGTCGTGGTGATTGTGTGATGCTGGTGGTGGAGGATCTTGTTGGTATTCAGGTGCTGCGGCAGGCAGGCAGCTCCCAGACGAGGCAGAGCTGGCGCGCTGCTATTTTTACTCCTGCTGCTTTTTTTAGACGCTCGGAATATAGTGAGCAGGCAGCAGCAGGGGCTGCTCCACTGCTGAGGGGAGGGGAGCAGAGGGGAGGGGGACAGAAAAGGCTGGGGGATGTCAATACCTCTGGACGTGATGTGCAGCACTAAAGCACACGGGAGAAGCTGTAGTGCAAACGCGCCCCCGTCAGGGCGCTCGGAGAGTCAGCAGGGAACCATGTTCTCTAGCTCAGCTCCAGAGCATCGGTGCTGCGGTAATGAATGAGAGGCAGTGGAGCTCACATCCCCTCTGACAGCACACGTGTGGACTTCTATCTCAGTGAGGACAATTCTTGACACAAGACATTACCTAACTCCCTTTATCACAACCTAACCATCCAAACTAAATGCCTAAACCTAATTCTAACCCTAAAACCAAGTCCTAACCCTCAAACAGCCCAAAGGTGAGGATTGGTCAAAATGTCGTCTTTCCAAAGATGTCCTCACTCTGTAGGGTCATGATTTAAAAAAAGTAGAGGAACACACGCATGCGTTCATGGATCCACACATTCCAAATCCGTCTATTACTTTTTTCTTTCTTTTGCACACTCTCATACGTGGGTTCCCCATCAACACACACTCAGCGCACGCCTGAGTCTTCTCTGAGCGTCACTGGCTCTACTTTTAGTCACGTGCCTGCTTGCTTGCGTAGGTCCCTTTTTGTTAAATTTGCATGTGTGTCCTAGATGTAAGGTGTTGCTCACGTGAAAGTCCGGATATGTGTGTGATATTTGAAGGGTTTATTCTGCTTGTACACGAGTGACTGTGTTAAATAGGTGACCGATTTCCCCTTAGTTAAATTTGCAGTTGTATTAAACGTCATTATTGAAGGGTTTTCAACAACTGGCATCAAATAGCGTTCTGTTGTACTGTAGGTGTGGCTGATCATGATTTGTAAGTCTTTCTCCCATAAATCCATAAATGATTTGGGTGACACAGGCCTTTTGAACATCCCAGAATACTTCTTGTTCTTGTATTTGTTTGACTAACGATGGATGTTGGCAACTCAAAAAGCAAAACGCCTCTAACTCCAAAAGAACTCTGTGTCCTCATCCCACTGCACTCGGTCCTCCTGCCCCTAGACACACACTTCACTCAACGTTTATTGAGAAAATCGCACTATTATATAATGGGTGGGAGGAGTGTAGTCATTCATAAGACGAGGAAGAGGATTGGGGTGGTGGGGTATAAGTCCTGGGGAGGGGTTGGCTGTGGGTGCACAGTGGAAACAAAGTTTATTGTCCTCAAAGAAGAGGCGATAAAAAGTTCTCAGTGATTATTCCTCTTTTTTGCCCCTTTTCCATCCAGTTCCTCATGTTTCTCTCAAGTAAACGGTCAGATTATTTGCAAACTGTCTCCACTCCATCTTTCCTCCCACTCCCACACATCCAACCGACACAGTCTCACTTTCCATATTCCACTTTCACACTGTTTAACATCTTTCACTTTAATTCCTTTACAGTTTTACTCTTATTTGAATTCCATTGCACTGGTTTAGGTCATTTAGTTTGTATTTTCAGTTGACCGCTCTGTTACACAAATATCTGTTTTTGAATCATTTGAAAGAGCAGAGTTGGAAAATGTTTTTTTTCCCACTTGAAATTTACCTTTTGACTAATGAGAACATTTGAGGCAATCACCTGTTTGGGAAGAATTTAGGAGCACGTGGTGCAGAGGAGAGATTGACACTTCATTTGCTTTACAGTATTCTGAAAATGCACAGCCTGACACGTTTCACTCAGATAAGCATTTAACTGTCATGCTGTCGTTTTAAAAGGTGGTGGACTGCGTGCGTTTCAAGCACACAGGACATTCTTCCACATTCACCCCTGATGTGGAAGTTCAGTGATGATGCATTTCGCCAGATAACACATTCTGACACGCAGGTGCAGCTCTCAAAACGTGAAAGTCAGTCATGCAGGGCAGACAGACTTGCATTCCAGCTGCATGCCTTTTCTTTTGGGTACATATAATCTAACCGGAGTAGAATGTGTTGAGTGTGCTGTTGTTCATTGTGCTTGTTCATTGTATCCAAATCATGATCTTGACTCACACCTATATGCCGTCTCATTTCTAATCGACAAGAATAGTGCAGGCATTTAAATTAGGGACATCAGACGCATCAAAACGCATGCTTGTTCATTGTCATAACAAAAGAAGCCCGCCCATAATGTTGCATTGTCTTTGCTGTCTCCCACTATGGAATAATAACCCAGCCTTACTCCACATGATGCAGAGTAGTGTTAACGTGGCAGTGAAATGTAGCCAGTGAGAGAAAAGCCCAGAAAAGTTTGTGTAAAGGACAAATAAAAACAACAAAATGAAATCAGAAGAAAATCCAGCTCGTACCGGAAAAGAATAGTGATGTAAATTCTAATTAAGAAAACTGTGGGGCTCATTTTCTGATAATAGTGCAGCTCTCCACACATTCACTTCTTCACTTAGTTTTACTCCTTCACCTTAAACCCTCATGATTTATCTGTTTTACAGTTTCTGACAAACTGCCATCTTCGGCTCAAATGACTCGGTACATCCAGTGTTTCTTATCATGCACCTTCAACATAACATATGGAAGGAACAATCTGAGGCTCAACTTGTTTTTTTTTATCCTGAGGACTGTTGAGGAATTTCTGACCATCCTCGCACATTACCTCTGTACACCATGAGGAGAATAGAGCCTGTCTAATTCCACACATACTCCCTTCTCTCTCCAAGCAGTACCCAAGGTCAGGTTCTAGGTAAAGGGCCAACTAACAGTGCATTGTAGTGTCTACTGTCTACATTGATGGACTTTCAAATCGAATTCACATGCCCCAGACAGAGAGGCACCAACTGTAACTCTTTCCTAAATTACACCAGTGGCAAGGATTTAAGGACACAGTGGGATTTAGGAATGCATACTTTGGATAAACCTTCATGAAACAGTGACAGCGATTCTAGCCATTCATGTATGATGTGCTGTTAGAATGGGTGACGCAAGTAGAGGGAGATATACTGGGATGCTGTGGGAGACATCTTCACACTTGGGGGGGGTGATAATTGCTCGTGTTACTCTGTTAGCGTTTGAATATTGTTCCACCTTCTGGTTTCCTTGATGCATCAAGTCTACATTCAAATCTTCTGCATAAGACCTCAGCGGCTGCCTGAGTTCTCCTTTCACCAGCTTCAAGATAACTTCCATTACAAGGACAATTTATTCTGTACTTGGATGAATGAATGAATTTTAGAAACATGAGGTTTTCACCTGCCTGCTGTATTTTAGCCAAAAATAGCATGTGTGATTAGATGAAGCTTATAATTCATTTCATAAAGAACTGGCTTTATGAGGAAGCGGTTGCTGTTTCACTCCCCCAGCCATTTTACTTTGCAGTGAACGCAGCCTCCTCTTCCTCCGTCTGCCCCCCCCCCACCTGCATCAGCAGAGAGCCTCACTTGGTACAGCCGGCGCCCATTGAGGCTTTTCTGCCACGGAGTGTTTCATTCTTAACACGGGGGAGGTTTAAAAATAACAGGGATTCTGCTCTCTCTCTTTTTTATTTTTTTCTGCTTTTGACTTTGTGCAACACTCTGTTTCTCTCGCTCTCTCTCTCTTTTGCACTTCCCTCCTCTCATTCACTCACTTGCCCCCCCTACCCCTTCATCCCCACTGCCATCTCTATTCTATCTGTTTCTCCTTTACTCGTTCTCTCGCTTTGCTCCAGTTCTATTTTTAGCCACCCCCAGGATCCCTCCTCATCCCCTCGTCTCCCCCCTACCCTCCCTACCCCACCTCACCCTGCTCCTCCCGCTCCATGTTCGTCATCGCTCCCTCCTCCCTGCATCCCCTCTCTCATCTCTTTTTTTTTCTGCTCTCCAGCTCTTTGTCAGAGAATGTCCTCTACCTCTATTAATCTTTCATCAAGCCTTTACTAATAATATATTCATGATGCATAGCCATCCGTGTGTGTGTGTCTATGCTTGTAGATTCATGTGTGCCCCCCCCCCCCCTCACCACCACCACCACCTTTTTTTTGTCTTGTGTCTGTCGCTCTACCTCCCTTGTTCTTCTTTCTTCCACCCTCCGTCTCTCACCAACCTCCCCTATTCTTCCGTCAGTCAAGCAGGGGTTGATGGGCAGTGAAGGTTTTAAAAATAGCCCCTGCTTTGCTTGACAAGGTGAGGAGAACTCTGAACACAAGGCGAACATCAGCTCCTCTCCTTCTCCCCTTGCTGCTTCCTCTTTTAACGTCTTTTCTCGCTGCTTCTAAGAATTCTTCCCTCTTCTTTTACCAAATTGTTGTGTTCCTCTCTGTTTTGCCACCATTGTCTTTTCTCCATCGACACTAGAAAAATGTTTGTCAGAATACTAAACTGTTAAGCGATTTAATGCGGGATTAATATGCAAGAAACCCTAATCTAATACCTCACCAGCTGCTCCTGGTGAGGTATCAGTGGTTGTGGGCGGCCTTCTGATTCTTATACTTTCTTCTTTCTTCATTCTGCTCTTATCTACATCATCTCATCTGCACCTCTATCTCCTTTCTCTCTGTCGACTTTGTGGCGCAGCCTTTGTGATTTCACTTCTATCTGCACCATCTTGGGTTGTATTGTATGTATCGCTGCTGCAAAATCAAACCGCACTTTGAGAATGAACACCTCAGTAGGCATCTCGTTCAATAGAAAAACGTTATTCGACTGATCAAACGCTTGTCATTATTCAGAGGTTACTCGGCTCTGTCTGACCCTTCCCAACAAGCAGGAGAATAGTGTGTGGGGTGTGTCCGACAACAGATTTGCGTCACTTTTAATTCACCTGTGCTTAACTACATAACAATGATAACAACTGAAAGTGGCCCAACCTGAAGCGAAGGTGTGTCATAAGCCTCAGAACAAGGAGGTGCAGATTTTAGGGCGTTTTAAGTGCGACTTGTACAGGTTGAGATTTATGTGTGTTTTATCTGTGACTGACATCATGGATACCTTGCATACATCATCATGTCTTTATAATGAGTCAGACTAGGAATGCTTGTGAGCTCATTTGAGTAGAGCTGGTGAACTGAGGATAAACACTAAAAATGAAACCATTGTTTTAATTGTTCATAAATCTGCAGTGAATATGAGGCATTTTGAGCTTGTTCATAACTTTTGGAAGATCTACTCATTAGGTAAACAAGATTTTGACATGGAACCAATACTGACCATTTTTTAAAAACTTTTCTTTCTCAATAGTTGTGACGGGAGCCACGGATGGAATTGGGAAATCCTATGCGGAGGAGGTGAGGCTCGTGGACCCTTATTTATTTCATTTCTTTCACGGGAAAGCGGTGACTCATGCACACACACCGTATTCACTTATAGGCCACGGTAGGGGAGAGCCCTTACAGGTGGTGAAGAGTCCTCACATATGCACACACTTCAACACAGGCTCATACAGAGGCTCACGTTGAATAGGGGCTCCCCTGCCACGTGTTGGGCTCGCAGTGTGTTGCTGTCGGTGCTACCTCTTGCCACGCAATGGCAGGCCTCCATTACACAATGCTTTATACCAGGCAAAGTTTTTAAGCCTGTTACTATCTATGCAGAAACACACTCGTTCAATGTTGTTACAGCCAAAGATCAACCCGGCTGAAGATCTCCGGTTGAATCAGCTACATCACTGTCAAAACATGGCAAGAATGGGGTGAAAACTCACAAAGTCAGTACCACAGTTCCACGAAGTCTTTCATGCTCAGTCAAAAGTCTCTTCTCTGCAAGCATGTTTCCAGTAAAGTGAGCACAGGCGAGATTACTCGTTGAGGTACCTTCGATACATTTTGGGTGATGCCAAACATCTGATTCAGAGTGGAGGCTTAGAAACCTAAAACTCCTACACTTGAGCGAGTTGGCACAAGAACATTTTTTTTTCCTGCTCATGCTCATGTGATGTGTGTGTGTGTATATTTAATTGACCCTTTCTTCCTTCCTAGCTGGCTCGCCGTGGATTCTCCATGATGTTGATCAGTCGCTCTCAGGACAAGCTGGATGACGTGGCCAGGTCACTTGGTAAGTGATTGTGTGTGTGTGTGTGTGTGTGTTTGTCTTCCCAACATCATGGAAACCTATTCTGGCTGAGAGCACAGTAAAGGGCTGATGAGGATGTGTGTATGGGCGGGCAGTGACGTGCAACCTCCTACCCAATCAGCTACAGGGTTTCCGAGGCCGTGATAAAGGGGCGTATCTCCAAAACAAGTTAGAATTGAGTCACTCGAGCAGAAAAATGTGTTCACAGAATCTGTTGTTTTGTGAGTAGTCTCACTTCCCTCTAAATCCTCCGGCTGTGTTTCACTCCCTCACTGATTAAAAGGACAGATGCATTATCTGGCCTGATTTAGGAAACTGAGATATTTGTTAGAAACACATCAGACTTCCACACAAACCGGAGCAACACATTGGAAATAAGTGTCTGTGTGAAAAAGATCAACTTTTTTTTCCATCTCTTCATTGCTGGCCAGACTCCAGATTCTCACAGAGACTGAACAGTGACTGCAACCCCCCCCGGCCGTCTCCTTGTTTAAATAGTGCCCTCTCCCCGTCTCGCTCTCCCTCCATCTGTCTCTGATGTCCCCCACAGAGCAATTTCCCCTGTCGTGCCTCAAGTCCACAGAGGGGGCTGCTGGGTACAGTCACGAGCAGGTTGCGGCGTGCCAAACTCCGGCACTCCTCCCTCACGATGAGTCTGATAACGCCATCCCTCCTTGGCACGTAGCCGGGCAACCAATAGCGTTTTTATCCTCTCTCTTTTGCAAACATCTCATTTTGACTTGTGATCACATCTAACTGGCAAACCCCATAATACTGTACTTTTCCAATGTGGCAGCCTGAGCCCTTAAAATCTGCTGCTTATTTTTCTTTAAGTTGCTTTTATTGTTTTTCATTGATATGCACTAACAGTGGTGTGATGACTTTAATCCTTTATTTTTGTTTTTTCTTTATCTGGTCTCACCACTGACTCCAGCACATGGAGACAGACACACTCCTGGTCCCTGCTGAGGCACATCCCAGCAAATATCCTCTTATAACTCCCTCTGCCACCTATCAGCTAAACAAGTCTTTGGACAATAATTTCTAATTGCAGCAGGCCGTCATACATGATGATGAGAGAGGGAGGGAGGCAGGGGGAGATGGTTTCTGGGCTGGTTTGTTGGTATGCAGCGCCCCCTTCAGTCCGTGCCTGGTTTCAGAGCCTGGGCCTTATTCATTTGAAAGGATCCAGGGTTTTAAAAAAGGGGATTTACTCTTGTGTTGGGTTAGGGTTTTGTGAGTTTGTTCTGTCAGGGCATGACCGCTCATGACGGATCTTAATCATGAATTCATCTGATCGCTTCCAACTCCTAAAATATTACCTTCTTTCTTACACTTTAAAACACTTTTTGGGTCATTGTCAGTGTTAACTTGTTGCTTTCTCCTTTTCATAGAGGAGCAGTTTAAAATAGAGACCAGGACCATTGCTGTTGACTTTGGAAAAGCGGACATCTACTCCAAGATCGCGGTGGGGCTGGCTGGACTTGAGATCGGCGTACTTGGTAAGAGATGTTTTAATTTAGTTTGTTTCTTGCAGAATTCCATTCTCTAAAATATGTATGATGCAAGGAGTGGGAACATTCATCCTTTCTGTCCATATTTCAAGTTAAGTTTGGTTTTCCATCTAGTCTCCAGATTAGTAAACTGACCTAAATGATCGAGACCTGTTGCTGAGAGTAAAGCAGCAAGATCTGAGACAATCAATGGCCTTTTGCAACTTATTTACAGTGTGTATAGGCTGAGTGAGACACGTGTTTGGTACAGGAGATGAAGTCTTGGGTTTCAGTGTTGGCCTATTGTTCTTTTATTGAGTTTTACTGTACATTAGACATGACTTGTGTTATTCAAATGATCCAACACTAATTCAATAAAAAGTAGCCCATCTTTTAAACTCCAGCAGCAAAACGAAGCGATATTGACTTATTGTAGACTGAGTTCATGGTTAATATCTGATTGGATTCTCATGACATTTTTGCAAAGGTGACACATTACCAGAACAAGAAGGATGATTTTGTTTTTCTTTAAAAAATTAATTTGTCTGCTGTTAAACAAGCTTTAAAGAATTAATTGGACGTGCATCACAATAGATTGAACATGTTTTTAATATCAGCTGTGTGGTTAACATGTGACGACTGGAGCTCACGCTGTACTTTTTAGTTGCGCATTTAAGGAACTCTTTGTCCTTTTTTTATGATGCCAATTGTGCTCTACTGGTTGTAAGGTGTGGCTGTGTCTAGTGTGGCGTCAAAGCATTGTGTGTATCATTTGCTTTTGCTGCCATCCTGTGGTGAAACTTTAAGCTGGTTTGAGTTATCCTGCTCAAGTTTATGAAAATATTATAATAATAACTATTTTTAACCAACCTTTGTTTTCAACAGTCAACAATGTTGGTGTGTCTTACTCCTACCCTGAGTACTACCTCAACATTCCTGATCTGGACAACGTGAGTTTTTTAAATTATTTATTACAAATTGTCTTCATTTTGCAGGTGTAAATTCAGTTTGCTGCTAGTTTTCTATTATTTGAAAGAAAAAAGCATTTGAATTATTTTTCAAAAGCGTTTCTTTGCCTTTTGCTCCATAGTTTCGTAGTGGTCAGTCTTTATCCTGTGTATTTCACCGACGTCTGCTACCTGTCGAATATCTCTGTTGATGGGACATGCGCTTATATGCGAGTGTGTAGCTGACCGGCACTTTCTTTGTTTCAGTTCATCACATATATGATCAACGTCAACATAACCTCAGTGTGCCAGGTAAGTTTGCCTCAGTACTGAATGACTTTTTCTCTTCAGAGTAAGCGTTCCACACACACTCGGTGTGATTTAAAGATCTGTGGCTGCTTCTTTCCTCACTTTCCCCATTTTTTTTGTTCCTCTCCTCCTCTTCTTATCTTTCTACCATGGTACCTGCAGTGTCTCAGTTGTTCCCAAAGCAACAGTGGTCTACACCAACGCTGTCTGTACTCGCCACCCACGCAACTCTCTCTCCCTCTCTCTCTACCTCATACTTTTTTATATTTAATTTTGTATAAGTCTTTCCCAGTCCCCATGTTCTTTTTGCGTGATGCTTGACATTAACTGAGCTTGTCTTGTTGTTGTTCTTGTAGATGACCCGTCTGGTGCTGCCCAGAATGGCTGAGAGGTGAGTGAAATGATGGGCTTCCATGTTTTGCGACATGACTGCAGTAAGATATCAGTTTAGTAATTGAGGGATTGTGTCACAGAGCTGTGGCATCTCATTATTTAATAAAATACCTTTTTTGTAGTGTTTTTTTTATAGACACGACTCTTTTAGCGAGGAGGGGTACAAGAAAATCTTCCTGAGCCTTTTTCCATCACTGCATCTCTCTTTCCCTCTCCTCCTTTGTTCGCAATGCTGACAAGCTTTCAATTCACACAAAGTGCTCTTCCCACCCAATTGGCTGCTCTGTTCCCATGTGACTCATGCTGGCCAATAGCAGAGCAGGCACATTTGGTGCCGTGTGAGGCTGAAGCGTCGCTCCACTACATCACTGCAGCAACAGGCTGCCATGGCAACGCACACGGCCACTACCACACTATTAATGTGTGTGTGAGAGTGTGTTGGGAATATGACTTTGTGTGTATTTGTCAGTGGGCTAAATGTGTTAAGACAAAGGGTACTTACAGGTATGGGAAATATTTGGATTTGAAGAGGAAATAAGGAATTAAAAACGCATATTAAAATGAATTTTAAACTGCTGGCATCACTGCTCCACGTCTTGTGGGAAGCCCTTTGATGGAGATTTGTGCTGTAGCAGCAGCATTGGCAGAGATGATTCCATCAAACGTGATAGCTCCAGAGTCCTAGAGTTGAAAGAAGTCACTGTGGATTGTAAATGCCACACCTCTTTATGCTGTGTTTGCATTACAGGCAGCAAAGCAACTGCTAAATCTACCTTGTTGTGTTTTTGTCAGGTCCAAAGGTATTATCCTCAACATCTCCTCTGCCAGTGGCATGTATCCTCTCCCTCTGCTCACAGTCTACTCTTCCTCAAAGGTTTGTGAAAAGTCTCCAGCACATGATTATTTTAGATAATTTAATTGTACTATAGTGGTTAGCATCTGCTTGTTTCCTTACGACAATGCAGCATTTATTTTGGAGGGGAATGATAACAGACTGTTTTTTTTATGGACTAACGTGTTAAATTTGACTCTTTCATCTTTCTCCCCGTGTGCAGGCCTTTGTGGACTTTTTCTCTCGTGGCCTTCAGGAGGAGTACAGACGTCAGGGCATCATCATTCAGGTGTGTGTGTGTGTGTGGAAGTCTTATCTGATGGAATTGTGCCCTCTCCTTAAACACACATTGGAAAGTTCCACACTTTTCCATCCTCACTACTTAACATTGGATTGTTTCTGACTTGACATAAATGGCAAATGTTATGGAATCTGTTCCTGAAGCTTTCTTCTCAGCCTCTCTTGCCAGAGGGCCAATGGAATAAATGCATGTCCATGAATGATGCGTCTGATATGCCATTTTAGCCCTTTCTTGTCAGCAGAGGCAATGTTTGAAGATATGCTTTTCCACATCAGGCTTGTTTGTTCTGTTTTTAGCACTCTGCACAGTTCACTCAGGTGCCACCTGGTGGATGCTGTGTGTACAACAGGTTCACCTCAGCAAACCCTGAGTGTAGTTTCACCTGATAAACCCAGTCCCCAGAGCAGTCTACAGCAAAGATTTAATGTGCATTTACAAAGTGCATCTTTCATTCAACACATGAGACATTATACGATGTGTGGATCGCGCATCAGAGGTCGCAATGGTGGATCCAGTATGGCGGATTCTATATCGTGCGGGCTGATTGTAGTGGTAATGGAGGATCCTTTGTCGCGTTGGCATCGGATGGTGGTGGACCACGATCGAGGCGGCGGCTGATGAAGGATCCTAACTGGCGGCAGTGGACAATGACTGTTGACTATAGTGGATCCGATCTTGATGCTGGATCATGATCTTGCTGGCTGCTGACCAGAGACTATGATTGCAGCAGGACAGCTGGACATATAGTATTGAAGTTATCCTTCAAAATGTTTACCCTCATCGCTGTTGCTAAAAACTTGAACCGATGATGTGTTCCTACACTTGACATCTATTGCACTTCTGTCTGTCCTGGGAGAGGGATCCCTCACATGTGGCTCTCTGAGGTTTCTACTTATTTTTACCTGTTAAAAGGGTTTTTAGTAGTACTTGCTGAGGGTTAAGGACAGAGGATGTCACACCATGTTAAAGCCCTATGAGACGAATTGTGATTTGTGAAGATAAGCTATACAAATAAAATTTGATTGATTGATATACTTACTGGAGGAAGCAGCCAGGAATCTTCCTAGTGTTGAAGCTAATTTCACATGTTCATATGTTTTGTCTTTCTGCAGAGTGTGCTGCCCTTCTTTGTGGCCACAAAGATGACTCGTATCAGGAAGCCCACCCTGGACAAGCCCACCCCGGAGCGCTACGTAGCAGCTGAACTCGCCACTGTGGGTCTGCAGAGTCAGACCAACGGCTACTTCCCCCACGCAGTCATGGTAAGAAGTGGAATTCATAAAATAACGAATCTATCAGGAGATTTGATGTTGTAGTTTGTTATATATGTATTTTTTTATGGCAATTGTGAAATCTATTGGTCGAGAAACAAAGTTGTCATCACTATTGAAACAAACTCTCCCCATGGCCTTCAGACATTTGTTCAACTGATAAACGTTCTGAATGAATTGTTATCTGCACCTTCTCTGCTGAAACCATGTCTAGTAGGTGTAACAAAATTAAACATACTTTTGACACAATTTTTTTCTTTTCTTGCAGGGCTGGGTCACCACCAAGATTGTGCCAATAAGTATGGTTATCTTCCTGGGGGCCAGTATGAACCGTCTGCAGCGTTCCGGATACCTGCAAAGGAGGAAGCTGCGGGAGCAGAGAAACGGAAACAATTTAAAAAAAATTGAATAGGAAGATGTCATGACGATTCTGCCGTCGGCCAAATTCCTTATGACCGCGTGCAGTATTGAGGGAAGAAAGATAGTATCAATGTGCGATTGATCCTTCAGGGTTACCAGATATTTCACCTTTGTGCCTTTATTAATTATGCACATCAGAGCGTATGTATGACTTAATGTTGAAAAACGCTAATCTGCCCTGATTTGTCTGGACAGAAATAGTGCTGCTCTTGGAAAAGGACATTCATATTTTTTTGTCATTGACACTGATGGTGAAATTTAAACATCCAAAAAAAATGAGTGATTTGTTAACCCTGCTGTTGTAAGCAGTGAAAAATGGTGGTGGGCATCTTTTTTATATAAATTTGTATCATTATTTATTATATATTTGTATGAACACACAAGCCAAACTGAGACTTATTCATGATCAGTGTTTATCCTAGTCCAGTTTACAAATCAGTGAACCATTGAAAGATGGCCATTTCTACTTTTTATCATGTCGATTAACTTGCGGCCTTTATCTGTAATCATCAGATCTTCTTTTTTTTCTATGATATTCCAATTTTACGCTGTATTTAAAATGATGTTTTGTGATGGGTTGTTGCACTAATGTATCATGTGTTCTAAACCAAAGTTCTTCCTAGTTTTCACGCATTTTTGCCTGAAACACAAGTGCCTTTTTCCTACTGATATTGATGCTGGAAATGGTCAGATTCACTGAGCAGGTATTGAGAAGTTTAGATGTACTGTACAAGGTTGCATTTCAACTGCTGTTTCTCCTATGCAAACTACAAAGTTACTCAAATCAGGCTTGATTAAAAGCCGCCGAACAAAGGCCACCCATCCCCCAACCTCTGTACATTTATTTTTGTACAGCGTGCTCTGATAGGATTTCACATGGATGGAGATAGATTATTGTAATTACTGTAGCAAATACCTATTCAGATGAAGACAGAACATATACACTTGTGCATTTTACATAGTTTTACACTCAAACTGGTTTACATGCACCTTTGCTGGAGAATTGCACCTCTTTACAGTAGGTGCACAGTTGAATTATCCATGTGACTTGAGCGGTCTTGTGCTGCAACTTGACCGCCTCGTCAATCATTCTCCTTTTGTAAAGACTCTTAATATGGTTGTTTATGTAGAATCTGAATTTATGTGTAAAATTCAGTTTCATTTACCCTGCTGATTGCAACTTATGTTTTCTACTATTTGTTAATAAAAGTTCTGGCATATAAAAATGTTGTCTTGCATAATTTTTTTAAGAATTTGTATTAGCAGGATAAAATGTCGTCTTTGAAGACCTTTGTGCAAAAGCCTGACCCTAATGTACTCAAAAGATACTGTACTTTAATCCTCTAATTAGACTACCTTGAGAGGAAACTCTTTAACTTCCAATAAAGAATAAATTGGAAACAAATAGTTTATTGATCCCAGGGGAAAATTGTGTTTATTACAATAGCTCCATGAAAGCTTATAAAGATTCGCAAAATCTATTAAATGAAATATGTGTGTTCTGTACATTGAGTATTTAGTATAAGCATGGATATGTCAGATATTGCTTGCATTGTAATGTAACATAAATGTAAGGTACTGAATCAACATAACCGTTTTTTTCTGTTATGCCAATTTTCTTAACTCATGTTTTTGCAAAAGATAAAAACATGTCAGGCCTGCATGGAGTATTTACCTACATACTTTTGGGGAAACACTTTAGAGCCAGAACCACAAGTGGAACCAATTCTGTCATGTTTTTTCAAAACACTTTGTTCAGATAAAATCTGTATGTTTGAGACCGGTACCACATGTACTTTAAAGTAATGCTACCAAGGCTATTACATTCCACAGGTGGGTGGTTGTATTAAAAGGATAAATACAGGACAGTAATGGAGGGAATACTCTGATTCTTCACAAGTGGCAATAATACGGACACAAAATACTGTGAAATACTATGAAGGTTCTGCTTTAAAATTAAAAGTAAAGGTATATAATATCAGTTAAAAAATTATTATTATCATAGTTGTAAATAAAATACAAAGTATTCATTTTGCAAACTGACCCCTGAGAGATCGTATACTGTACAGATTAATTAACATGAAACCAGCATTTAAGCAGCTACTTGCAACTTCATGTTCTAACTACATACTGTTGGATGTAGTTATTAAAAACAATGTAAAACACATATTTTATATATTGTTCCTAGGTGCCTATATTTCACGTAAAAAAAGAAGCTTAAAATGGAAATACCATATCTCAAACCTAAAAGTTTAGCTTAAATAATAAATGTGAAGAAATGCATTTAGTTGCTTTAGACCATTAAAAAAGGAGATTCAGACGAAGAAGTGGTCGGAACTACAGTTTAAGATTACTATTCCGGGTAGGCTTTATTTTTGTGAGACACTGCTGCCATGGCTGTCAAGCAGCAGGCGTCTCAGTTTATGTGAAGTTGCCTCTTGTAAAGTTGTGATTAGCAGCAATTTAGGTAAGTCATTCAAAGGTTCGATTCAACATTAGTTT
The DNA here is from genome assembly GCF_963576545.1 of Limanda limanda. Taxonomy (NCBI): domain Eukaryota; kingdom Metazoa; phylum Chordata; class Actinopteri; order Pleuronectiformes; family Pleuronectidae; genus Limanda; species Limanda limanda. Next base: position 22,201,293 of record NC_083643.1, read on the forward strand.
ACAGAGTATTTTTTGTAAGTTGTGAATTTTACAGCGTGTTAATTTTAAGTAACTTTAAGTAGGTTGAGCTGAGCTAAGCTAGCTCAGAGACGAAGTAGCATCTCAACCGAGTTGTATTCTGTCACATTTCACCAGCGGAAATATGCGGTGACCGATTGTTCCGGGAAATAACGGATAGAATCAGCGATTAATCCTTGAATTAAACCCCTTCCCTTAATTTGTATCATGTAAATAAGTGATACTTCTAAATATACAAGTTCTGAGCATTTCAAATGCATATTATTTACATGAGCAGGTCTTGGATAGGTTTATATAAAACAGACAAACTCCAATGAAAGCACCATTAAGGAAAATATTGTAAAAAAGACACAATGTTCTAAGTTTACAGTAACATATATCACTAAACACCACAAAGAACGACAACAAACTTACAAATTACAAGCACATACACAGTGCACACAAAAGGATACTCAAATACTACAGGCTCTTAGCATGGACTAAAAATCACCATTAAATGGACTACAGTAAAATAAACTTAGCAGGAGAATTATAAATATTAGTTGGATCCTGTCAGTTTGAGATGCTAATCTCATCAGAACTGTCATCCTTGTCACTGGGGCTGGTGTGTCTACATATGGTGTGGAGTTGTATTTTTTAACAACAAGAAGTAGTATGAAATAAAAAACATAGTTTCAGCTTAACACATGTCTTTACTTCTGTTGCCATGGGGATAGTTGCTTTCAATAGTGATGAAAACTTGCTTTCTGTTTCTCACCCAACAGTTTTGATGTGATGTCGGACAAGCGTCAGCGCGCCAGAGTCCAGGGCTCCTGGGCCAAACCGCTGCCAAAACACACAGCACCAGCCGGTAATTTAAGGGTCACTATGTATATATGATGTTGTGTTAGTAGAATGTGACTACTCACCCAATTAGATCATCATTACCTCCATCAATGAGGCTATCTCTTTTTGTAAACAAGATTATGCAAAACTACCGGACGGATTACCGCAAAACTTGGAATGATGCGGTATGGGTCAGGGAAGAACACATGCAGTATTGGTGTGGATCGGATTAGGATTTTTTGTCTCTTTCTCTAACAGTGTGAGAGGGTTCCGTTGATTTCTCAGAGACTACGTCTGGGATCTTCATGAAAAATATCAGACATATTAAGGGGACTGATATCTATGAGTTTGTACAATTTGGTGCAGAACCAAACACAAACTGGATCTAGTGAATTTAAATGTGGTTTCAGAAGGGGCTGTTGGGCCTTCGTTTGAGGTATGCACTCTACTGAGTGACAGTCTAGTTTATATATTTACTTACTTGTCTTGCTGAAATATATAAACTTAGAAAAAACATTTCATTACCCTTCTTATTTTTGTTATTCAAAACAGGCACAGTTCCAAACAACCCTCAAACCAGAAATGCCAACCAAACCTCTACTTCTTGGGATTTGGGGCAACAGAAGACATCTAAGACATTTGAGTTCCATCAGCCCACTAAGGTAAACCTTTAACAAGTCAAAATAAAAAAGAGCAATCACTGCATTTCAGAGAATTTTTCTTTTTACAGCTTATTAAAATGAAGTGTTCCTTCCTTTTATCCTGATTTTTCTTCATTGCAGCCAAGTAGAGATGTTCCATCAGAGAGGGTGATCGAGTAAGTTGCAGATTTCTGTCTTGACTTGATAGACTATTTTTGTTTTTTGTCTGTGGCTAGATATCTTGGCCTGTCACTTTGGTTAGTGTGGTGCACAGGATGACCAACACATCATTGTGCTCTTTGCAGACATGCAGGCGATTATGAGATCAGCCATGTTCCGTCTGGAGTCTCCAGGTGAGTTAAGAAAGAATCTCCCTCAGAGGGAAATGAACTGTTCTGGGATAGAACCAAACAATTGTGTTTTATAGTAGGTGACAAATCTGTGATAGAGTTTGGAATCCACTAGATGGCAGTAATCCCACAAGCAATACCTCATATAGCTCTTGGTGAATACCATGCCCTCTACCTCACTAATGATATGAGGCACGTTTTAATAGCTACTGGATGTAAATTAATATGTGCTGTAACTATGGTCGTTAATATGACAACCAGAATTTCAATTAAGTTTGTTGACGTACTGAAAGGTGATATTGAACTTTTGAGTCCAGTTTCACTTTTGCTTTGATGAAATGAAAGGTTAGTTTGCTGCTTACATATCTTTTAATCATAATTCTTTTTTTTATCATTTTGTGGGAAATGTATGCCTTTATTAGAGAGTTGATCGAATAGATGACAGATATATATTTATATATCCATGTTAATTAAATAGGTAGTAAGTCTCTGTGTGTTTGTGTGTTCTTTCTTCTGTCTGTCCAGACTGCGGCTGCTGCCTGGGTTTCTTGCCCAAGAGGAGGCTGACTGGATGTTCAGTAAACTCTTCGAGGAGCTTCCCTGGTCTAAGAAAACCAACTATAGAAAGGGTGCGTACCAGGGTCTTTAGACTAAGCAGAGTATATTTAGAAATGTTCAATATGAATGTCAATTTGCATACATTTGCATGTTAGTAATCCTAGAAAACCCTTTGAAAAATGCAACCGATACATCCCACCCCCTCCATTCGGCCCACTCATCATAGTAAGGCCCCCAAAACACATGAACTTGCACTGACTGACATGTGCAAGAAGCTGACTTTTCCATGACTCACTCACTCACCTCTTCTGCTTGAGCGTTGTTCGTCTCCTTGGCTAAAGAGTCCGGTCATGGGCCGGGTGTGCGCAGGCAGGCAGGTCGGTTAGTGACAGACGGGTACGGCAGTGAATTATCTTGTTTGTGGCATTCCTGAATGGGCCACAAGCACTGTTTTTTTATAGATGACTTGATACATTTACTGCAAAAGTTAACCCTCAGTCCATATTTAACTAAAAACAGAAAGTGCAAGTGCGCTCTCCTTGCACGTGTTTAAGTTTTGCAAAGGCTTCATTTTGCATGCACTCACTTTCATATTTATCCCAGACAGGCTACAAGCACTGAGACTGTTGAGATGCAGCCTCACTGCCACTGAATCAGCTTCTCTTCTCTCAGCTGGCTCTCGTCCATCTCTTGTCCATCTTGTGTATTATTCTTTGATAGCTCGGTAGCACACACACAGCTTGTTGAAGACAAGATGAGTTCTAAACACTGACCATAGAGACAAGCTGTGTTAATCCTCTATCAAGAAGATTTCAGACTTTGTCAACAAAACCCTTGTGACGTATGGGTTAAAGAGGAAGTAGTGGAAAACAGATGTTAACCTTTCATCAGTCACTTCTCTAATGTCCGCTGTCTTTTAGCCTGCGTTGTTTCAAAACTCAGGACCCAGTGAATGGCTCAGGGTTTTGTTCATATTTTCCTCCCTTATAGCATATGTTTTTTGGAAAGAGTAAAGCTCTTCATAGTTGATGAATGAGCACACACTTTTATAAATATTAGCTCTAGAGGTCAGTGGCTAGAGTAGTTTGCTTTGGTTTCATCATGTTCTCGTACCATAGTGCTGGCTAAATAAAAATAATGGCAGATAATTTTTGCAAAGATCTAGTTGTTCCCAGAGAAAGAGAGAAACACAAGAATAACGGAGGAAGACAGACAGAGAAATTTGACTCAGGTGTTAACCTTAAAGTGATAGTTCACCCTAAAATTTTAATTCACGCATTATCTACTCAACACTATGCCGATGGAGGTGCGGGTGACGTGTTTGAATCCACAAAACACTTTAGGAGTTTCAGGGGTAAACAGCGTTGCAACCAAATCCAATACAATTGAAGTAAATGGTGACTGATTCATAGTGGTGAGTAGATAATGAGTGCATTTTCTATTTTTGCTGAACGATCCCTTTAACTTTCTGCTTGAAATAGATTTTTTTACACAGCAGGTGATTATTTTATATGTGTGTTAACAATTTGAAGGAATTCATCAGGAATAAAACTGTGTCAGCTTTCTATCCGACTTATTGTTGTCATTCAGCAGAAAAGAGGAATTCATGAAAAGAGACTCATTAAATTTGATATTCTGAAGATGGTCTTTTTTAATTTATCAATCATTAAGTCACCACTGCATTAGAGTAAAGATTTGTCGTCTATGTGTGTGTCTCCAGGTGAGGCATACGGCGAGCCCAGGCTGACCTGCTGGTATGGAGAGTTGCCCTATACATATGCTCACTCTACCATGGATGCCAACACACAGGTTAAATATACTTATCATAACTGCAACAAGTCTTGGTTATACAGATGCCTCCACATGTCTCTGATCTTTGTTTCTTAATTTCTTGAGGTTTTATTTCTTTTACAGATTATTTCTTTCATTGTTTTGTCACTTTCTTATTTAATACAGAGCAATTTAAACAAGGTGACATATTAGCATTTGGGGGTTTTTTTGTGTATTTTTATGTCTTTTTTAATGTCTTTTCTTTCCCTTTTTATTATTTGCTGAACTTATTTTTTAGTGGCATCCGTTGTTGTTAACCCTTCGTGAGGCAGTGGAGCAGGCGAGCAGTAGCAGATTCAACTCGCTGCTGTGTAACTTGTATCGGGACTGCCATGACAGCATTGGCTGGCACAGCGACGATGAGGCCTCCTTGGGCGCCAAACCCACAATCGCCTCGCTCAGTCTGGGGGACACCAGAGTGTTCAGCCTCCGGAAGCAACCTCCACCGGTGAGATGCTGCAGAGAGTGGAAATTGGTTTTCCCTGCTCCAGTTTATATTCACATTAAGAGTCAGCACAGCAAAACACATGTGTTGATCAATTATTAAGTATATTATGTCTCGGAACAATGAAAGTCTTCTTTAATGACTCTTACTCTTAATAGACACAGAACATGTCCTTGCTATCAATTTTTAAAAGTGTTTTTAAAGTAGACACTGTATTTGACTTTTTGCTTCTACTCTTAGATAGTATGGTTGAAGCATGTGGCTCATAGTTAGACACAGAGGAAAGTTTGTATAGACTTATCAGTATTTAGAAGCCAGTATTCAGTAGTTGTTTGTAATGTCAATCTTTAAGTATACACATTTAATAGGAGGAAAGTTTCATTAAACATAACGTTGATGAGTTGTATTGTCAGTGATTTGCAGGTAACAGAAATGTGCTGCCACTGTGTGACACTACATTGTGCCAGGTCACATGTGTTTCTTGTGTGTGTTATTAGATGATCATACATCGTGTGTGTTTATGTGTTAGGAGGACATCGGTGACTTCACTTATGTGGAGCGGATTCGGGTTCCTCTGAGTCATGGGACACTTCTGCTGATGGAAGGAGCCACACAGGACGATTGGCAGGTAGGCTTAACCAATCAGATGCAAGCATCCATGTAGGCAAAATGACCATAAAAAACTTCAGCCATTAGAAAAAAAAGAGGTTTATGTCAAAATTACAAGGTTTTGGTTGCTGTATTGAGTATCAAACAAACAGATTGAGAAATCTACCACTCAAAGGTTTGTCTGGCTTGCGTCTTAGTATAGACCCTGGTACAATGCACTGTAACGGTAATTCTATATAACCCAATGTCACAGTTAACACAAACATAATGGGTTACATCCAGTGTGTGATGACTAAAATTAACTTGGTTTTCCCATGAAATAATTACATTTTTTATACCTTTGATACGGTTACCATTTTGTACCATTGATACCATTACCTGCCTGCACAGAATCTATTTATTAATCCTTAATTTGATCACCTTCACACTTGCTATGTGTATTTTTAAAAGCTCAAGGAAAAGCTGTGTCAACTTTGTACTGAGCCATTCTTCATTGAATCTGAATAAACAGGTGAACAGCTCTTTGTGCAGCAGCTTCAGGGTTCTGTGGACTGAGTCCTGCAGCAGGTCTAAACTTGCTACAGCTCAGCTACTGCCGGTCACTTTTACAGTTTCAGGAAGAAAACTCCAACCAGCATTAACAAAGGCCAAACAGCCCATTCCAAACAGGCAGTGAACTAGTTTTGGTTGAAGAATGTGGATGTAAGCATTGTTTTGTTGGGAGACTTACGAGACAAGACTTGGTTTTAAGCTGTGAGTAAAACGGTAACCTAAATATACAGTAGTTACTTTCTTTAATCCTTGAACATTTACAGTAAATGTCCTAAAAGCCTCATTCGCCTCAGCCAGGTGAGGTCAGGTGAGGCTTAACGTGACTCCCTCTGCTCCTGTGCATGTGTGTTTGGTTGTGTGTTCACTTACGGCTGTGTGTGTGTGTTTGGCTGTACATGTGCTTCGGACTGCACACGTGAGAGAATAGACCTGTGTTCAACAGACTCGGGCTCCTTCTGTCATTCTCAGGATGGATGGAGTGGCCTAGAGAGAAGAGCAGAGCTTTCGTCTAATGAGAGTCATTTGTTTTACAATCAGGGACAGCGACCGGGTTTGTGAGTGCATGAAGCAGGATGGAAAGTCTTTGTGTGTGTGTGGGTGTGTATGTGTATGAGAGAGGGAGAGAGTGTGAGTGCATAGCTGCTTTCTGGGTCACACTCAGCACTGGGAATATGTTTTATTAGAATAGATTGAATTTCGTGCTCATAACAAAATGATTTCTGCCTTTGGAAGAGTAGATAAACACTTCACTTCTGTCTGTCAATTTTAGTTTTGTTCTTTCACTGCAAAATGATCAATGATCCAAAACATCCGTGGACGAGAGAACAGGAGGCATTTGAGCCCTCCAAGTGAAATGAAAAACAAAAAACAACCATAAAAACTACACAAAAAATAACAGTAGGAAAGCAGTTCATTCATTTAAGTCATTTAAGTTTACCTGACAATAATACAATGTTTAAAGACAAGCCAGTTTAATAGACAAAATCTTTGGATGATGCTTTTCTACTCATTGTGATGCTTTATTAAGAGACAATACATGATTGAGATTTATATGGTGCAGATCTAGTGAATTTAAATCTAAATTCATAAGGGGACTGTTGGGCCGTAATGGACTCTACTGAGCGTGCCTCTAGTTCCTTTTAATTTTCCATCATCTCGTGGAAAAATAATTAAGAATTTAACCCTGAAACAGTGTTTTGTGGACTCAAACCCTTCCCTCACCCCTCCGTCAGCATAGCGGTAAGTAGATAATGAGTCAACTTAATTTTTCGTCGAACTATCCCTTTTAGACTGTTTTGAGTAAAGAGAGGTCCCACCTACTGTTAGTAATGTGTTTCTAATAAAGTGCTTGTGAGAGTGTAGTTAAGTCCACATATGAAACAATCGGGTGGAGTTCTCTTGCAAAATTCCCTGTCTTGCAATGTAAAAAAGAAAAAGATCAAACAAGTTCCTGGATCTGTCCCCTGAACCGAATCTACAGCATAATTTCATGGGTTCGTCCTTGAGCTATTACCCACCCCTCCACAAAATTTCAGGGAAATTGGTAGAGGAGTTTTTGCGTTATCTGGCTAACAAACAAATACAGATGAAACATAACCCCCTTGGTGGAGGGATAGGGGATACAGGGAGGGAGGACTACAGAGATAAAGTCCAATGAAAAAAGTTAAAGAAAAAAGGAGAAGGTCACAGGTGTTTTATGGCACCACCTCCCTGAGTATCTGAACAAAGGTTTTGTCTCTCTTGCCAGGGAAAGAAGATCACACCATTTATTTTCTCTGTCACTGCAGTCATAGTCTCCTCCTGACTCAGACAGAAAGGTTTGGAAGTGAGAGATAAATATTTAACTAGGCCCGTCAATCCAGATAAAGTACTTCAGCTGTTTGAAAAGGAATACAGGGTTATTTCTGCCTGTTCCGGACGCTTTCCATTCACACCATTGTGGATAAGCAAACCCTCCACCTCCGGCTACAAAACAAAAATACTGTTGTGTTGACAGTACGGATTTTCTTTCATGGTGGCCCCATGTTTTTTGTTTTCTAATTTAAATCACAAAATGTCTCTGTCAGTAAAACAACTAAGGTACTGGGTTTATTTTGAAAAACAACCTTATTTGTGTTGGTTACAATATATGTCCTGTTATATCATAACTCAAGATAAAGATCATTTTGTATCCGTGTCATATGCCAACATTTCTACTTGATAGAAGAAAGATGATTTGATCATGAGATCAACATTGCCAGGTTTAGATCAGTTCAGTCAGTCTAAACAGTAATATTGTTATACTGTATTGCTACACTTGCTCATGCCGACCCCTCCATTTGGTGAGGAAAGCCCATGACCAGAGATGTCAAGCTTTTAGCCAGTCACAGATCGAGCTGCAATTAATGACAACTTCTAGTCTTCTCTATTTGTTTCATTATCCCCCAAAGCCCAGATTAAAAACTTAGCTTTTTTATTGTAATTTAAAGATATTTAGTATACTGTCATACAAATATTATGTAAAGAAAAGGGGGGGTTGCTGGAAACGGTGAGGTTGCCAATTAAAGAATAATCAATTCTCTTGTTGGAATAATCAAGTGAAGTTTATTTTTAAAGCACATTCAAACCAACCAGAGTTGATCAAAGTTCTGTACAAATAAAACATGCTGAGGAGAATAAAAAGAATAAAATGCAATGAAATCAAATAAAATGCTTAAACTGAAAAAAACATTGTATACGGCCGCTCGATAGCCTGAGAAATGTGGGTCTCCATTTTGGAAAGGGAGCACATATAGGCAAAATCAACCTTAGCTTTTAGCCTCAACTAAGGGACAGTCAGGAGCAGCAGGGGGGGGGGGGGTCTGAGAGAGCTCACTATTCATTTTAGCATTCTCTGTGTCCTTTAGTAGCCACTTGTTACAGAGGAAGACTCTGATTTAGCCAACACTTGCCTATTTTGTGGATAAAAGAATGCACATAAAGTAACCTCAAAATACATGTAAAAAGTAATGAAATGAAACATTCACTGTATCTGTGTCTCTGTCTCCACTAGCATCAAGTGGCTAAAGAGTACCATGACCGAGGCCCGCGCATCAACTTGACCTTCAGAACTATTCATCCAGAGCTGGAGGGCCACAGGCCGGGGACCAAGCTTCGCTTCACTGCCAAGCAACAGTAAACTCCCCTCAGAGTCAGGTACTTCAGGCTTAGGAGAGTGCAGATTTCAGCTGTTTGAGCCACTCGTCACTTACTTATAGACCATGGTGTGAAAAACAGCTTCCTCCAACGGAAACAGGGAGATTTGCAGCCTGGATTCACCTGTTGCATAAGTGAACCATAATAATACCTCAGTTGTAACCAGTGGTGTTAATCAGATATCAGTGCAGAGAAGCTGTGTATGAGAATGGGGTATAATCAGGACTTAAAGGCTCTGAGAGACGTCAGCACTGAATAATATTTTGATTTTATTTATTCTTTCAGAAGCTTAGACAGTTGTTTCTTTTCAGACTGAAACTTAAGTCGGTATTTTGGTGGCTGTAACTCAGCAAACGGCGCTGAGCATGGCACTTGATGCCACAATAACCTTTGTTGCCATGTTCAGTTTGTGGTGGGAAGCTCCAAGGTGGCAGCGCCTGAAGTCCACATCTTGGTATTTATTTGCCATATAATCATGGTTTTGGTTTTGTTTTTTCAAGCTTTAATTTTGCCTACAGTTTTTCACATGCCATGAAAATTGTCAGTAGGAAAATACAGTGTCCAGAGTGCTCACTGTACAGCAAGTCACTGCGGATATGACTGTTGGTGTAATGCTGTGTGAAATGTAAACAGTTGTTTATCTCATGGAGCTTTTGGAAAGAGTGTGGCTGCTATAAAAAGAGGAAGGAACAAGTAAAGTGGCCTCTTGGGTCAGTTCAGACAAATAAGACAATAAGTCATGACACTGCTGTAACAAATCGAACAACAATCCCCACACAACATATTAGCAGTAGATAACTACAGCAGATTTGTATGGGGACATTGTTTTTTGTTATTTGGTTCTGCTTCGCTATATTGACGTCTGAAAATGCACGACTTGAAGAAGTGCATGTCACAGGGGGAAGATCCCACAGGATGGAATGTTCTGTTTATTATGTAACATTAATACATGCAACTGTTCTCTATTGCTGTGTTTCTGAAATAAATTGAATGTGTTCTCTGTCGAAAATATTGTGTCATATGTTCCATAAACATAGTTTCCATTATAAATAATTTATTATACATAAAATAAGAAACAAGTCATAGTTGTTTGCAGCACAGCACTTCATCAAAAGCCTATTTGGGGCTGTTGAGTTCAAATAGAATACCAGGTTGTGATGGAGAGTTTGTCATGAAAATAAATCTCAGCATGTTTGCAAAATACGACAAACACGGAAAGGTTAACCTCAGAGTTCCGTAGAGATTGTGTAATCATTGTTGTAATGATACCCAAAGGATGTGATAATATTGTTTAATGGAAACACTTTCTTGATCTGTGGGCCAAAGATTTTATCACGTTGGCCTTATATAATTACTTTATATGATGACATTACTTAGGTTGGTCTTACTTTGTTTCATTAGTTTTTGACTATAGATAAAAGACCGGCCTGACATTCACATTTACTGTTTGGCAGACACTTTTATTCTTACTACAGGGGAACCACACTTAAGCCTCTGTACAGTAGGAGACCTTGAAGAAAGTATTAAGTGCTAAATCTGTTCAATAAGACAAAGTGCAGGAGATCAGTTCAAGGGGTGTGGGCACAGTCAGTGCTAGTTAGGCAGATGTTGTTTCATGAAGAAACGGAATCCCTGAGAGGAAGCATGAACTCGGATGCTTGAGTTCAGATAAATGAGCGAAGAAACAACAAGTCACTCTGTTGTCAGGTATTAGTGACCATGGTCACCAGTAAACTTTGATGAGCAGCTGTGTGACGTGTCCTCTGATTTACTATTCTGAGTCACACATAGTGTTGATTTTCACACCATCATATCACAGCAGGAGAGCCTCCACGCTATAGCCATTGCTTTATTTTAAAATGTGTTGGAGTAAAGAGCTAATGGGTCACTGTCCTAATACCTTTTAGTAATCATGCCTTTTTCAGTGACAAACAAACAGTTGAAGGATTTAACATGCCATTCATGATGCTGGATACAACTCTGTAGAGCTATTATGCAGTGTGAGAAAGTATACTTTCAGAGTGTTAGTAGACACAGCTTAATTATACAGGCTCTATATGAATAGGATTATTCTTTCATTAGAATTCTAATAATGTCATTTTGTTGTTTGTATTCAGCTTACATTTTCAGGATAGTTGTTATTTTCTGAGAAATGGGGATAATAGACTAGGTCAGGCGTAAAGACACTGAGCCCACTCCTCTGGGTGATTCCTGGAGATGTATAACATGTTGGTATTTTTGGACATTAGGTCAGAGGCCATGTAACATCAACTTGCTAATGCAATTCCAATCATACCGATGTAGTGTATTATTAGTTGTTTGTGTGATATAGGTTCCTCCAATGTGGAGTCATCATAGCAAAACGATTCCTTAGGCCTTAATTAACTATTTACTGCCAACTTTGATACAAGAGGATTGTATTATACGGATAGAGAAGCTTCATGTTACATTTTTAATGTCACACATGAACTAAAGCATCACTCCCCCCGATGAAGCCTCGTGGATCAGTATGATCAGTGTGAACTATAGTTCAGTGCACAGGTTGGTCTTATGTACAATAGCTGTACAATAGTTGTTCTGGGTTTGTACCCTCATGGTTGAATACACTTACTGTAAGTCGCTTGGATAAAAGCGTCATCTTAATGACAATGTGAGGCGGTGGACTAGTGGCAGAAACTTGGACTACTGGCAGAAAAAGGTCTCTGGTTCGATGCTGGTCCGACTCCACGGTTCGACTCCAAGGAGTTTCAACAAAAACTTACCTGGATGGAATAACAACAAAAGACGAACCTGGATCTGTCCAAAAATCAAAAGACTATTCTCCCTACCCTGTCTAGTGCCCCTGAGCAAGGCACCTTACTCCCCCAACATCTGCTCCCCGGGCGCCGTACATGGCTGCCCACTGCTCTGTGTGTCCTGCACCAGATGGGATAAAAGCAGAGGACAAATTTCCCTCAATTGCATGAGTGTGTCTGTGCATGTTTGTGCATGTGTGTGGGATAAATAAAAATGTATCTTGTATCTTTGATGTAATGTAATAGCTGCCTTAATATAAGATAAAATGTCAAGGTTGTCTTGGCTCTATCTCCCTATAAAGCATGTTCCTAATCTCAAACTTCAATCGAAACTTCAATCAAAATGTCATACTTCAAATCTGAAATTAACTGTTAAAATAACTTTTCATTCTGCCATCCTTTATATAGCGTACTAGCACCCTATTTATTTTGCTAATTAGAACCAGAATGGCAGGAGATCATACCTCAGTCCCCTGAAATTCAATCAAACTGCTCCAAATTCCACACACTCCGAGATATCAATTCCCTGAATGTGCCTGCTTTTTTCATCAAGACTCTTTAGTTATAGAACAGGAAAAATGTTGGAAATTTTACAGAAAGTGAAAAATACAGTTCCTCCATCTTGATCCACATCAACATGTATAAGGTTCTGGAAATCGTTTTAGTTGTTTTTGTGTAATGCTGCTAACAAACAAACAAACCAGCTAACAGGAAAAATGGACAGTATTAAAAAACTTAGCCTTTTTATGGGGCTAATGAGGCATTTCAACCAAAACACAAACATTCATAGAACAATAGTTGTCACAGTAACCCTAGTGATTAAGTCCACTCTTCTGTCTACAGTTTCCAGAAAAGAGGATGTGTATTTGTTACAGTTATTGTTCACTGATCAACATTGTAAAGGAATTGTAACCGTATTGTAATATTGTATTAACTTATTTTGTTAGGGCAGCATTACCTGACTTTCTCTAGAAAAAGACAAATGATGATAATAGACTGGGCCAGGAGGAGTTGAGTAGAAAATTAAAGGGATGTCACACACAGTATGATTGACTAACTGAGAAAAGGTGGATTTAGTTCTGAATATATCCACCGAGGAGTACTGTTAAAACTCAGCACCACTTGATACAATAGCACTCTGTAAACTCACAGCAGCCTTTGCTCAAACCCAATTTTCCATGTACCCTTCCATTAGTGCAGCAGTCACGGTAACCATGACAACTTCTTTGACTGCCCCATCGAGCTATTGCTTTTTTTACTACTTATCTCCTGATGTTTTTAAGTCTTATGTGAAAGCCATCATCTTTTCGTAAACTCCTATTTGGCAACTGGCTGACAATAAGAACCCTAATCATAGGCAACTGTTTTGATACACACACACACACACACACACACACACACACACACACACACACACACACACACACACACACACACACACACACTCCTGTGAACATACAGGGTTTGGAACACGTGATAGTTGAGTGCAGGATGTATTTTTGTGCATATACAAAGGGATTTGGGGACTCGTGCTGTGTAATAGGTCCAGTAAAGAGCATGTGTGTGTTTGTGTATGTGTGAAGGAAGTGAGTTAACGAGGAGGACCCACAGTGGAGATGTATAACATGTTGGTATTTTTGGACCAACATGTTATACATGTGAGTCCAGCAGGTTGTGTAACAGGTCCGAGGCCCTTTATTGATGCAGTGCAGGTGAGAAATGCACCTTGCTGTGCCCAGCTTCAACCGGCTCCTTGATGTTTGGTCTGGGACAATTTGTACCGGACAAGTACATCACAGAATGTGAAACAGATTTGATTTGGTTTCGGGACAGTGCCTTGTGTTCAGGACAACCAGACCTTTGTGTTTGTGTCAATAAATGCGATGCTGGAAATGCCCTGCGCCTGCTCACTGACAACTTGCTGTTCTGCTGGCTTAAGATGAATTAACTTCACAATTATAATCATAGTCAAAACATGGGGGGAGGGGGAGGGACACAGTAAGTCCTTAACATTTTCTGAAATATGGTCATTAAATAACAAACACTATTGTTCATAGTGATTTTCTGCAGTTTTGTTCTTTGAAACATATTGAGTAACAAATATCTGCAAGGTCGATCTAATTAGTATTTTTATTTTAATGAAGGATTCATTCAAATGTGGGATTTGAAAGTTGTTGCTTGTTATAATGAACCCACAGAGGAGTATTGCCAGTAGGCTTCCTCAGCTTCAGGGTGTATTAGTTGGTTTAGTTTTACATCCCCGATGTTTTCTGCTGCCCTGAAGTGAAAGTGAGAGGCAGTGCCTTCCCAAAACTGTATTCTGAGCTTCTCTAATTCAAGTCTAATTTAGCTCTGTCCTGTTATTGTTGACTTTTTACCGTCTGCCTGGAAAGAAACTTGGCATTTGACACCATCCCTAACGAACAAGCTGCCAGTCATTCCTGTGTTGGCCACTGTTTGCCTATTCCAGATCCCGACACCTGTTGTGAAGAGCTGCGAACACTTGGGCTTTACGGGAGCTGCATCAGATCCGCGGTTGTTGCTAGCTCTTTTTATCTCTCGCCACTGGATCCCACCCAATTAGGCCTCAGTCCAGTGGCGTTCCTGTCCGGGCTGTTTAAAGTGGCAACCTCATTTCCAGCCACCAGCATCTGTCATCTCACATTAGTAAACAACTGAAACGTAAATCGCCGGATCACGTTTAATTACAGAGCTTTAGAAAGGTTGCATGACGTTACGAAGCTCTGACCACAAGTGTGTTGAAATTAATCCATTGGGGGAAATATAGAACAGTGTAAATATTAGGTTCAGGTGCAACAGTAATAATTAAGTAACAAACTAACTTGTATAATCAATCGTTTGAGCATACAGAGCATATTATTTGAACATGCAGAATATGTTAAATAATCTGGCTCTGAACTGTTTGCCTTAAAGCTCATATCACTGTTATAGTCAATTGTCCAAATTTCTTTTTGGTAACAAAAGAAAACATTTGCCTGACTTGAGAGACATAAGAAGTGCATATTCAGACATGCAGTGAACCAAATACTAGCAGTGAAGCAGCGGGGTCGTACAGTAGGTGATGCAATGTTGGCCTTTTGGTTATTCCACCACTGAAATCTTAAATTAAATATTGGAGGAATTGCCATGAAAAGACATTTATTGTTCTCAAATGGTATGGCTAAAGCTATTGACGTAAGGTTGACTTTTTCTGTTTGAAAGTTTTTAGTCAACCACTGGACTGATTCCCATAAAGTTTGTTGTCCCTCTCAGGTTGATTTGTAATAACCTTAAGCACCAATTCGTCTAGCATCACCACCAGGTCATACATTGTTTTACCCAATTGTTTGGTTGATAAAAAATTCCACTTCCATCACTGTGAATACATTGCTCTAGACGCATGCTAACACACAAAACAAACAACAGCATGTTGGATGCTGTCTTTAGCTCAGAGCAAAGCCTTATTAGCATTGGAGACTATGAACACGAGCGAAAGAATCAAAGTCACTGCATGACAAAAGTGTAATGGTTGAAAATTTACATTTGAGCATAATCTCATTTAACTTTTTCTTGGTTATAGCCTGTGAAAGAAAATACTGCAGTGAAGACAATAATTACTTATTGGTAACAACCTAGATTTAAAGTAAAGTTTTCACTGTTAATGTTTTGTTGTTTCATATAGTTTTCTATCATTTCTTTTAATACCAAAAAATGGGTTCATGCATTTCGGAATAAGTCAAAAGATTGACAATCATAGGAAACGTTTAAAGTCCATCGTTCAATTCTTCAGCAGACTGTCATGTTTGTATTGAAAGATCTGGGAAAGCTGAAGGTGTTTAAACAGTAATAAATTCTGGTTATATAGTGCAGCTAACTCATGCCTTACTTGGTTGAGCTAAATCCAAACCATAAACAGTCTCTTCACAAGCTAGAAAGTAGAAAGTCCCTTTAGAGGAGGAGACTCCATCAGCCTCTTCACATTCAGACAGGACGTGTCAATAACATCTCAGCACTACAGCCTGTTGCTGCTTTGTGAGAAACCTAAACTGACCTGCATCTTTCGCAGTGTGTGCGAGTGTGCGTGTGCGTGTGTGGGTGTGTGTGTTTGCAGTCTGAAGTCATGCTGTGTTTTGCTGGGAATCTGCTCTGGGAACGAGCTGACCGATTCACTTCACCCACTCAGCTCCTCCAGCCTCCCCTCCTCTGGGCTTCATTCCACTCTCCTTTACTGCACCCCTCCTCTTCCCCCCCTTTACCCATTACCCTCTTCATCTTTCACCTCTACTTCCCTGTCTTCTTTCTAATTTCAAGTTGTTTAGCTGGTCATGTTGCAGTTCCATCTCTGGGATCGACCCCTGAGAGAGACAAATAGGTTTGGGTCTGGTAACATAAATACGCTAGCTTGAATGTTGACTAGGGGAAAATGTCAGTCTTTCCCTAAAAATGAAATGGATTGTAAGGACTTCTAGTGAGTAAATTGAAACAAAGTCTTAGAAGATGTTTTTGACAATATGTTGGGGATTAGATACATTAAATAAAAAATAACATGTTATATGTCCATTTTTTTTAATAGGGTCTTTCCTCTTTTTGCTTTAGAGCTGTAGCATTCAGTTTGTCAGTAGATTCTAATTTAAGTTTCTTGGAATCATGGAAAATATGACTTCAGCTGTTTTCCACATCCTGCCCCCTGTTCTGTGAAGTCACCTCTTTCCTGTTTGAGTTTTAGCAACTAGCATTAGACCTCATGTTGACAGATATGTCATTAACAGTGGCAGTAAGGCATCACCAATGTGATAACACATTACAAACTGACTCAAGGAGGAAAAAAATAATTAAAATTGCTTTATTATTGCTGTATCATGTACAATATATTTCAAGAGACCATCCTGTAAGATGGATGGATCAGCGTCAAATTAAAGGAATCAGTGGTGGAGAGAAAATAATAGAAATGTGAACCTGGCGTCCCACCTTCAGACAAAGGAAATAGGTTTTGGTAGGTTTTTTCGCAGGTACAGATAACAGATATCAAACCCCAGGTCTTTGTGTTGGTGGATGGAATCTTCACACTTTCACTATGTACCCCTGACAAAGTTTGTTTTGATCTGAATTTCTTGTTTTGGATGCTGGTCTGTATAATGAGTTGGAAAATTTCAAACAAACTGCAGTTTAAATCGCTAACAATCCAACCAGCACATTAAACTGACACACGTTACATCTGGCAGAAGCTGGAAGCCTTCAGTTCTCATGTATGGTATGTATTCTGTAGTACATATTATCTCAGACACATCAACTTTATTTATCAATCAAACATTGAAATAAAAGCAGCATAAAAACAAACCACAAGAGAGATTTAAAATATCAATTATCTAAGTGTTCGTGTGGTTGTGTAGCATAAACAGACACAGTGTTCCTGGAGGGGAATGCTCCCTCGTCTCCAAGTCTGTCTATAAATAAACATGTTGTCCCTGTAGTTCTTACTGACTTAGTATCAACAGAGAGGGGGGGGGGGGACCAGACCAACCTCCACAACATGACGTGCTTATTGATTTATACCAGCATCACTTCGCTGCCTTCTTACGTAGATTCAAATAGAACGTCAACTCCAGGAAAAGAGTCACTTACATTAATAATGTTGATTTGATGTTACAGTTACAGCAATTTTGCATACACAATGATAATGATGCATCTCCCTTGTGAAACAAACACATTCTCAGTTAAAGGTATATGGTTGGTAATTTGTTTTATCTTATTTGTTTAAATCCTCTTCACATTCTCATCCTTAAATAAAGTCGGCCTAAACATTTTTTTAAATAAAGCTGGTGTGTTTGTCCTCACAGGTTTGTATCGTCTCCGGCTCCGATCAGCAGTAATAGAAACATGACGCCCCGGCTGAACGCGCCAATTTATACTTCTTTATTGTGGCAGTGACGGCGTTGATGCTGCACTTTTACTGCAAAGTATTATGACGCCAATTGAATATTAAAAATTATATTAAAAATACAGTCAGCAGGCACAAGTTTTGTCTTTTGTCTCTGTACACTCGTGATGTGAACCAAACCTGTCAAATTTACTGGGACTACAAGACGTTGGGATGCTGTGTCACAGTCACTGTGTCTGGAAAGAAAAAGTTCAAGCAGGTCAAGTCTCTGTTATTACTTGTAGTTGGATAGTGTTTCTTGAAGGAGGGAGGGAAGACGTACAGCACCTGAGCTGGTGTGTGACTTTACAAGATTTGGTTCTCCCTCCCCTCTGCAGTCCCATGACATTTGGGTTGCTGTGGTAACAGGGGGTGTCCCATCACGGTGGGCACGGGGTGATTTGCAGATCCGGGAATGTGGCCTGTGGTGTGTACCTCACCTCTTGATCCCTGTGGACCTGGATAATGTCACACTTTCTCTCTCTTTCTCATTTTGCTCACATAAGGTGGGAGTACAGTTCTTGAACATGCTAGCCAACAATTTTTGCCAGTATATACAGTACCTTTGCAAATTTGAGTTTACACATTTCACAACTGTGTGCCCACTATTGATAGTAGCTGACACTTTGGGGTCACAAGTCTGACTAAAGTTAAACTTGAAGTGCAACTCCCACCTCTCACCAGATTTAAGATTATCTTTCATTTTGTCGTGTTCCCAAGAAATCAAAGCATAAGACAAATATATTTATGCATTAACATATATTTTTCAAAATATACGTCCACTTTTAACGCCATGCTATGGCTGCATTGACATGAATATTGCTAACTATTTGAATGGTTGTGTGTTTACGAGTATACAAAGAAAATGTTCTGTTGTTTCTCACTGTGTTTGAATTTGTGTGCCCTATTTAGAAATGCGTGTTCTATGGGTACTCGTCTGATTGAATCAAGTTGGGTTCTGATTGTACAAGGACAGGTTGAACTGCCAGAGGCCGCCGCAGTGTCGGCTGTTGCGATGATTCTTGAGGAGAGGATCATGCTGAGTGTTGGCTCTGGGGTTATTGGTTCCTGTCTTTGCATTGTAAACGACAGATATAAACACATTGTGATTTAAAGAACTGTTGAGTTCATGGGTGTCGCCATGACCACATTTAGACGACCTGAAATTGCACCAAGGGGGACTGAAGTGTAATAAAAGGGAACAGTATGAACAGTTGTAAATGAATAAGAATAAGACACAATAAGATCCTATTAGCTAAACTTCTTCACATGTCTGAAACACTGATTTTACCACGTTCAAAAGAAACCACGTTCTTACTGTTTGCAGTGTACACAGATAAACACACTTTGGGTCTCACCTTGTCCTATGGATTTGGTGTGACATAAATAACTAGAATGTCATTCAGTAGAGCAACTACTTAGCCATTGTTTCGGTTGTTTTGGGAAAACAATTATAATGTTGAAAAACGCAATGTCAAGTCAATTGGGAAACTGCATGCCTCCTGCTATGGATCCACACCAAAATGTAATGGGTTCTTCTCTTACTAATATCTCATTATTCTGCCAGATATCATGGAAACACGTATAGTTGTTTTCTGTGTAATTTTTACATAGAAAACAAACAAGCATAGAAATAAACCAACAAACAGACAGGGGTGAAGACATAACCACCTTAGCGGAGGTAATGACAAGGAATGTTGCTCTGAGAATTTGACCTAAACTTTACTGTGGTACAAAATCCACATAGTGTAAATATATAACAATTAATGTAACAATGAAACCATATATTGCACAATCTTTGTAAAATGTTATTTAAATAACACACTCTTGTAACCATTTCCTGGCTTTGGCTGTTTTATTCATGCAAATAGATTCTGTTATATTCACAATAATTCATGTTGTCTGTCGTCCACTGGACAGTGAAGAGTCTGTGACTCAGGCAACAAATTCTGCCCTTTTTTCTTTTTTTTTTACCAGAAGAGTAACTTGAGTTGGAGCGGTCAACATTCTGATTAATGTCTGACATTTTAAAACCAAACCATGCCTTAAGTATAGATGAGTACAAATATTTGCGTTTGTCTCAACTCTGTAATGCTAGATTTCTTCCACTCTTACTCATCATGTAAATATGTATTTGTTTTAGGAGAGTTAGAGTTACTTCTAACTCGACATATGGTTAACATGCGTGAGAGTAATTTACATCATGAACGACACCAACTCACTCAGTCTATATTGAGACAAACTGTATTGGAAAATACTCACCATTGCTCAACTGGTGTGTAATGCTTGTAACGTACAGTAAAGCCATACATTTATCCCTGTAACCTATACTACACACATACATACAGTAACAGTACAGTGACCTACACTAACTAATAAAGTGAAGTCCAGTGAAAGATGAGATTGCTTGTTAATTACAATGACTCCATTTAAATTCTATTGCAGTCAATTCCCAAACATGTTTCGTAAGCAGAACTGGAGTTTTTATATATATATATGGTATCATTTAACTGCGTCAAATCCTAGTTAGATCTTATGTTGAATATGCTGTCATGAGCACCTTTCAGCATATCATAATTGAATTCATGTTCATGTCTATGTTATTTTATAACCACTGCAAGAAGAAAATAAAACATGTATCCATTTTTATAGCTTTTTTGAAAGCAGGGGCATGTGGTTGTCAAAATAAGAATCAATATTCCCTACTCCTCACTATTCCTACTGGCAAAGTTAAACGTAATTGCTTTGATGGGGGACATGTTGCACACTCAATTCTGGTGAGACTGAACAATATACTGACTGTGTTTTAAGAACAAAACAATGAGCTCTAGATGATAAAAAAAGGTTGCAAAGGTGCAGAGCTAGGTAATGATCTTCTGCAAGTTTGTCAGTGCAAACAATCTTTTTTGTATTACATGTGATACATTTTTGTTGATTAAAATATGAATTTGTGGACAACAAAGAACATGTTGATACATACAGTCTATGGCAGTCTATTTCAAGCCCGTTTGAATAGACCTGTGTTGGCGTATGTGTGCTGTTGGTGGTTACAGTGAGACAAGAGTGGTGTAGGTGATCAAGGAAAGGATTTCAGGGGATTATTTCTCAGCTGCCACGGCCCATGTTTCCTGATGGAGGAATACTCCTCGAAATGCCATCAGCTGCTGGGTACAGGATATAGGATAAGATAGAGAGAGGCAGGAGCCAGGATGACCACAATGTAACATTGTGGTTATAATTATCTGAAAGCGGAGGAGTAGTGGAACACTGAATCTTATAATTTCATTGCAATAGCATTTCAAAGTGTGAATTAATATTGTGGCTAAACCACAGGAAATCTTTGGATGTTTGAACCTTGAATTTCAGCTGATATTTTTTCTGTCCAAAAAACATGTTTATGTATAGGATTTACTGAAACGGTTTTTGTTTTCATTATCTCTTTTACAAACAGAAATGTATGACAACTAGCTGTGGAAGGTTACTAAGTATTGTCCTTAAGCAAAGTATAAGTAGCCTACATCAAAACTGCCCTTGACTGATAGTATTGTTATCAGTTTATGCATTTACAATGCATTATCTTAGATATCTTAAAAGTACATGAAGAAGTTAATATTAGTTCAATCTTTACCAACTAAAACATTTAAATATAGTACTTACATGTTAATATAGTACTAATTATCGTCCAATAATATGTTAATACAACACTAACAAAGGCCATAGTGAGGTTTACTTTTGATATTTGTATTACATTTCAGTACTGATACTAATGTAGTTTTAGATAAGTAAATGGAATGTAGGGAAAGGAATTACCTGTATTCAGTACTTATTCTGTGTATAATTTATGTACTTCAGTAAGTTATCTGAATACTTCCTGCAACAGATACAAACATATTCAAAAATAATAGTTATAGATCTAAACACAGTAGGTTTCATTTTTTTTAAATTGAGATAATATTCTAACATGGACTGTATGACGTATGTTTGGACTTTCACTTCAATTCAAACTGCTGATTAACCTTACTGAAAGATCAAAGGGTTTTTCTCATTGGTGTTTTTGCCACACGATGTCCTTGTGCACAGCTCGTGCAACCTTGGCAGGGTCTTGTAGGAAAACTTGTCATCCTCAAGGACATTCACTCACACATACGTATGCAGCCTTTGGCCGACCCACTTCCTGCTCAGTAACCCTTCATTACCTGCCAACATGTCATGAATAACATGCACAAAATCGAATAGGTTATGATGAAAAAGGAAAAATAAAACATGTGCATTGGTGAATGCATAGATACTCCACACACACACACACACACACACCCTCGTTTAAAATGGAATCAAAAATGTCATGTGATGTCACTCGGCTGGCAGCGTGATAGTGGCTGACCTTACATAGACTCAAAATAGAGCTGAGGAGGCATCTGCACGTTCAAATGACTTATTACCTTGCTGGGTGTGTGTGTTTGAATGTGTGTTTGCTTGCATGTGTGTCTGCGACGAAAAACACGATGATCTGGTGTCTTACCCTCCTGGGGTGTCATCCATGGAATGCATGACGAAAAGAGCAGCCGTTTAGGCCACGCCGTCACTCATGAAAACTGTGTAGGAAATCCCATGAGGTTGGCCATTGATATGCAGGAAGCCTGTCACCTTAGAGCCACAGCTCATACGATGCATGACACAGATCCCTCTCTTGGTCATACTCCAAGTTAATATTAGTAACCAATGATGACACTTGGATTTGCTTCTGAGTTTCTGATGTTTGTGTTGGTGTTGCCTTGCCCACTGTGTGACACCTACTGCAATAATGGATTGTGATATAGTTGGTAAGTGTGCGTGTGTGCGTGCGTGCGTGCGTGTGTGTGTGTGTGTGTGTGTGGCCTTGACTTAGTCAGTCAGTTTCACAAAACTAGATACAGAATATATGAAGAGAAAAACAATTTTTTATTGTTCTGATGTACAAATGAATAGATCGTCCTTCAAGGAACATAATCACATTATTCCAACTATAGTTAAGTCAATCCTCTATTGAGTCTCAGTCTTTCTGAGATAGTCTTCTCTTTAAAGTGTTCAAGGTAATGATGGCACCACCGATCTGTTAAAAGGACATGATCCCAGGACCACCAAAGTACTTGCAGAGTAAGAGTTTGTGTTAGACCCTCTTTAGACCTGGTTATAACATCCGTCCTGGGATATCCGATCACAAGCGGATAGCTTATAGTAGAAGACATTTCACACCTGGTATTGGAGTGCGTCCTGGATGTGTATCTTGTTACCAATTGTGATCAGATCAAAGTTCCCTGCTATATGTGCAAATAAGCACGGCTTACAATTATGTATTTAGCCAGTCTGGATTTACAGATGTGTTTGTGTGAGAAGGAGAGATCAGGAGGAGCTGGGTGAATTATGCCCTGCAAGAGTTTGCCCATTCACAAAAGATAGAAGATCTATATGGTCACAAATAAATCAATATATGGGAAAAACTGAGAAGTGTAAATAATACAGACTGGGGTGAGAGGATATCAGTAGGTGTAAGCAGGTGTGGCCCAGGATACATGTATGTTCACACAGCTTAAAGACTGTGATCTAATGTAACCAAGACCACTACTGAACTGAGTGCTCCTATCTCAAACCTCATTGAAGACGCATTCGGGTGAATTCAGATCTAAACTTAGAGCTGACCACTTCATCACTCAGGACAGATGTTAATACCAAGTCTAAACGTGTCTTAGTGGTGACATGTTGTTTCGGTACTGTCGAGACAATGACGGCTAGTTTGAGTGATAAAACAGTTTAAAGCCCCATCAAACTCCAAAGCACTTGCATAGAGGATGATTTAGCCCTCAGCACTGAAACCTGATTCATGCGTCAATGTCTCAACACAAAATGTCTCGACATCCCTACGTTTTATTCTGACAGAAAGTAGCACAAAACCTAAACAGAGTGGTCAAACTAACCAACGGAATCATTGAAGTTACAATATTAGTAACAAGTTTCTTTTCCAGACATGTTCTAGGAAGTGTTGAGTATTTCACAGTCAATGAACTATTAAATCACTCTGTTTCAGGCCTTGATGTCAACCATGTCATTATTTTATGTTACAACAATATTACAATCATTGATAGTAGAATTATCTGTATTGATTTGTTGTGATATTTCTGTCACATTTTTGTTGATTTGTTTTCGACTGAGCTGAAGTTCAGAAACAAGAGTTGCTTCTTATCAAGACAGCAGTGAGTGTGAACCAAAGTAGGTTGAGCGGCACAGGAAGGGATTTCTTTGTATTAAAGGAAATCAGTGTTAAGACGCAAGTTGAGGAAATGTGTCTCCTAACAGATCAAAGAACATCTGGCTTGTCTCATGTGAGAGAAGACATCTGCATTGGCACAGATTGAGCTGCAGTGTGAACGTAACCAATTGACATCAACACTGTATGTACTGTAGCATAGTGAGAATGACAAAACTTCCAAACAAATTACTTAGAAATCAGTGTTGAAAGAACCCCAACTGTTTTGTGTTAATAGTCTTTAATTATCTCGATAGTACTATGATGAAGCCATTTCTTTTGGTTTTGTGTTTCTACAGAATATGTTGTGAGAGGATTATGAGAGAAAGCAGAGCTTCAGTCTAATGAGAGTCATTTGTTTTAAAGTCAGGGACAGCTACCTAGTTGGTCAGTGCATGATTCAGCTGCTATGTGATATCAGTAGGCATTGCAAAATGAATTGTGATGACCCTCCCTGAACAAATAGGCCACAGTGAAAAATGATTCATAATTTTCCCGGTCCCCAATGGTTTAAGTCAAATCAACAAATGCTGCTCATCTCACTTATGGCTCTTGTTGTTGTTTAGTTGTATTGACATAATTCTTATTAGACTTCTTGAGCTTGATTTTGGCTAATGTGAAACCATTAGAAAGAGAAAATATCAAAACCCAGTCTATTAATAAGGTGCAAGTAAACATTGTTTATTAATAAACGTCATTGGATACAGAAAGATTGAGATATACTTCCAGAACATTGCAGCCTACCTTGTTTGTGGCTGTCAGTCAAGGTGGTAGACGTCAAATGTCTCATGGGAATGTTGTCTAACAACATCTGCAAACTCTATCACTCTATCCAGGGCTGTTAGTGTCCTGGTTATAGTCTTTGTTCCCATTATACTTATTTGTTGATGACCTGTTGACCTTTTGTTGCATATTCTCTCAGGGTCTATCTCATTTTCTCAGTTGCTCCAGTTTCCTTCCACAGTCCAAATACATCCAAACCAGGTGGATTTTTTGTCTTGATTATTGTGCATTCAGATTATGTGTTCATATGTGTGGGTGCCGCACTGCTCATGCACAAGGTGATGTCCCGACACAAGGACTTCAATAATTGCTTCCTCACATTGTTTAGCACTCCTGCAGCTATGTTTACATGAGCACAGTGTTAACACTGTAAGCAGAGCCACCAGCCATGTTTTTCTCCAGACACACACATGAGGGTGAGTGTTAAGTTACATAATTCGTATCATATTTAATTTGTCCACCAAACAGTATTTGGCCCTGACAAAACAATAGATGAATAACATAAATGTGAATTGTGAGTAACAGTGATTGTAAGCATTGGATACAAAACTGATTTATGCTTCTAGAATGTTAAAAACATTTGAAAACTAGAATTCAGTAGACCACATACCCCAAGGCCCAAAAGTCACCTTCAATTGTATCAAGCTGCACCAAATTATAAACACTAATAGATGACAGTCCTCTAAAGTCCTCGCCAACCAGTTAAGTATATTTCTACATTTTCCCAGATTCATATAAGTTCACTGTGACCTTTGAGCTTTGACCTCCAAGCACCAAAATCAAATCTGATATTATATTCTGATACATTGAGTTCAAAATAAAGCATGTTCATGTGACCTTGACCTTTTGACCTTATACCTTTTGACCTTATACCACCACAATCCATAACCCTAACTCAACTATATTGGATCAATTGAATAAAAACATGTGTTTATTTAATCTAGTTGAATTCACTCAATTGAATAAAATGTATGCTTGCCACAGGTTTGACCAGCTGTTATTATCAAACCACACAAACTGTTTCTCAATTTGGACTTACAGAGGTAGAAAAACAACATAAATGTTTGTGTTAGAACACAAACATATCACAACCATACAGGCTCCAAAACTGCGATAGAGTTGAATCAACACCTCTGTAATATTTATTCTTAGTAAAGTAAATAATCTTTTCTAAGCTTGCCATTTCCTGCCATGTGGTTCAGAACATTGCACAACCTCGTCAAGGACTGTCCAGAATTTTGGAAAATGTAGCCTATAGCTTTGGAGTCTTTCAACCTTGACTTATTAGGGGAACTTTTCTCCCTTCCCCAATTCTCTTCTCGATTATCCCTCCTCTCTCTTCCAGTCATCCTCCCTGATTTGACCGGTAAATGTATTACTCCATTTTACTGTGTCTACATACCACCCCCCTTGTACAAATCTGTCAAAGCCCCCTCACCCAACTCTTCTCATATGTTTATTTTGAGGGGGTGACTGCTCTGGAGGCCGGAACCCTGCATGACTGAAAGAGAAGGAGGAGAGTAGGAGGGACCTAGCGAGCACAGGGAGCAGGGAGGGAGAGAGAGAGAGAGACTGAGTGGGTGAGTGAGCTGCTATAAAAGAGAGTGTTGGAGCTGCTGGTGGCATTAACTTCAGCAGACAGAGATTCACACACTCGAAACAGCCACATCCAGAGCGGAAAGAGACATCAGCAGAGTTGGAGGAGAAGCTCTGACACGGAGGAGTTAGAGGTAGAGATTGATCAGAGCAGTTGAATCTTTAAATTGTTGGAAGTTGGACTTGGAGGTTTGAGGAATCTGATTGCCTTGGACTGACTCTTGCTTTGTTGCTCCTGAGAAACACTTTTCTTTGAATAGGACAAGGCCCAGGAGACAACAAGGACAGACAACATTGAGAGTTTGTCCCTGAGCAGCTGGCTGTCTTCTTTCAGCTGCTTTCACACCTAATTAATTTGATTCAGAGAAGATTTCCTTCTGGGCTTCCGTTCAACCAATGGCTGCTGTGCGTCAGATGGTTATGGAGGCCTCTAGCTTCCATGTCCTGCCAGCCCACCTAATGGCCTCGGCCATGGAGGAGTTCCCCCAGCAGCTGCCTGTCCCAAAGGCTCCGGCGAGGGGCAAGAGCCGCTCACGCCGACCTCGGGAGGCTCGCTTCAAAACACAGCCTGTCACCTTTGCTGAGATTGCAGAGGTAGAAGAAGAGGGTTCC
Organism: Limanda limanda; assembly: GCF_963576545.1. NCBI lineage: Eukaryota > Metazoa > Chordata > Actinopteri > Pleuronectiformes > Pleuronectidae > Limanda > Limanda limanda. Next base: position 22,228,278 of record NC_083643.1, read on the forward strand.
TCGCCATTGGAGGAGGAGAGGGCACGGCGCTCCTTCCTTCAGTCCCTGGAGAACCTGCGGCGGAGCACGCAGACCCTCCACTGCCCACCGGCTGCACATCACAGCAGCGCCCCTACACCCACACAGGCCAGCCTGGACTCCAGTGACTCCGACTCCACCCAGTGAGGGCTGCAACACGCCCACCTTCACGCACCTGCGTTCCTTGCTTCGTCTTGACGCCGCTTCATATGGAGGCCAACTGAACTGAACCAAACTGGCCTGTTTGCCAGCCTGTCTGTGTGTGTTGTCTGTACGCTGCTGCTTTTATACGAAAATCTGCATTTAATATATACTCATACTAACATATCAAAACACAGAATATAGTTTAAAGATGCACTTGATGCATATGTGTAATGATGTCTACCAGTACTAAAGGCTGGTTGTAATGAGTGTAAAGGTAGCAGATGACGCAGTGTTGAAGACACAACTCTTCAGATGAATTCCTTTTCTACTGTCGATGTCAGTGACAAGATTTTTCTACTTGACCATAAAAAGGACTGTTAAAAATGTCACTGTTGTGACTACTGTGACCTACCACACTGTAAATACTTAGACTAAAGCAATGTACTGAGCATCCAAAGTGACCCAGCCGTCACTAAGCTTTGTCAAAAGCTTTGTCCAGTTTCACAATGAATGAAATCTCTGCTCTACGAATCCAAGCAATGCCTTTTTAAATGTCTTTATTTATTTTCTTAATTTGATCATAACCAAGCAGAGTTGTAGATGTGATATTTTATTGCTCTTTCTCACTTCTAAAGTCCTGACTTTCAAAGTAAATCATAACCTTTATACTTGTTGTACTTTATATATGTTACAATATTTGTGATATATACTTTAATAAATATTTTTAACTATTTTGAGTTGTTCTCCTTTCAATTTGAGGTGCAGCTGTGAAGAAACATACCTTAGTGGGGAACAAGCTGTACTGTTTCATAATTCATGAATGTGAGATTTCTAATATTATGTGAGCAGAGACTGTAAGCAAATCTGATTTAGACTATTAGTCAAGGAACATTGGGACATCATAGGTAAGATAAAAAAAGAAAACCCAATTAGAGAAGCTTGGGACAAAATCAAGGCTACATAAAAGAGGAAGTTGTTGGACAGTGGAAAGTGATGCATTGCCTTTACTGACTGTCCATCACCCGTGTTATCGTTAAGACAATCAGATGTCTGTCCCATATGTAAACACTCGACCTAAGTCTGCCGTATGCTCACTTGGCTGGTGATGCACTTTCAGTAAATCAAGGTTCTCATCATTAAATGCAGCCACAGCAGCCACCAGCCTGCTGAGAGAGAGAGAAAGAGAGAGAAGTGGCCTCTGGAGCCACAGCAGCCATCCCTCCTGCTGCTAATAACCCTCTTCTCCTAATCCACTCTGTGACAAGAGTTACATGATGCATGAGTTTCCATTTGACAGCAAGTCAGCAGACAGAGACAATGCCACACAGAACCTGTTTTAAGTTGCATGGGGATTCACTAAATATAATAGCGTTAATAGAGCTAAAGAATTAAATATAATTTGCAAGATGACATCACCTCCAATGTCAACAAAACCATTTGTTGCCCCTGTAGACATTTGCCTCTGGTTTTACATTGCTGTAAGTGTATTTGCATAGAAATATACATTCAGCTATAGGGACGAGGACAACACAAAACGGAAAACAAATGAGTTAAACAATGGTATAAAAATACTTAAATTATAGAGGTGGCTGGAATGTGAAAAGAACGTAGGAAAATATGAAGAATGGTGGAAACACTTATGACTGAATTTAAACATGAGTGAACGTGTATTTTTATAGCTAACACTGAAATGGCACAGAGGTATAACATTTTACAGGCTATGCAGGTGATACCTCTTTGAATTTATCGATTTCATGTCAGAGTCTTTTCATGGTACTGGGTGAAGAAGAAAATATTTGCTGCCTGCCTTTCAACAGTTATGTTGCACAACGAATTGCAAAAATGTGTGCACTTCTCATATTTGTACTCAATGCACTCTGCTCTGTAAGTGCATATAATGGGAATTGCTCGTCTTTTTTACAACAACGTAAACAAGCTGTGATCCTTCAGCCAATAGAGAGGATGGCTGTAAACCTGCTGTAAGCATATGAAAGGGTTACGCATATTCGTCATTGTACAGTGCTTGTAGCTGCCATACTTACCCACGTCCACGGGAGAATTACTGTCTCTTTTTATGTGTAACAACGCAACCCTGCAGTATTTTATGTCACTGAGATTTTGGTAAATTAGTGTGTGACACTGCTGAGAGCAAGAGAAACAGGGGTGACAGATTGATCAATTTCATATCCCCACTTCCACCTCTTGCTCCACCAACCTTGTTTTAAACTAGAGGAGATTATCCAAGATCAACCCAGAATTTTTCCCTACCTGGTCAGGACATTTCCCTTGAAGTTAATTTCTCTGTCTGATTTGAACGTATGACAGATACATAGTTTTCCGAGGAAGACAGACATTACCTAACTGTGGTCATAATGATGGATTTCTCAATTCGTGAGGAGTCGGACTATCCTGTGAGGACTAATCATACAATTTTCTGAGATGTCAGACTTCACTTCAATTCAGCAAGGTTCAAATCTTCACCCCATCCAACATTTGTGATAGAAACCAGACCAAACTGAGCCCTAAAAGCAACAAGTTAAATCTTAAAATCAACAAGAAACCAGTGCAGAGGAGTTCAAAGAGAGGTCATACTACCCTGTGATGTATCTTTGTGAACGAGCTGGCAGCAGACAAAATAGCCTAAAATGGGCAATCTTCAGTTAACAACAAGCCAACAGACGGAACAAACTGTACAGACCCTAAGTTTGGCTCCAGCTAACAGGCAACATGACATGAAAGCTGAAGATTGACTGAGGTGTGCTTATGCTACAAACCCAGGATGTTATAAAGAGCCAGGGTTTTCTTCTCCTTAATGTATAGATAGAAGGGCAAGATGTTTGGGTGGCGACATCACTGCTTCAAGTGCACTACTGTAATGTGTATTAGCTGGTGTCTGACATGCCAGACAGTAAACCGATATATATAGCTTCCTGCTGTACATGTTTTCATGACACGTGAACATATTTTTTTTAGTCTAAAACTAGAAGAAAAGCAAATTACACAAACATCTCAACCTGAAGGAAGCAAACTGTGCAAGTGGGTCTTTCCAATATTAATTTTCATATTGCAATCTAAAAGTAGATAAAATGATGAACATTTTTAATGTGATCTACTCAAATGGAGAGGATTAAAATTTAAAATCTGACTTTAGGAGACCTGTTTTGGTCTTGTCGCCAAAGTACATGAAGATAAGTAAGACACTGTCTGAAGTGCAGGTAAAATAGGAACTTCTAGCTTTGTGAGTGAAGAACAGACAGTTATGATTCCTCAACAAGAGGGTGATCATCCCACTCTTTGTTTAAGGTTAAAAGACTGTGGGTGGAAATATTCTTATGTAGAGAATCTCATTCTGATAAACTGCGCGTCCAGATAGAGAAAGATTAACCAGGTACGAACTGTGGGCGTAGCCTAAAAATAAACAATAGTGTAACCTATTTATTTTTTGAAAAGGATATCCTGGTCATAAGAGCAAATTCGAATGGGTTTTTAAGTTAATTAATACATAATTAAGTTATTTTATTTTGTTAAAATCCTTTAGTTTTACCCTGTTCTTATTACTCCTAAAAATGTCTGCACACACTTTTGAATGACAAAAGGAGTCTGCTACAATCTTTTTTTCTATATTTATATATTTTTTATGTTTTAAAAGTTACATTTGTGTCCAATATATTTTGATTTCATTTGACGTCACTCTTAATCATTTTCACGATATTTAATTAATTTGGAAAGTGCCACATTAATGAAAAAAAAATTAAAAGAACAAGTAGAAAATGGTCTAGTTCTCTGCGGTTGTTTCTAAAAATGAACAGGACACTGGCCTGCTGGGACACTATTACGCTCACAAGGACAAGGATCAGAAAAGGTTTCCAAGAGGGCAGTGGATGAAGACTGCCCCACTCCAATGCTTTTAAAAGACTTCATTGAAATCCTGGCAAGGCTGTTCCATTGATTCTGACTGACTCATGCACAGGTCAGCATGAATAATGTCTGGTACAATATTAGCTTTGGATCAAGAGTCCTCACTGCAAAGTCCAAAGCGAGTGCTCAGTGATTCCCACCACACAGAACATTATGGCAAGCAGCCTGCTGGGGCTACTGTTTGCATTGTTTCTGTCTAGAAGCTCACATCCGCAAACCTTCCCTAAATGCATTTTGAGTCATCTTTTTACAGCATTTACAGCAATGGATGCATGATGACGAATGATTCATGTCTGTTGTAACGAAATTAACATATTATTATACTTGTTTTAGAGGTAAGGGGCAACGGAATGTGTTATTTTAATATGCTTCATCAAGGCAGTAGAATAACCAAAATGTGCACATGGGTGGAGGAAGTACAAATAAATAGTAAAACTACAAATAAATAATAATAATACATTTTATCTAAAGGCGCCTTTCAGCACTCAAGGTCACCTTACACGGCAGATAAAAAACACAACAACATAAGAAACAATGTATCAAAAACATCAATAAAACAAATGAAATGAAATGAACAGTGAATAAAAAATGGAAGATAATCAAACTGAAAAAGCCTGTATAAATAGATGAGTTTTTACCTGTGATTTAAAAATGGAGAGAGAGTAAGTGTTGCGAATGTCTGGTGGTGGTGAGGGAGTTCCAGAGGCAAGGGGGCAGACAAATGGGAAGGTGGTACAGTGGCAAATAGACAAACATAACCTCAAGCCAAAGTAAATGTATCACATAAACTTTTCTACTTGGGTAAAGGTAATGAAGTACTTACTTTTAATACGTGTTTGCCAAGTGTAACCTATTTCCTGACGCAACTACATTATTATGGTTGATTCTCTGACCCATTAAATCCATTTGAGGTGTTTCTTTACCAGTGATGCTGCTTCAGACACGATTTTCTCCTTTTGGAGATGGGGTCTAATGTAACCTGCCTGCTCTGATTGCATCAGTGCACTTATTTCCCTCAGATTATTGATTAATTTTAAATAAAAAACACATAACACAATACATTGTAAAAATATAGTGTAGACAGTTCAGATATTTGCTGGTGTATTTCATGGATTAGAAGTGAAACGTGACTGAAAATAAATCTACTTAAGTAAAGTACAGATCAATATAGATACAGATAAATGTATACAGTCACTTCCCATCACTGTTATTCACCTTCATGTGTTTACGACTGTGTATGTTGTCTTTAGAGCTGCAAACCCCGGAGAGCATCCCTGACCTACATCCTTGTCTCGTGACTTCGGAAAATTGGGACTCAGAAAGCAGCCTCTATAACCCTCAGCATGCTCCTTTGATCTCACACTCTATTTCAAAGCTTTTTCTAAGCTCTTCGTCTCCCCCTGGTGCTGCAGAAAAGAGGTGATTATGGATGCAAAACAGAAGGTGACCCACATACCTCCTGTCCCAGTGTTCTGTTTCCTTGAACATCTCTCTTTTGGGTTTTCCCTCCAGTGCTGCATGGAAAGAAGGATACAGATGCCATACTTACCCCTGTCTACATGTACTCTGTATTTAATCATGCCTGTTTCAAGGATTTTTGTTATAACTGTTTCATAGCGCAGTTCCTGTTACTATGTAAATTTATATACATGATCGAAGACCATACAATAATGTGACTTTAACTTTCGAAAAGATAATTAGAAATATAAATGCTGCTGAATAAAGTTGCTTATTTAGTTGTGCATGCATTATTATTCTGCCTTGTACATGAATGATGGCCAACCTCACAGTAAAAATATCCGATGTGTTTATATATTCTCAAAATACCGTACAGAGTAATTTGTAGTCTCTCTTGGTGCATCCTACTTTGAAAACGAGGAGAATCCAATGAAAAGATCCAGGACTGTGCATCAAAGCTAAATGTTCCTCTTATTGAGAATTTCCATTTTAGGCAGTGAGAGACAAATAATGGTGAAGGATGCCCAGTTCCATTTCTCACTGCCATCACTGTTCCCTTTGCCAATTTTTTATTTTGGTCCCTTTTATTAAAACACACAAAGTGGAACTGAAACAAAAGCCATTCATAAGATTCTCCCACTTTTGACATACTGTGCAAGGCCCGCTATGTCACATCCTAAGCTTAGTTTATCCTATAAGTTTATCTAGATGTGAGATTAACATTTTCTATTTAGTGTATTTTTAAAAGATTCTTGCTTCAAGCTTTGGTTCAATTTATTTCATTCTGTATTCATCATTATCGTATTTCAACATAACTTTGCTAATGTTTCTTATGTTGCACTTTCTGCTTACACTGTATATATTATGTTTACATTATTTATATTCTATTAATATGTTTTTGTACTGCATGTTTACTTATTTGTTACTTTTACTTATATAGATGTTTTGACAGCCCTCTGTGCTGCTGCTGCTACACACGAAGTTTGTTATCTTCATCTCTTTATCTCCAACACAACAGCCAATGCCACCACTTATATTATTATCTCTGTCATTGTCATTGTAAGTAATTTCTTCGTCATCAAGAATTGTCTTTACTGATCTGTTTTTAAAAGTTAAATGCAGACGGTGTCCGTCAGTCAATTGTCCCTCCTGGCTTACCGTATCATGTGACATATACCGTTCAACACAGATTTGATTGATGGTGCTTTTATCCAATGGAAACACTGCACTACCGACAACTAGCGTTTGCTTTTATTTTTGGTCCAATCAGATCGTTGTTATCGTTGTAACAAATGACAGCAAAGGGGACGGCTCTCGTTCAAGGAGCGCGAACGGTTAAGGACGAGAAAATGGCGAATGTAAAGTTTAGTCGAGTGAATCATGTCACCGTCACTCTGAACAGTATTTAAATAGCTTGGACGCGTCTCCTCTCTGCGTGTGGACCAGTCACTTCGAGCGAACCGCTTCACGCTGGCTGAAGCTAACTTGCTAAACTTTATTCTCGGTCGCTACGACACCTCACTAGAGTTAGCTGACTGGTGTTGGCAGCTGTAAATGGCGTCTCGGTGCCCACACACAATGCGCAGCCTGTGATGAGAGCAGTGACCCTGGAGTGAAACAGAATTCATCGAGGCCGGTCTGTCTTCATGGCTCACCGCTGAGTCCGAGGCTCCGGGCCCCACTCTGCCTCGGTGGACGCTGCATTGGACGCAATGGCCTCACACAACTTGGTCTTTGTCATCGATGTGGATTATGGAGGTCGTGATCCTGGCGATCAGCTGGGTGTCAGGAACCACTTAGTGAAACGAGGACTGTTGCAGATTTTGCTGCATTTCGGTTACAAGTCCGGATTCGAGAAGGTGCGCTGGGGCTATAAGTTCTTCCAGTCTAGGGGTGGACGTAATGCCAGCCTCATATCAAGGGGGTCTGACTTCAAGGAGCTAAGGCACAAAACCTTTGAGGACTTTGAGTTGGAGTTTGATGGTAAGTTTGACGTGAAGGACAAACCGTGGCCTTCTCGGCAGCAGCAGCAGGTCTGTCCGTCTGCTTCAGTTCAAAACGCTCTCAAAGAAACCCTGCTAGACTTCCAGTGGGACCGACCAGACATCACCTCTCCCACCAAGCTGTGCCTGAGACCCAGAAGGTCGAGCCGAGCTGGCAAGCCCAGTGTTTCACAGGAGGAGGACGTTTCCAGCAACGGGAGGAATGTGGTGTTTGTGGTCTCCGAGTGTCCACGTACCAGGATGCAGCTGCTGGACTATCTCTCTTTGGGGAACCAGGACCTGCCTACAGATGGGACAGATCACATCATGTCCAGGGGTCTTCAGGACATGCTGGCTCAGAGACAGGTTGTGCTGCACTGGATCGATAGTACATCGCATGTCCAGGTGAGTACAGCAGGCCACTGGGTAATAATGAAGTATGACAATGTTTATGATTCAGTGTTTCATAACAAAGGGACCTAGCAGTGGGTTGATAAAAAAATGATTAGAATGGATATTGAAATTATGCATCAGACAGTCAAGTTTGATTTGATATAGTCATTAGTCAAAGATGTTTACTATAACACAGCTGTAATAATATAATTTAGTTTTTTTATTGAAAAGCTCACGCTATAATACACAAGCCTATAGTCAGTTTACCAATCATATACTTTTGTGATTTTGTTATCAAAAAATTATTTAGATGTGTCAAACAGCATCACAGTCTCTAGGCACTCTTCCATATTTAACTCTCAACCTCGTGTCTAAACATCTAACCTTCACTGACACCTGTCACAGAAGCTTTTCAAATCCTTTTCAGACTGATATAAACAACTGCCTCTATTTCTCTTACTGCAGGTGCTGAGGTCTGAGGACTGTCTCGGCTCTGATAAGCTGTGTGAGGTCCTGGCTCAGTTGGGCGGCAGAGTGATCCCTGTGGTTGCACTGCTGAACCTGTGCTGCGTTCAGGAGACAGACTCAGGCTTCAAGCCAGAGGCCTTCACATTCAAGTCTGGTATTGGATACCTGCTGTCCTCTGAAAGGCTTTACCGCCTGGCTTTCCCTGTCATTGAAGGTCTTCTGCGCTGGGAGCAAGGTTGGTAACATGGAAGTCAACTGTAACTATCACCAGTTATGACTTAAACATGTCTGTCATAGTGCAGCTGTTAAAACTGTTTATATGATCTATAGTTTAAATGCAGATCCAAAACAATCATCAACTTTAAACTGTACATCCCCTTGAAATTTCACTTTGGTTATTTGCCAGTATATGTCTGGATGAAACAAATTGCAGTAAACATGCAGATGAAGGGAAAACTTGGTCCAGGGGCTGTATAACAATGTCCTTGGTCAAAAGAAACCAATGAAGATTATAAGGATTCATCTGATCTTGATCCAAACACAAAAGGGCTGATGAGATATGTAGAAATCACAAGTGAACTTAAACACAAAGCTCAAAATATATTGCCATTATACGTGTGTGGTGTGTTATTCTTTATCCAACAAGGTGGTGTGACACAGAGCTGTGACCTCATGGTTGAGCCAGTGTCCCGCAGACAGAGACTTCTCCCAGAGTCGGTAGAAGTGTGTATGAAAGGAGTTCTGCAGGGCTGGGATGCCTCATCTCTGACCCAAGTGTCCACAGAGTCATGGGTGATTCGGTCCTCCAGCAGAAGTGACCAGGAAGCTGCTGCCTTCCAACATCTCCTTCTGGAACTATCTGCTCACGCTCTTCACATGGTGAGACATCCAATAATGACAGTGCTACTTTACATGAGAGGTTAAGGCTCTGATGCAGTGTAATCTGCTCAGAGCAGAGACTAACAATATGACTACACACAACAGGTGCTGGGGGTGTGCTTTCCTGTTCCGGTTATTTAGTTATTTGGTCTGAATCTTCCTCATTAATATTTTCATAGTTTTGGTCATTTGCTTTAATATCACTCCCCTCGTGCAGATTGCCAGCCATTGTCTGAAATGCTACTTGAACAACTGTTTTGCAGGCCAACAGAAAACAAACAAATTGCATTTTTCATAATGCATTTTCCCTTTCCTGAGTATTTCTGCAAATCCCAATTTTGAACATGTCTTGAAAATGGTGACATCCTGGATGAAAGGCACCCGTCTCATCCGACCTTAAAGGGAGAAGCATGCAAACATTTCACCTGGTCTTGCGGGTATATACAAGCATATGTTGCATCCAGTCTTAATTGTTCAAATTGAATTGGGTGCAAAGTTGGGAGTGGGCTCTACATTATATTGTCCATTCAATATTCCAGTGCAACAGAGGGTTGATTGGAACATGAACTAGCCTAAAGATAGCTGCAACATTTGCAAAGATATTCTGTTTTGAAATCTTTCTTCTTTCCTGTGTAACTTTACTGATTCACTTCTCCCACTTGTTCACTTTGCTCTCCAGCTTGCGGATGTGATTGACAGCGGCCTGGTGTGCTCAGCCGTCCTCTCCCCCATGTCAAACTCTACAGCTCTGCTCACCATTCTCCAGCCTGGAGTCACTCAACGCGACACACTTCTGACCACAGAGAACATCGACCCTTCCACAGCTGAGACATCCACTGACCTGCCAGATGTTGTGAGCAGTGTTCTTGGAGTAGTGTATGACATCATGGAGAAGGATGGTGACATTGTCGATGGTAAGATTTAGACCTAGACTCATAAATTGGCTAACCAAATATAGTATCTGTTATTGGTTTATTGCAGACAGAATTGCCAGATTAGATTTGAGATTATCATCATTGCATAGTTTGTCCATCAGAAAGTATTGAACTTTTTTTATTTAAAATTTCCACCAGATAATTGTCCTTTTGTCGTGGCGAATTCTTGTTAAAAAATGATTTCAATCAAGTTTGTCTATGTTATGTGCTTACTGCTTATATAATGTGCTGTATGTGTGTGTATGCCCTGATTACATAGCAAATACTGAAAGAAGCAAAAGTGTTTAATTTGTGTTTATTGTTTGATTTCCATTTGTTTGTTTGTTTACTTTTCAGACAAGCTTAATGATCAACCAGTTTCTGAGTGGGCTCAGCGAGAAGTCGATCATTGCCAACTGACTACAGGCGTGTTGGAAACTTGGTTTCCTCAATCAGACCAGTCAGGAGTGACCTCTCATTTGATGGAGTCGATTCGGTATGTGGATTCTGATTTCACAATTTTTCTATTAATAATTATAGTTCCTTTAAAATCAAGAGTGATATACAGCTTCACTCAAAACACTCACTTGGTCTTGATGTTCTTCTCACTTTGTTCTGCAGATTGTTGCATGCAGTGCCAGAGCAAAGAGAAGAGGAGGAGTTGTCTGTCCTACAGCAGGAGCTGATCAGTGGTTTGTCTGATCTTTACCAGACGTCCCAGGGTACAGACAACAAGAGGGGCAAAAAACGTATGTCAGCTTTTTCTCAGTTTTTACGTTTATTTTTAGTTATTTCTTACGAAGACTGTTCGTTAAACCTTCACTTTATTCTTTTAGACAACATTAAAGTAAATATAGTTTTTCTCTGTAACAATATTTATCTTTGATCTACAGGTGGTGCCCAGCGCACACCAGTGAAACAGAAGATGAAGACCATGAGCCGCTCCCTGCAGATGCTGAATGTGGCCCGGCTGAATGTGAAGGACCAAAAGAACCAAGCTGAGGCCGAGCAGTTGGGGGGAGAGAGCAAGGGGCCAGACAGAAAGGGGAAGAGACACTCAAGTGACAGAAACAAATCTGTGGGAGCAAAAGCCATCAGTGAGTATCGCCCGCAGAACTTTACAGTGCAACTGCTCAGATTATCACCCTGCTATAACTAATAGTCTCTGTCATCGAGAAAGGAAATATGTTTTTATGGAAGTGTTAAAATAATTGTTTTCATTTATCAAGTAATGTATCTTCTCGTTTTACCCAGGTTTCACTAGTGAGGAGGAGCTCCTGTCCCATCTGAAGTCCAGCTACGATAAGACTCTGGCAGACAGAGACTTGTCCATTGTCACTGCGGTCCAGCAGCTCCTGTTTGCTGTGAAAATCTTTCTTGGAGCAGAATCCCATCTGGAGGTAAGGTGGTAGATTAGATAAAGTTGTATTGCTCTGGATAATCATACATTGCGTTATCAATTGTCAAAAAACTGTCAGTTTGTAGATTTGGAGATATTGAAACATTTAAATTTGTGTAAGGTAAATAGCAATATTATGGTAACTGATGCTGAACCTCTTCTTATCAGGATAATAAAATCATTCAGTGCATCACATAAAGTACATATAAGCCAACAGCTCAACAGTTGGACTGTGATTAAATTGTGTGTCTAACCTCTTCTTCACAGACAAAGATCTCCCTGTTTGTCCAGCAGCATCTCCTCAAGACCAGCAAATCAGTGAGGCAGCTCTATGGCACTGCTGCTGATGTTAATAGCAAAGTCAGAGAGTGAGTATTATCTAATCCAGAATCTTTCCTCCTGTTTTTTAGGCAGCAAAAAGTCTAAAACTCATTGTTTAAGTTACACTCACTCTCTTATATGTGAAATTGTGAACTGTGTGTGTCTGTCTGTGGCTTCTTCCTCCTGATATCTACTATTCTTCTCACACTGTTATTTATCCTTCAGTCAGTTTTTTTTTACATGTGCCAGTTTTGTTTGGGAACCAATAAGCACAGTTTGTTCTGTTTTAGGTGCCAGCTTCAGGGGGTGTTGAGGTTGGAGTTGTGCAGACTTTCCTCCTCAGACCAGTCTGACTCATTGGATGCCGAACAGATGGCAGAAGAGGTAAGATGGTCCCTTTCGAGGACTCTCTCTGTAATCTTTTGTTGTGTGTAAAAACAAAGATCAAAAAAGTAGACATGCATGTAGTTTGTGCTAAATTCCAACTTCTGTTTCTCAGGTGGCTGAAATGCTCAGGATAATCTCTCTATCCAAGGACCCAGGTTGCCTGACAAGGTTCCTTCAAGATGAAGTTCTTCCAGGGTAAGAACCTGATTCTTCCAGAAAATTACAAGATAATTAATAAAAATGCTAAAAGACGAATCTCTAACTCTCCGGTGAATTATAATGGGAAGCATTGATTCAGAATAAGCCAAGTATTTCTTATCTATAGAATCTAACAGGCCTTTCTACGTCATGGCAGGTTCCTGACTGCTGTCCCCAGGGTGCTTGCAGACATTTACAACAGTCTGGGCACCCAGCTCCCTGAGGCTTTGGTGGCTGTTCTGCCCGCTGACTTCTTCAGCGATGACTCTGTTGCCAAGGACAGCGCGTCTCCTTCAACCTGCTCATCGCCCTTTTCCACACACAGCCTGGTTTCAGATGGCAAAAGTTGCCTGCAGGACCTGCGAAATCGCCCAGCCAACAAGAGGAGGTGAGAGCAGACTGAATTACTTCTGCAAAGACACTGTTTGGTCCTGACAAAACAGGAATGGCCTAGACAACAAAAATAAGAGTAATTTGAGTAAGCATGATGATTTTGCTCTTTGAATGTAATTTGGAATTGAATCATAGTAGCTAAGGTTTGGTACCGACACCCAGAGAGCAATGCACAGCTCCTTACAGTATGTTTGGATGGTAAAAGTTATTTTCCTATAGTTTCTACTGGCTATGATGAAAGATTTGACTCATTGAAGAAAAGTATCTGGAACTATCATACGGAAGCTACACAATTATTTTGTAGTAATCAACCACCTACCGTGATGAAATTTGGCCGGGACAAACGTGATCCACTATAAGTGATATCCATTGTACTAGAATTTTGTTGGCAGCAGAGGCGGCACAGAATTTGATGGAGGAGGCAGCCTTGTAATTCTCTATGCAGGAAAGACTAATGGGACAATGTTTTGTTATACAGAGAGAGTAAAGTACTGAAATAAAGTACCGTCTGGCACCTGTACCGGTGAATGTACCCAACCCTAATAGTTACCCAATTTTTAGAGTCAGGTGTCTGTTTAACACTTACGATGTAGATACTTTCCTTGGTGAATGTCCAGATAAGTGTTTTCTTTTTCACACAGGAGTGGGATGTTGACTCGTCATCGCAGCATGACTGAATCATCTCAGAGTCTTCGTCAAATAGAGATGCCCAAAAAGACTACAAGAGCTGTAAGATGATTCTGCATAGTTTAATCACCTATAAAATCTTAGATTGTTATTCGGGGCAAATTGTTATTACACTTGGGAAATTTCTCTATAGTGGGATTAATAAAGTATTCTCTTATTTATTGAACCTTTAGCAGCTAATCTTCTCACAATATCTTGAATTGTTACTGCTTAATCAAAAGTATTCTGAACATCACCCAATAATGAGACATGAGATAGCATTTGCACTTGTGTATTATGGTTATTTCAGCTTTCTATTCAAAGTGATCTTATCTGCCCTTTTATGTTTTTTATTAGTCGAAGTCAAAGGTGTGTGTTGCCTTGGAAAAGCCTGTTGCACAAACACAACCTCAGAAACAAGAAACACAAGGTAAGTTCTGTTTCACATCGAATGTAATCGCTGTCGTGTGAAACTCTTGCTTGGCCCAGAAATTAGATCTGAGACAAAACACGGATTTAGCAGTACTTACCATTACGTTCCTAAATACATGTTCTGATTATCCACAGAGGTGACCAAGGTGAGAAGAAACCTTTTCAACCAAGAGATTGTTTCACCTTCAAAGAAATCCAAGCTGCCGAGGAGCCAGTCTGTCTCTGCTGTGGAAGGACTGAAACGCAAGCGATCTAATGAGTCCGACGGTAAATTGATAACAGCATAACAGATTGATTTAAATAAATACTGTAGTGAAGTTTACTAATCATTAGAAGAGAGAATATTGGCAGGGGAATAAGCCTTTTTGTTTTCAGTTGTGCTTTGTCAGGCAACTTGTTGTTCCTCCTTTTCAGACAGACACAAACTCCTCACGAAGAAGGTGTGTGAGACACCACATCACAAGCAGGTGTCCAGTCGCCTTCTTTACCAGCAGAAATTTGGAAGGTGCGTTTGAGTTATTGACAGTTTTCCTTATTGATACATGTTAAGTTTAGACAAGGAATGTATAATGTAAAAACACCTGTTGTAAATTATTGCAAAGTGAAATCTTCTTTTTGAACAGGAAATCTCTCCCAAATGAGGAGTGCATTGTGGAAGAGTCGCCAGTAAAACCTGCAGAAGGTATTTGACTGATTTATTTTAGCATTTATTTTATTATAAGCCTTTGTTGTGCCTCTTTCATGCCCAAAATAAGTGGGGATAAGCGTTTTTTGGCACAACACCCATAAATCCACCAAAAAGGTGATTGATACTTTTCCCATTGCCATTAAAACCCACGTTTACCTCTTCTGGGGTTTTTTTACCCTGGCGAGTCATGTTCGAAGTCACAGAAACCGAGAAGCTTTAACATCTTGTTGTCTTGCCAGTGTTGCATCTTGAATGATATGATGAAAAGAATCACTGTTTTATGTTCCCAATTTGTTAAAAACAATAAGTGCTATTTTTTGAGCAGAAGTCGTAACGTCGTGCCCCAAAAGGTGCAGTGACTGGACTTCCAAAATAAAGAGGAAATGAGCGTGTTCATGCGACTGTCACATTTCCATCACTGCCAAATCGAGCCGTAACCGGCTAAAACCGCTATCGAGTCATTTGACACAGAAGTGAATGCTGAGTGTATCCATTAGCATTGCAGACAAAGGTGAAAAAGTGATCTAAGTTTATCTAAAGGCATGCTGGTTATTTTATCTCTTTTTTGTATCAGATCTAAGAAGGAGTCCCAGGATTAAGAAGTTTGCTCAAAGATACTCGAACACCTTCTACTCAAGTTCTCAACCTCGCTCACGCAACCTAGACAGGGCTCTCTCTGCATCCCAGCTGACTCTCAGTGACGGCAAAATCTGCGAGCTCAACGTAAAATCAGTGCGGTCTCCCATGCGACTCCTTTTTGGGGCTACTGACTCCCCTTGTCATCTCTCTGACCAGAGTGGAGCAGCAAGAGCCACCAGATCACGACTTTTCACAGACTCCAGTGTCTTTGAGGTAAGATCTCCAGTAGTAATTTTTTCTCAAGATAAGAATTGTCAGTTCACAAAGTAAAAGGTTACAAAGTCTAAAATTGCATTCATGTTAAACGTGAGTTAAATAAAAACTCTGTTCCGTTTTTGTTTTTAGAGCCCAAATAAAACTCCAACAAAGTCGCCCGGCAAACATGGGATGGACGTTCTTGGGAACAGAACCCCGAAAACATCCAGGACTCGAGGAACCCCCAAAACGCCACCTTCATCCAGGATCAGTGTTTGCTCTGTTGTAGAGAGTCCTGCTGCTGGAAGCTCTCATGAGCTTAGTATGGCTCTGAGGGGCAGTCCTTTCAGATCACCAGCCAGAAGGACTCTCGTTGTAGAGACACCAACCAAGGAAAGCCCTATGAGAAGCCCGCTGAAGGGTATTCTTAGGACTCCAGTCAAAGCCTTGGTTGAATGCAGTTCCTCCTCTGGATCACATAGGCTCAGTAGCCCAGTTTCCAACACTCCCAAGAAGAGTGTCACATGGTCTCCATCTCCTCGGAAGTTTAGAGTTGTGGAGAACAGCACCACCTTCAAAGTACCAGAGATGCCTGGTATGTCATCTCGAAGGTCTCCGATACAGCTGAACACACCCAACAAGTTCAGCAGTCCTGTCAAACACACAAATACTAAAAGGGACATTTTCAAAACCCCAGAGAAGACTTGTCAAGTGAGTCTAGTGAGGGTTTCTGAAAGTTTAAGTAGTGTTATTTCAGCACAGGAAACCGTTCACAACAGGATGAAGACACCTGAAAAAAATGGAACACTGCTGGCAATGCCTCCTCCACAATCTACTTCCCCTCTACACCACCTCTCACCTAAACCAGACACCAGAGCTCAAAACAGGACCCCGAGTCCTACTTATCAAATGATTACCCGCTCTGGGAGAACTCCAGGCAAAAGTTCAAACAGTGCATCCCCGTGTAAAGGAGAATTCACACCAGCAAGAAGGAGTCCTGTTATAGAAGGTTCAGATACTGAAGTAAAGTCTCCAGCAAAGTCCCTGACAAGGAGGAGGTCGGGTCAAGGCAAAATAACCACTAGACATAACTTAAGATCCATGTCTGGTGAGAATGTTCAATCAGAATCTACTGAGAACTGTGTCTTTGTGGAAAAAAACATGCAGTCAGATACAAAAGCAGAGGCACAGACTGAACCTTCCCATGCCTCTGACTCTAGTTCCCATACTGATTCACAGCAATTAGACTCTTCATGTTTTAACCCTTCTACCACAGATGATGAAAGTATGGACATTGTTGATGCAGAAGTTGTAAAGACCCAGTTTAGTGGTGGGCTCAAGATGAACATTAGTTTTTCACGAAAAACTTCAAAATCGGGTGAAAACTTTCTGTCAAGCACAGCCTCGCCTACACCACCTGTGCTGCCCCAAGGTACACCCGGGCGCAACTATGGCTTCCGGCAGACACCTGACCGACAACAGAGGGAGGCTGCTGCTCGTTTGGGGTACGGAAACGATTCCCCTCGTTTTTCCACTCCGAGAGGCCCTGCAAGACGACAGAAGGGCACCTGTACTCCAAACCCTCTGTCCTACCAAGTAGAGATGGAAATGCAAACATCTGGACTTCCTAAGCTCAAATTCAAACGCACAGATTCCATGAATGCAGGGGATTTGGCCTCAGATGGAGGTCCTCGACCTGGTACTCGGAGCCCTTTAGTTGGTGTGAAGCCTTCTCTGCTGGAAAGCCCCTTGGCTTTGTTTTCTAAACATAGAGAACCTGGATGTGTCTCACCATCTATCTGCACTCATGTCACTCCAGCCAAAAGCACACCTGGAAAAGGTGGAAGTGTCCAAACATACATCTGCCAGACATACACCCCTACACGGCATCCTGGAGGAACAATGTCTCCCCCAGTGGTAATTCCAGAGATAATCCCCCTGACTCCTTCCCCTCAGAGCATGGGGAAGGTGACTCCGGACAATCTCAACAGTTGGCCTCGCAGGAAGAGAGCTCAGGTTGGAGTGTTTGGTGGCAGAGATCATGGCCTGAAGGGGGAGCCACTGCTGGAGGAATTGCTACAGGAAGCTGAACTTGGAGTTAGCAGATTACAGGACAATGATGACATGGATGAGGTTTCAAACAACAAATCTATAATATTAGCTCTTACTTCCAAACCGTCACACCCATTCCCAGGGGATGCATCTCCTCCTTCTCCTCTGGTAGACTTGCACTGGATAGAGAAGCTGTCTGAGCAGGCTGACTGCACGGACCCTCAAAGAGGTGAAGAAGAAAACGTCAGGGCTGCTGCAAATGGAGCTGTCAAGTCAGGTAAGATACAGGCTCTGTAACAAAAACTGATCCCAGTTAATTTAAGTATTAAAGATATTGTGTTGACTTTTTTTTTTGTTGAGATTCTGACCAAATATTTACTTTCGCAGTAGCGACTCCTCCCAGCTCAAAGGTGACCAAACCAGTGACGGTGAGTGGGATTTTAGCTCTGACTAACTCTCCATTGCTGTTCAAATCTGGATCTGCTAGTAAGAGAACACCAAATTTTAAAGGTAAGATGTGTTTCAACTTTAGCTCTTTGACTGAGCTTTATCTTGTCATGTTCTTCTCTTGAACAGCATGATTTTTGTGACCAAACCACATTTTCTTTGTGTATTTTGTAGGGCTTGTTGTTTTTTTATCAATTAATTAACGATTATTTTTTATAACTTGAGTAATATAGTAGTGAATTTATCAAAAATCCTCAAGCAAAGGTCCGAAACATCACAATGTCTCACATGCGTTATGATTCAATGTCATACATTTTGAAGTAGCCTTGTAGTTGTAACAATGTCTGTATGAAGTCAAAAACTTCAATTCAAAAAAAGAAACACAATTCAATGGTATTTCAAAAGTGTTCTAATTAATTTTCACACTGAACTGGAGGGGACTGTAAAATAAGGTTTGCATTTAAAAACAAAATAAAGACATCTTAAAGTAAAATACTTAATTTTACAAGGAACATTTTTTTTGTTTAAGTTTGTCCTGTTTTCTAGATATATATGTATAACTAAATTTCACATCTTAACAAATATCAACAACTTAACAGCTTAAAAACTAATTTTCTCTTTGTTCCCCACTTACTCATGTTCAGTGAGAGAAGTAAACTCTAACATGTGCTGTCACGATTTTCTACCATAAAGATGAAAAAAGTTGTGCAGGTTAAAATAGAACACTCTGTCAAAAGCTAATAACAGGTCTTGGTCCATATAGAATGGGGAGTTGGTACGGTCCAGATCTCGGTCCGTCTATTGGTGAATTGTGCTTTAGATGATCGTTGGCGTTTTTATCAGCTTCAGCTTCTGCTTTGGGTGAATCCAAGCTTTGAGATATTTACGTAATCGATGACGTAAATATGCTCTAGTAGTTCATAAATCACTCTAAATGTCCAGCCTCCAACTTCAATCAACTTTGCATGTCCACATAGTTTTTGAACATTTAGCATATTTACTCCTTTCCCAGGGCTAGTACTTGATTATCCTGTGACTAACAATCCACATTGTTTTCTAAACTTTTTAGATGAGGCTGCTTCAGGGCAGAGGCTAGAAGTGGATGGAGGGGATCACTCGCCCTTCAGCCAGCCAATCAGAAGCTCAAATAAAGGGAAAAGCTACAGCAGGAAGAGACTGCTACACTGAACCACTGAACTGTTGGGCAAGCAAAGCAGAGAGACGGTCCATTTTGTGTTTAACTATGAAGCTGTGACCCTTTCTTTACCTTATGTTGTCCAAAGGGCTTCTGATGGCAGATCTTAACCACTTTCAAGCACCACTTGAAAGACTTTGAAGATGAACGAATGATGCTTTCAGTGTCTTCCACTAATATTTTTGACCCTCTTCGTGCGTATCAGTACTTTAAGATTTAACATTAGAAGTATATTTAACACATTTCTGCCAAGTGTTAAAAAATGACCTTTACTGTTTGTATGTTTCCTGTATGGTCCTCTGTGAAGCTAAACCCTCAGGAAAAAGTGATATTAAATGTTGTCATCGTTTTTAAGATTTTAATCAGCCATTTACAATCAAGTTAAAGCTGTTGAAAGAAGTTTTATTCATGTCTATTTATTAGTTTGTTCTTGTCATAAAATTGCTGTGAAGTAAAGGGGATGCCCTTATGATTGATTCAGGTTGTAAACATGTTGCCAAAGTCTTATGTAAATAAATATCCATTTTCTTTATCAAGCTATTGAAGAAGGGTTTTGTTGTCTTTACCTTGCTTTAACACAATGCTTTTATTTGTTTTTGCCAAAAATGGGGGGGGGGGGGGGAATTACACAGTACATTCAAACTCAACAGTTTACTTTACTATGCAGCTCTCTTCTTTCTGAGAGTGACTTTTATAATTCTCACTTATCAACTACAAGCAAATAAAAGCAAACCTGATCCTACTCACCTGTTCAAAGGTCACTGCTCTGAAACTAAAAAAAAGCCTTTACATGCGTTCAGTAGCTGTCACACAATCAGACATCACAGGTTAATACTGTTTTTTTTTTTGTGATCACATTTTTATTTATTTAATAGTTTTTGATAATGTGCAACATTTTATAAACCTGATTATGATCTTATCAGTAATGGAATTATATTGTATTTCATCAGAACTGCGAGTTGTTTAATAGGTTACTTACTATAGTATCATTGTTCCTTATAATTCACGAGATTAGCTTGGCATCATGTTTGCTGTAAAGTCCGATGAAGGTTACACACCCCTTACATGTGCAGTTTGCCTGTTCACCAGCAACTCTCCTGAAATGGAGAGGAGCTCCTCATTGTGAGGAATGCTGTGCCAGTGAAAAATATTCTACCTCGTAAACAACATTTTATAAAATCTGTTCTGGGATGTCAATTGAAAAATGTGAAATAGAATAATGAGTAAATTGCATTTAGCATGTTTGGATTCAGGATCCTGGTATTGTTCACACTGGGTCAAGTTTGTTGTTCCATGTTCTCGCTGGGTGGCCCTCAAGCATCTGAGGTACTGTAGATTTGAGTGTCTAAAATGCCTGCAGATGTGAGTGAGATTGTTTCTTTGACTCTGTATGCAACCCTGTGATTGGATGGCAAACTGTTCAAGCTGCCTTCACCCAATACCAGCTGGGATTGGCTCTGACCCCTGTGACCCTCAAAGTACCTTTCAACACTCCAACTTTACTGTACAGAAGTAAGTGACCAATAATCAAATCTCACACCTTCATTAGTCACTTGATCGCCATTTAAGATGCCATTTTACAGCTCCCATAGTAAACAGGGTAAATATCTATTAATAGATTATCTCATTGGAATAAAGGTGGAGAAATTAGCTTTATTGTTTGTTTTTAGCTTTGAAACAAAAGCGTGTTGCTAATGTGCAACACGCATGAAAATCCTATTGAGACTAATACATTTTATAGGTACTGTATACTTACCACAGTGATATTTTGTCTTATCTTTCAGATGGTTAATGTTCACCCGAGTAAAATATTTTCAAGTGAATTTGTCGCGCCTTGTTTTAAATACGTCCTTTGTGTTTCAAACTTATATGGCTATGGGGCCATTTTTGTGGCACAACTCTTAAGACATGTGAGTCTCAATCCGTCTCTATGTAATCAGATTTGTCAATGTGTAAAATAATCTCCTAATGTGTAATGACATTTGTGAATGTGTACATGGATCTGCAAATCTGTATTTAGAATGTGTGTGTAACTGGATTTGAATGTATTTACATGTATATCTGTAAATGTGTAGACTAATCTGTAAACACATGCATGGAGATGAAAGGCTTAAAAGTCTAAACATTTAGCTTCAAGAGCTGAAAATCCAAAAAAGTCATCCGTTTCAGCTCAGGCGGCCTTTGAATTGGCTGGGGTTTTTTTTACAGGTGACTTTTGCTACACTTCTGCCGTGGCGGTTCTGCAAATGCATGCAGCGATCTGCAAGTAGATGTGGAGACTTGTCTGTTTTCAGGAGCTGCAGCCTTCATACCACTAGGTAACTGTAGCACCTTGTGATTTTAAAGGTTCAATGTGTAGAATTAAGGGACATCTAGTGGTGAAGTTGCAGCTGAATACCCTTCACCCTCCCCTTCCAAACATGAAAGAAAACCTGTGGTAGCCTTCAGTTGTCATACAAACGTAAAAGGTGTTTAGTGTGGACGACTGTTAAAAACATTGCGGCCTCTGTAGAGAGGATTCACTCCTTATTGGGCACTCAGCTGGATGAATTTACTGTTTGTCAGACCACAAACAGCAGTTAAAAAGGATAGAGACAACCAGAGCACAGTGTTTCTGTTTGCAGAACTTCAGTACAATAATGGTCTTATTACAAATTGTTTAATAGTTTTATTGCAATAATGGCCCAATATACGGCTCTCTGCAGAACTGCAATGTGAACTTTGATCAGAGTTCTGTATTCCCACTATTGTCTCTGTAATCTACAGATTACTGCATTTATCCTCCAAAAGGAGCTCAGGGCCTGAATATAAAACAGTATGGCCTCTGTCTGATCAAAGTAAGTGAGAGGACACTGAACAGGTCAGACTTTGTTTTGTCCATTCATAAAAACTATTTGCCAAACATATAAATCAGATATACGTAGAGTAATAAACTAAGCTGAGGTCCAGTTTTTGAAACTACTATAGTGGCAAATGTTAAGGGTCTGTGTTTTCAGGTTTCTTTAAACTATTACAGCTTGCTTACATGTTTTTCTTATGTTTTTCTTTCATGTCAGAAAACACATTGATGTGTGAGATCGATGTGCATATTGGCCAAGCTCTTTAGACAGACTTTATTAAAAAATATTTTCAAACATTGTATAATAACATTGGTGATGGTATCGCTGAAGGTTGCTTAATAGCATTGTTCACACAGGTCATGTTACTTTTTGTGATTTGCAATGTGTCATTTGGCAAAGGCACCTGATTCAAAGTCAAACCGTGATGCCTCACCATGAGGAAGTTGTTGCAGTACTCATGGTTCGAGTGAAAGGATCAATCCTGTGATTAGTCGTAATGTGGAAAAAAAGAACTGTTCTCGTTTCTGTTCAAACAGAAAGGATGAGTGACAGTATTGAGTGTTTTGGGACTTAGGAGAAACCCTGTGGCCTATTCAGTCATGTCCTTCAGTATTCACACCACATACACGCACACGCACACGCACACACATACCAGTCCACTATTGTCAAGTTTGCCAAAGAAGGAAATGTGACTTCCTGTACAAAGTTAATTTCACAATAAACCCCTTAGTAGCCACCCCTCTGTTGAATTTAGTGTGTATAAGGGAAATGGGTAAAAAAGAAACAACATTCTAATATAATTAGAGCCTCTGTTGCTTTAGAAATTATGGGATTCACCATGAGTTTTTTTATTTTTACAACTGCCATTTTGGCAATTGAACAGTGCCCGAGTGAATAGAAGTAGAGGTATTACTGTAGAAAAATAAAATTAAAGCTGAAAGTTACTGTTCAGTCTTTCTACCTCAGCCAAGAGGATTACGTTCATTACTCATTCATCTGAGTTTGTGGATTTATTAATTTGCTAGATTTATATAAGTTTATATTTTCTGTTTATACAGTCTATGAAAAGTCTTTGACAGATAAAGCATTGTGATAGAACCTTGTAGTGAAAAGCTCTAGGCTAAATCTCAGGTTCATGGACATTTCGCCCCTTAACCTGTGTATCTCCCCTGAGGGGGGCAGCAAAGAAGAGGTCAGCCTCCCCTTGCAGACAGGTCGTTGTTTGAGTCCCACACCAGCTTCTGCAGAAACTAACTCCCCCAGATGTCATGTTCCCTTTGTGTGCTTTTATTTTGAAGCTGCAGCACCTGTCTGCTCCTGTGTGTCTCCTTCCACCTTGACGCAGTTCGGGTCAAATCAGGCTGCGCGTTCTCGTCTCTCCAGCAGAGCCGCTTCATCACCGACAGACGCGCCCAGCCACCTGTCACATCCTCCGCTGCCAGCTTGGAGAAAAGACGTTATTTCATTTATTATAAGTCACTGAGGAAGGCACCATGGCGAGCAGCTTCTCCAGGATCCTGTCCACCAAAGGACAAATCGGGATCCTGTCTCTGGTGGGAGGCTCCGTGACGGCTGGATACCTGCTGCAGCACCGGGACCATGTCAGCGCCGGGATGCCCGTCCGCAGGGTGTACCCCTCCAGGTAACCGAGCCCCGTGTGTCCCTCACATGGAGCCATTAACACCTCACACACCACCACCATCATCATCATCATCATCATCATCATTTACCCATCTCGGTTATTCATCATGTTAATGTGTTAATGTCATCCAGTGATTAGAGGCAACCATGGTCTTTAATATTAAAATATGACTTAATGTGCAGTTTAATCAAATAATATCAGTGAGCAAAATATTCCATTGTATAAGAATGATATGCAATGAAGTAACCAGCAATTACATGCTTTATCAGGCTGCATTATCACATGTATGATGTATCACAGCATGTCAGATAAACAACCAAATCATGAGTCATGAAACAAGACGGTTTATGGCTAGAATCAAACACACGATAACTCTAAGCTTGTGTGCAAAATTTTATTTTTTATTCAAAGCCAAATTTAAGGCACTAGAAACAAGGCAACCTATAATAATAATCATAATAATAATAATAATAATAATCATAATCATAATAATAACAAAAGACGAATTTAAGTATGTCCCACTAAAAAAAATCAAAGATGGCAATAGTATGGAGTTGAAGAATAAACTAGAAAGCAGTTGATTTTGCACCCGACACTGCAGTGTAATGAAGAAGGTAAGATCAGGTTAAGAGGAGGGATGTGTACGTGTTCAAGCACACGCCCGCCTGGATTATAAAGTAGTGATTGTACATAGACTACCGATGAATAAAACCTTATCTGCTGCTCAGATATAAAACCCTGCCCTGGGCTTGTTACATAATGCTCACATCACAGGAACCTGTACAGCTCACCATAAACCGAAAGGTAATCTATTACTTGACAAATTTTAGTATTTAGTAAGTGTTGACATTGGTTAGGTGTACAGTGTGTATGTCCTCAGCCCTTTTCTCTGAGGTCGTCTCGGGTGTGTTTCAGTGGTCAACGCAGCCACACAGTCACTGTAGTGACTCTTATCAAACTGTATTGATATAGTGACCTCAAACAACCTCATAGGAAACACACCCTCAATCCTACCATACCCTATTTTACATTAGTTAACCATTAATGAAAAGATAAAGCTATAAAATGTGACTTAATGGTTTTGCTGGTGAATTAGGAGGATCAAGACCAGAGGATAACTGTGTTTTTTTATGTTAGAATTTAAAAGCAATAATAACGATAAACACTCATATCAAATAGTCTATGTCTAAGGTTATATTGGCAGTGAAATACTCAGTTGACTGTGTCTTTGCTTACTTAAAAGTACAAAGGATTCAGCACTGTAGCCTCATTATAAGAAGCTTTGGACCTGCAGATTTGGTTTAGGTTAATTGGAGACTCTAAATTGTCGGATATCGGTGGTTTGTTTCTGTGTGGTGGCGCTGTGACACGCTGGCGACCTGGCCAGTGTTCTCCCCGCCTCTCGCCTGATGAGCCAATCCCTGTAAACTGGGATTGGCTTCAGCTCCCCGTAACCCTCCAAGGATACGCTGTATAGATAATAATGGATAAACTTAAAGTACGAGAGTTGAAGAAATAATTATATTTTATATCACAATATTCTCTTATGTTATTGGGTTATTATTAAAAGTAAATATAGGTTCAAGTATTAGAAAAAAATGCAGTTGAGTAAAATGTACAATATTTCCCACAAGTAGCAGAAAAAGGAGATGGGTTAGTAAGTAAATTGTCAAATTTGTACTTAAGTAAAGAACTTTAATAAGTATGATTCGTTAAATCTCTTTGATTAAAGGGACAGTTCACAGAAAAATTAAAATTCACAAATTCAAGTAGTTTTTTGCCTAAATTTTATAGCCGCATTCGTGCGTGGATCACAGGACATTTAGGCTAAAAACATGGTGTGTATGAACTTGTTTCAAGTCGAATTTGAATGTCGGGGTTTATGGACACTTGGATGAAACCACACGAGCAATATGGCGGCATGATATTTTTTTTTCAGTAGTGTTCTTACATCTGAAGGATCAGTCACCATTTACTTCAATTGTATTGGATTAGGCTGCAACACTCTTTACCCCTAAAAATGTTTGGGTGATAAATCCCTTTAAGACCTACCGATAACAGCAATATCGATTCAAACTAGAATTGCACTCATTACAACACATACCTCCACCAAGGCTGAATTGTTCCCTTATGAAACTAGACCTAAATCCAGATTTTGATTTGGATCTGCACCTTATAGCACACACTCATAAATATCAGTTCCCAAAACCGCTGATTCATCCATCCATCGTTCCTACAGGACAATATGTGCCATGAGGACCGTGAACAGGCATCCTGTTTCATTACTGAACCCTGTCAGACGTGCCAATGTGGCCACCTGGGTTTTCCTGGCTCAGAAAACATTGTAATGGGTTTTCTTTGCATCTTTCTACTTCTGCTTTCTGATACAGGCTTAAATTGATGGCTCAATGAAGGTAACACTTCTGAATCTATTGTTGTGCAGACAAGAAAAAATAGAAATAAGGCAAGAGGCAGCAAATATTTTTAGACTGTCTACCCTTAGTATCACCAGTACAGCTCTGCTGAGTCACAGTTACTATATTATTTCATTTTGAAATGTCTTAGCCTTCCTCATATCTTGGCAGGCAGCAGGAGGAAGTAATCCATAAGCTGCTTAGTCTGTGCTTCTTTTGAACTTTTAGTTTTTTAAAGTTCTAAGTATGCTTGTTGCGATTAAACCCAGTCTTTGACAGTGGTTCCTTTTGGTTTTTCCACATCAACCTATGCTGAGGCCTAAATAGTTTGTTTGAAGAGATAAGTGAATTTGTCAAGTCAGCAGTATTTTCTTACTAAAACAAAGTGGATCTGAATGCTTTTTTAGCCACCAGCACTAAACATATGCCACTTTCAACATCTCATGAGGATTTAAACCACTGGTTTCATATATATACATATATATCCCTTTATGCTTTCTCACAGTGCCCATATGAGTGATCGCACCAGCCTTGTGTCATCTTTTTGCAGCAGTGTCCCATAATCAGACAGGCACAGGTTTAATCCCCAGTTTCCGGTTTACATGATATGTTGGAGTGTTGTTGAGTGACTCACACACTCTGAACCAGCTCCCTCATTAACCTGTGCCAACACTGCTTCAAAACTTATTTCTCTCTCATTGCAACATTATGTTATCTTTCATTTGTGTTTGAACAGTGCGGAGTACCCTGACCTGCGCAAACACAACAACTGCATGGCCAGTAACCTTACCCCTGCCATCTACACCAAGCTGTGTGATAAGGCCACTCCCAATGGTTACACACTGGACCAGGCCATCCAGACAGGCGTGGACAACCCCGGCCATCCCTTCATCAAGACCGTGGGCATGGTGGCAGGAGACGAGGAGACTTACGAGGTCAGACATCACTTTACCTTTTCCAACGCACCAACACACACAAACAGTTCCGCGGTGCTGAGTGAAAAGAAGGGCTGGCTCACCCCCTGTGTATTGTACTGATGAAACTTGAAACTTCAGTCTGATGAAACTTGAAACAACAAAAAGAGGGAATGGCAGAAAATGACAGTTAATGAAAGTGTTACAAAGTGGAAAATGACTCAAGACATTGCCAGCCACATTCTACTCCACGCGCAACTTCCTGTACCATGACCCTGAGCTTATGTCAGCAGAGATAAAACGTTTTTTATTCTTCAGAAATAATTGAAAATTCTTCTGTTGCGATAAGTGTAGAGAATTGAATAATCAATCCTCCCTTTCATCAGAAAGTATTTCAGCCCAGGAGAGGGAGAGTTTCAGCCCAGGACACCTCTTCTGGGATGTTTCATTATATCAATCTATATTGAGGACCTTACTACGTTTCGGTTTAAATTGCCTTCTTCATTTAGGACATAAAAATATCTCAATGTTATTTCAGTAGTCAGGATTTTTTTCAACTATGGATTGCCGAGAACCAGTGTTCAGGATGCAGATGCATAATTTTCAAAGACTCAAGGTGCAACACTTACATAACACGTCCTGAAAAACAATTGAAATGTGTATCAGGACGTGCTATGTTTTCAGGCAACCACACTTATTAGTCTCATCCCTGTAAACGTAATATCAGGAATGCTGTGAGGGAATTCATCAGATTTGGGACAAAAGATTTGCGACCATGTGACCTAACAAAACACAATTTTGTCCACAACACAATAATGAATGTGCTAATTATGATTAATCATACATACATTATGCATTAAAGTGCAATTTTACTGGTTGGCAGAGTCGTACATTCATAAGGCAATGATGCTCTGTATATATTTAGCATAATTTTGGGTTGTATTGATTCGGCAGATGTCTTTTTTTGTGTGCGGAATTTATGCAAATGTTTCCTATCCATTATCTCTAAAATGTAATGCAGTATATGATTCATCATTGCTCCCTGCTGTTTACTTGTTTTTTGTTTAGTTTCTCTCCACTGTGGTCTTATGAGAGGTGTTGGTGAATGGATAAAGGTGAATTGTGATGATGTAGCTTGGAAAGGTAAAGGTTGACCAACTGGGCAGTATAGCAACAATGGTCTCTTCCATCCCTCAGACAATATTATATGATTTTAATATTATGTTGAGGACTGTATAGTGTTACATTATGCTTTGAATTGGCTTTTATTATTTTTATTTTTATTTGGCAGCTTTGTTTCACTCAACCAGGATATTTGTTATATTAAAAGTATTTGTAGGGTGGCACTGATGTCTCACAGCAGGACGGCTCCCGGTTTGAGGGAGTGTCCCAGGCCTGTGTTTGCATGTTCTCCTCATGTCTGCATGGGTTTTCTCAGGTTACTCTGGGTTCCCTTCACAGTCCAACGACATGCAGATTGGAATTAGTTTAATTGGAGACTCTTAATTGACTCTAAACCACAGTTGTGAATGTGCATGTGATATGTTATTTGTCTCTGTATGTTAGCCCTGTGATACCCTGGCTCTCGTCCAGTGTCAGATTGGCTACAGCTCCCCCTGCGACCCTCATAGTATAAGTGCTATAGATGATGGATGTATTAATAACTTGTCTTCTGATACAGTCTTGCAGTCCAGAAACATTCTCTATATGTGTATGTCTGATGTCACATTTTTTGTCCAGAGTCTACCATACAAGTGATTAACCCAAACATTTGTCCTGTATTTTCATATTGTTCACCTCGGGGTGTTTTTCAGGTATTTGCAGCCCTGCTGGACCCGATTATCAAAGAGAGGCACAATGGCTACGACCCCAACGTCATGAAACACCCCACCGACCTGGACGCCAGCAAGGTAAAATTCACGTTGAATTGAAAGATATTTCATTCTATGACTTGAAATGACATACACATCTGTACATCTCCTTAATTGTCTTAATTGCAGATCCAGTCGGGCAACTTTGATGATCGTTACGTGCTGTCCTCCAGGGTGAGGACGGGCCGCAGTATCCGGGGACTGAGCCTGCCCCCTGCCTGCACCCGGGCTGAGCGCAGAGAGGTGGAGAGGGTGGCGGTGGACGCCCTGGCTGGCCTGAAGGACGACCTGACTGGGAGATACTACAGTCTCACCGAGATGACAGACAAGGACCAGCAACAGCTCATTGATGTGAGTCGTGCTGGGATGTTGCTGTATGCATGGGAAGATGTCGGACCACTTTTTACAAGTTTATTCTTTTTCACCAGCAACAACACTGTTTTTAGACTTCGCAAAGAAGGGTTCCTGTTTTAGATAATGAAAGAAAGAGTTTCTGCTTGACTGATGCAAGACTAGGAAGAAATACTAAAACATGACAAATATCTCAGTTTGAAAAAAAGGGAGCCATACACGTACAAGACACGGACAGAGATGTCAACTTGCAAAGACAATAAGATTGGCGTTTGGTGATAAGGGCTGACGCTGGTGTCAGTGTGCTGTTAACTAAAACCCAAGATACCCACAGTGCAGTTTATTAGTCAAAAAATAACTTGTCCAACGTAGAGAATTGTCAGCTCTGTTCTGAAAGAGAATTTCTGTAGAAAGTCCAGACATTTTCCAAAGTTCATGTGAGAAAATGGCTATACATGTGAACGGCACATCTTTTTTTATCTGAGGATGTTGTCACAGTTTCCCTTCAAGTCCTGGACTAGTACAAAATTCAACAATGAAATAATAACTGTGGGTGGACTGTGTCTGCCATGGCATTTTTCTCCTTAACAAAGAGAAAGATTGGCCCGATTACTGAATTCTTAAGTCTCACAAACTTGTTTCTGTTTTCCAATCTAAGATTTTGTTGCCACTCCAGTCATAACCATTGTTGAAACTTCAATTCTCTGTATTTATAACAGGACCACTTCCTGTTTGACAAGCCTGTGTCTCCCCTCCTGACATGTGCAGGCATGGCTCGTGACTGGCCAGATGCACGTGGTATTTGGTAAGTGAAAAGACCTGATGGTACAAGTAGGATAATATTGTCTGCAGAGTTGTACATTTTAACACAAGTAAGCATAGTTTGCTTTAGGTGTGCAGTACAGCACCGAATTAAAAAGTCTGGAAAAACTGCAACAGCACAACAGTAGTTAAACAATTATAGGATATTTATGTGAACTAGTTTGCATTTCCTTAAAATATTGCCCAACAAGCTCATGTACAAATTAAAAAACAATGTTCCGAGTATTGACCCTTGTGGAACTCCTGTAGAATTCCAAATCTCAACAGATTTAAAACTTCTCTCATCAACGTAGAAGAGTTACTCTTGTAAGGAAACTAAATATTGGAATCTTTCAATTAAATGATCATGACCAACAGTGTCAATGTGTTGACAGCAGTGAGGGAAAGCAAAACAGATGTACAAAATGTATTTTAAATGTGTGTTGATCCTAAGGTAAATGATTTGATTGTGTGAATCTGGGTTATTTTGGTAAATCAGGATTCAAGGAGATCTTTAAAAAAAAAAAGAAAGACAGAAATAAACATTTTTTTTAATTATTTTTTTTACCCATATTAAAATTATATAGACACATATGTAGACAGTAGATTTATTAAGTTTATCACTTTTTAATCAATCTTCTTAAAATGTCTCCCAGGTACATTATTTAGTTGATATCCTGAGGTTACAATAATGGGCAATAAACCCATTGAATTTAAGGGTGTCAAACAGTGAAATCCACTTATTTGAGTCTTTGCTCAGTTGCTGAAAACTGTCAGAGTTTTTTCTTTTTTCTTTATTGTCTTATTTCTTTCTGTATTATCTCATGTTCACAGCAGTATTGTCATTTCCCTGTTATTGAGCTGTGTTGGTGTATGGGCGATGCGGACAGCGCTCCCTCAGTGTGGAGTCATCTGCCAGCCAAAATCAATCAGCAGCCTCCTTCCTCTCTCCCTCTGCCAGTCGTATCAGCCAATCCTCTCCTCTCCTTAATAATTCCCCCCCACATCATCCCTCCATCTTCTCCTCTTACAGCTCCACTGCTAGCCTTCTCTTTCTCTCATTCTTTCCCCCACTTTACCTTTTTTACTTTTATCCATATGTCATGCTCCACTTTCCTTTCATTTTCACTTATCATCCTCCACACTTCCAATACAACCTTTCTTGTTCCACT
Organism: Limanda limanda; assembly: GCF_963576545.1. Taxonomy (NCBI): domain Eukaryota; kingdom Metazoa; phylum Chordata; class Actinopteri; order Pleuronectiformes; family Pleuronectidae; genus Limanda; species Limanda limanda. Next base: position 22,259,469 of record NC_083643.1, read on the forward strand.
CCAAACATAAACCTGTTATTTTCCCCTGTGGTTCAGATATTCCATTGGTGCTCTATTTTTACTCCCAATCTTTATCTCTCCCTCCTCTCTCATTCCCTTTTTGTCCGCTTTGCCGAATGTCTCTCCCTTACCTGCTGCCTCCACAACCCATATCCATTACCTTATTAAATCTATTTAACAAGTTTAAGGAGGTCAGTATGGACAAAAAGCTTCTGTACTCGCTGACAGTGACTTTATACAAGTTTTCCCTGAGACCGGTGCTCAGACGTGTCATGTGGTGGTTGAAATCCACCCTTCTCCTTTTAAGACCATCAATCCAACCATTTGTCCCTCCAATAGATGTTGAGCTTCTTCAGACTGGACGTTTACGTATGATCAATGAATAAATAGACAAACCTACTAACATCACCAACATAAGCTGACTTAAATTAATTTTGTTCACGTTGTTTGTTAAACCAAACATTTAGATTTTGGTGGTCAAAGGTCAAATGTAATTGAAAACTTATAAATCATATGTTGGGCTTCAATCATTAACATGCTAGTGTGACACGATTGAACAAATATATCTAATACATTAAAATGATAAGGTAATGACATTTTATATCCAAACTGTCTAAACTTCCTTGTGCTGTCACAATGTTCTGTAAAAACATGTTTCTCTCCATGAACTGGGGAACTAAGCGGAGATTGTGAACATATTTCTTGTAACATCACTTATTGACGGTAGAGGCGACACAATAATTCTTTAGTTTTTCTGTTGTTGACAAACTGTTCTCCATTAGGACATATATAAGAACATAAGTTCTAAATCAGTAGCACAGTGCAGCGTTGCAGATCACTCTGACAAACACACGGGTCAATGACTCTCAGCAGAAACAAGCATTATCCTCAATGATTAATGGTTATTGGTCTTCTCTCTGCTCACCAGCATCATCTCGCTCCCTTTATTTAGAAACCCATCATCTTCTCATTAACTTATTTTACACACTTTCTCACAATTGGCTTCCAAAGTACCATCTCTGTATCGACTCAGTCTTTGAAAGAAAGATTCAGATATTGATTGACTGTATATATGACTACTGTCTACATTTGGAACAAGTAAATGTATTAAAGTTGTTGATAAGGTTAAAACTGTCCACACAGTCTATCCAGTGTAACTTTCCTGTGTGCAGGCACAACAATGACAAGACCTTCCTGATCTGGATCAACGAGGAGGACCATACTAGGGTCATCTCCATGGAGAAGGGAGGCAACATGAAGAGAGTCTTTGACAGGTTCTGCAGAGGCCTCAAGGAGGTGAGAGTGTGATTGTATGTGTGTGGCCTGTTTAACATAGAATGTGCATGTGATGAGATGGAAAGATGTTTAAATAAGAGAGGGAAGTTGTTTGGGATTGAGAATAATTAGACTGAATATTTAATTGTCTTAATATTTTTTACTCTGAAATGAATCCACTTTATTCCCAATGAGAGTTTTGGCAGCGTATTTAATAAAGAATACAACTACCTGAATTTTAGGCCTTTAAATGATTATATACATTAAAATAGTATGCACTGGGTTTTAAACACCTTATGTTAATGTTCATTTAACGCTTCTTTCTTAACACTTAATCTTTTTTTAGGGAGAAATATAAATATATAAAATGTTTGTTAATAAGCACACTGTTAACTACATCAGCCCAATAAGGTAACTACACTCAGCTAGGCTATGGATACCAAGAGGCTACTGTCTCTGCCTGTAGTTTGGAAGATAATGTAGTGTTTCAATGGTTATTCTCTACTAGGGTACTTTACCTTATCTGAAGTGTAAGTAATTCTAGGACCCTGATATTCCTTCGTATCTGTCGTGTTTGACATTGGTATTAATTGGTTTATTAAAAAGGTCTCATAAAGTCTCACTTGTGGAAACCTACAGAAACACTACCAACGCTCCTCAGGGTGTCACACATAAATCAGGAGTATTTTGCATTACACCTGACCAGCCTGATGTGCACAGAAGCTCATGCACAATGGTGATAGTTGTGCCAGATTCAGCCAAGTTCAACCAAGGACACAATATTTTGAAGTCGGAGGCTGCAGCTGTATCAGACATACAGTATCCACTCTGCTGCAATCAGATGGCTGCAGGATTTAATCAGAGAAGAGAAGAATAACAGAATATAATTGATAAAAGTGCTAGCAGAAAAAACAAACAGCTCCCACTAGTCTTTGCCCTGCTGTGGATGTAAAGCTTGTAGACAGAGGGACAAAAACACACTAACCAAACATGACCACGCAAACATAAATTATTTAACCAAGCAGCCGCGGTTGCGCATTACAGAAAGAGCAAAAGACAAGCAGTGCAACATTTGGTATCGAACTGTTGCAACAACTCTGAGGGACACACCTCAGTGCTTTGCTAAAATAGTTTTTATCTCCCATACTATGCCAGTCCAGTCCAACCACAGTACATCTCAAGACGACAACTTTCAAGTCTTTACTTGTCAGCTCTGATGAATGAAAAATCAACAGCGACCAACAGTTTGCTGTGTTTGAACAACAGTATTTGCACATCCATCAAACGTATCAAAGGTCAAAAGATTGTTGAATGAATGAAGCACACCTTCATTGTGTTGTGACCGATTCTCTCCCTACAAGGTGGAGCGTCTGATCCAGGAGAGAGGCTGGGAGTTCATGTGGAACGAGAAGCTCGGTTACATCCTCACCTGCCCCTCCAACCTGGGCACAGGGCTCAGGGCCGGGGTCCATGTCAAACTGCCCCTGCTGGGCAAGGTAACTCAGTAGATGTAATAGAATGAAGACAGGGTGATACTTCAGTAGATAACGTGGGATCTTTTGACTCTCTATTCTACTTGTGTTACATAATGATAGTCCCAAATGAATGCATGGCCTTAAAAAACATTAAAGTATTAGATTATCAAGGCCACAAAAAGCCTCATCTTATCTAGTCTCCTTTATCTGTGTTATTACATCTTTTATTCACAAAAGTGAAGGACGAGAAGAACTAGATTTGTACTGTTAAAGGCTCTTGAAAACCAACAAATAGATTTTTATTAAATGAAGTTGGAAATGTTGTTGAGCAAGAGTTTAAATATCAGGATTCTGCTCATTTGGAAATAAGCTCTTAATCTATTTTCTATAAATGTTGCTATGAAGATTCTTAGTGATGGATGGATGGATAGAGAGGGGTGGATTTATCAGGTCATCACACTGCTCAGTGCAGAAAACTGTGGAGAGACAGTATTTATGTCATCTGGCCTCGGAACACCTCTGGACCCAATGAGGAAGTCATATTGGTAATTCCAAATACCTGCGAGAAAAACATACAGATGCAGATTGATTAAAAATGTTAATCTAATTGCATTGAAACTATGCTGAGTAGCTCTTCTCCTCCACCTTCCAGGATCTCCGCTTCAGTAAGATCCTGGACAACCTGCGTCTGCAGAAGCGAGGGACGGGCGGCGTCGACACGGCTGCTGTTGGTGGTATCTTTGACATCTCCAACCTGGACCGCCTGGGACAGTCTGAGGTAGGAAAACCTGTGTACAAATGTACAAAGTATATAAATCTCTACCTTTTATCGGCAGAGCAGTAAATCGTCCCATTCAATCAACCATTGTCAAATAAATGTTATGTACAAACAACTTATTTGGGGCACGAGGAGAGGAGAGTAGAGGAGAGGAGAGGAGAGGAGAGGAGAGGAGAGGAGAGGAGAGGAGAGGAGAGGAGAGGAGAGGAGAGGAGAGGAGAGGAGAGGAGAGGAGAGGAGAGGAGAGGAGAGGAGAGGAGAGGAGAGGAGAGGAGAGGAGAGGAGAGGAGAGGAGAGGAGAGGAGAGGAGGAGAGGAGAGGGGAGAAGAGGAGATGAGAGGAAACTTCTTGAACATGCAGTTTGTCTTTGTTATGTCCATGGTCATGCTGTCATGCCTGTGTTACAGAGTCATTCTGTACAATGGAGCGGTTCTCTGTCCTTGTGAGTGTGTGGTTGAATATATTATTCTGATTACATGTAGGCTGGAGATGGCTCTTCACTGTTTCTGGGTGGAGTGCAGTGTACTAATTAACAGCCAGTTTGCTACTGATTGAGACTCACTTATCAAATGTTCTTACTGTTGCATAATATTCTCTCCCTCTAACCCAATGTTTGGTCCTTAATTCAGACGGATGAACCATGAACACATCACTGTTACAAGATGTCAAAAGAGTTTGATGGATGTGGGAGCAACAAACTGTTAGAGAAAAATACACAAGGACAATATTGTGTAGCATGTAAATTTTCATGTTGAAGGAACTGTATTTTGTCAAACTTGTTAACCTCTAACAAATCAGAATACTGTTTACGTATATAAATAGCTTTCTACACCAGATTTTAACAAATTTGCTGGTTAAGAAGATCATTTCTTCACCTCCAGTAGCCTGCCACGTGGCAGTGGATGCAAAGTAATCTGTCAGAATGAGAATGAGACTTCTTGCTGAGCGAGACATTTATAGTGTTGCCAGATGCTTAGCAAAGACACAGTATAATCATTTCAGCTTTGATCGACATTTCGTAGATTGCCACTGTTGCCCCATAAGATTAAATTGTAGCCACTATGCTGTGTCGATGCTGCCAGCGGAAATGATCTTCCATACCTTTCATTTACATACCCACATTTATAAGATTTAAAAATATCAGAATTCCCCTCTTCACTTTTGTTTTAATCTGTACAAAAAGAGGTGCATTTCCAAAAAGGTGAAGCTATTTTTTTCAAAGAGGGACCTCTTGAATTACAAACTTTATACTATGACAAAAAAGTTATTGAATGCTAAATGCCCATGTTTGTTAAACCCCACAGCTCCAGTTTGTGACACAGACTGTCTGTTATAAATTTGTGGTCTTCAAGCCCATGTCATGTTTGGAATCAGAGGGTGATGTGAAGGGTTGTCAGCTGCAACATGCAACTTCACCACTAGATGTCACTAAGTTCTACACACTGAACCTTTAAGACATATTCAGGGTTATTTTCTCAGACTTGACAGAACCCTCCAGAGCGCAGGGAGTCATGTCGGCACATGTCACCTGTTCGATTTCTTGTTTCCTGTCTCTCTCCACAGTCACTGTCAAATAATATAATTTAAAGAAATTCTTCCTGGCTCAAAGGGTATTGAGTGGTATAGAGTTGCTTTCACAGGCGCAGTATACTCCCCATGACTAGTACACAGATCTTTATTAATTAAATTCAATTGAGTTTCATTAAATTAGGACTATATGATTATTATCAGTTAAAAGGATATGAGTTAGAGTTGATGTTTTACATTATTCACCCACTGTTGATTGCTTTTCTTCTGTGGACATTTGAAAATAGTCTTAAAACCGAATTTGTGTGTCCCTCAGGTCCAGTTGGTGCAGACCGTGATTGATGGCGTCAACTACTTAATCGAGTGTGAGAAGAGATTGGAGAAAGGCCAGGACATCAAGGTGCCCGCACCCCTCAAGCAGAAGTAGAAACCAATCCCTGACGTCTGCGCACAACGCACTGGGCACACAACTGCACAAACATCCCGCTCTGTGCCCATAGATACCATAACTATCGATGTCGTCGCATCATTTATTACTACTGTTGATCTAATCCACCCCAAAATATATTTCTCTATAATATAATATAATCAAAATATATTATAAACAGACCCAGAATAGTGCTTAAGTGTGTTGTTGGTGCATATGTAGGGTTTTTAAGTTACAACTCATATTCCCACCTGGCTATAAAATGAGGGCAAATATTAACAAATGATGCACAAGCTCTAGCCTGTTGTAATGGAGCAAAAATGGCCGCCTAACACCTTGCTCTGCCCCGCTGCAGCCTCCTTCCTGCTGCATGTCTCCGTCTCTTCCCTTACCCCTGTTTGTCGATCAGCCATGACTATTATCTGGTGCTTGTAAAGTCCATCCATTGTGGATTGTGTAAACATAGTAACCTTAAAAATCATTTTGAGTGGATCTGAATGTAGATTAACAGTGTGAGACTGAAGAGACTCGTGGATGTGTATGTTGGATGTCACCCTGGTGTCAGACTGTAATGTCATAACACACAGTGGCCTGGGCTGGGTTCTGTACTGTAAGCAACTGAAGCAATATCATTCCATTGTGACATTACTGAATGTCACATTGTTATGTCTTTTATTAAAGGAATCATCTATTTAACAGTACTCGCCTCTGTCTGTCTCTCATTGGTTGTTAAAGTGTTTTTTTTCCTGGTTTCTACCTGAGCAACACATAAGTCATGATATCCAACAAGCCTTATGTTACCATGGTAATCAAGCTGGAGAAGCATTATATGTCTCTATGGGAGCGTGATTGCATCATGTCATGTGACAATGTTAAGTCAGAGGCATAACAAAGCTGTATTCTGCTGAAAGGCTGAATCTTTTAAATCTGGAAAATGTCTGTTAAGAATTTATAAGTCCAATGTTCTTCCAGCCCAGGTAGTGTTTTAATGTAGGAGTCATATGTTAGATGATAAAGCTGGTAATATTTTTTCATCCTGCTGTACACACATCTATTGCATATCTGTCCATCCTGAAAGAGGAATCCTTCTCTGTTATTCATTTAGTGATTTTGGGGAGATTTTCCTTCTCTGAATGGAAGGATTAAAGAGAGTGGGTGTTGTATGCTGTATAGATTCTAAAGCCCCTTGCCGCTTTGGGCTATATGAAGAAAGTTGATTTGTTTTTTACATAAAATGACAAGACCAAAACAGCAGTGAATTGAGCCTGCAACACATATGTTCTGTATTTCAAATCGTGTTAAATCGTATTTCTCTTATAGCATGTTGATGTCCATAGTATTATATATCTATTAAAACATGTCAGCGAGGCTCTCAGCTGCACTCATTACCATGACCATGTGTTCTGTATTTCAGGTAGGTTGAGTTAATCCCACGCTCAGGAAACACTAATCATCACCTATGGTATTAAACAGCAGTGGCTTTACTACAGTGAACAGCCGTGTTAGTTCATTTTTAGAGCTGTAACGCTCAGTGGACTATATTCATGACCCAATTTTAAAGTTGTTTGCATTCATTACATATAAGTTATACACATAAGTATAAGGACTGCAAATAATGAACTTTTTATTTTTTATCATCAATTTATCCGACAACTATATAGGCTTTCTGAGGAGCTTCCACCAGCAAGTCTGGTGTTTTTGTTTTAGAAATGACTGAAACAGCAACTAGATCTAATGTTTTTTGATCGACTCAGTGATGAATTGAGTTGCAGCTTCAGAAAGTATAAAACAGTAGCTATAAGACAGAAGGATGGTCCAGCCGATTTAGTTTGTTTGTGATTTGTTGACAATAACAAAACTATCAAATATAATAATAGTGCTCCTCTATGATGACCCAGTGTGAAATCTGACGTGAACACACAACCAAACGCTGGACGCTGACAGGACAACAAGGCGTTCAGTGTTCAGAGGGGACACAGCTGAGACGACAAGTGTTGGTGGAGTGAGGCATAAAGAATCTGTTCCTCCTTCGTGGAGGGCTTGGAAGAAGGGTCTGTTGTCCTGAATACACACACACACAAACACACAAACACACACACACACACACACACACACACACACACACACACACACACACACACACAACCTGTCTCGTACAGTACTCAGAGCATAACGCTGAAGACCTCTTTTCTCCTCTCCTCTTCTCTCCTCCTCCTTGTTCCACATATGGCCGAGGAGCAAGTGGGTTGCCATGGCAACTACTTTACGGAGGTAATCAGGGATCTTTCTGTTTGGGGGGGGGCTTTGTGGGTAACGGAGTACAAATCTCTGCATCATAGGAGAGGTTTGCAATGCTACACGCCAAAATGAATGCAGGTATCTGGGATAAGATGGTGATAGAGTTATGATGACATTTCTGTAGCAGATCGTATTTACATATATATATATCTACATAAACATATTTATCTACACATTTAGCATAGCTTAACATAGCTGAGGTACGACCAGAATCCATACACAACAGACATGTTTTTACCCCCAAAAAATGAAAGGAACATTCATGAGATAAAAAAACAAACTGCAGTAACTTCATTGCCTTAATTAAAGCTTATAGGTTTTGATGCTTCAAGATTTTGATAATTACATTTTTTATATCACATAAATAAAACAACAGCTTAAAAGTGACACCAGATAAACCAGTTCTGCCAAATGCTAACTACAATCTGAGGAGGCATTCATGTGCTTAAGCTACTTTAAAATCATATTCAAAATGCATTTAATTGTAGATAAATTCACAGAATGGAGACAAAAATACACATTTTGTTTGTAGTTTCTTCCCTTTGTCCAAACATAAAAGGTTACTTTAGTGTCTAAATGTTAGGTTTTACTTAAAGGCAAATTTACAAATAGAGAGTTTACAGCTTATAGGCTATATCTGTGTACACCCCTTGTTTACGCAGGGTTCTAAACACAGTGCTCTCTGCCCTGTACTCAATGTGTGTTCAGAGGTTATGCTGTAATGCCAGTGGGTGTCTAATCAGTGTCCTTCAAATGTTACAGATGTTTAATAAAGTGCTGTGTAGTGCAAATGCACAATGTATTATATGAACTCTATTGTACTGTACGATCACATAAGAAGCTCTACATTTTCAGGATTTAATTTCTCTACTATAGTTGTCTCATTCAAACTAATGCAGGTTTATGACAGAGTTTTCACAACAACTGAAAAGTGTGATGAAGGCCTGAGATCTAAAAGCAATATTATTAAGAGACAGTCAGAAAAGTGAGGGATGAATTTGCAAATGTCAAATGTTACCGTTTTTTGGGGTGTTTTGGGACCAGACTAGCATGTACAAGTCCATATTTTGTGTACAGAAATCAGATTATCACCTATAAATATATAATTGAATAAAATATGAATGATTATAGTATTAATACATTTCGAGTTATAATATTAGCAAATATTAGATGATTACAGGGAATATCAAAATGTAGTCATTCTCTTGAATCAGAAATAATTTGTTTAATGATTTCCCAGCCTACTGAGTGCAGAGTACTTTGGACCAGAGATTGAGGGATGCTCAAAGAGCGCCATCTGCTGGCATCATTGTATAACAGCAGCTTTAGAAAGAGGGAAACATTTCAGTTCGACCAGGAAGTGCTTTACTTTGAAGTAATAGTAATAACATACAAAACAAAAACAAACATACTAGATACCACAGATATCCTTACAACTGAGCAGATTTCATATTTTATTTAGTCTGATCATTCTGTTGAGATTTTTCAAGATAGACTTAAGAACAATTAAAATTCAGACAATCGCACACAAACAGTGCACAAAACCACACATCATTCCAGACAGATACAACTGACAACTACTAGAAAATATAACAAAATTCAATAAACATTCAATACAATTATTTTGAAATTTTGTAAAAGCTTGACAACAATTAATAGGTTTGTCTCAAAATCTCAGCAATGTAGAACAACTTGTTAGGGTCCTGAGGGTGAATATCTGCCTCCAGTTTCCCCAGTAAAACCTGACTATTCACTGCAGCTTCATCTGTTGACCAGTCTATCTATCTATCTATCTATCTATCTATCTATCTATCTATCTATCTATCTATCTATCTATCTATCTATCTATCTATCTATCTATCTATCTATCTATCTATCTATCTATCTATCTATCTATCTATCTATCTATCTATCTATCTATCTATATATATATGATCTATCTTTGCTTTTCTTCTTTCATTTCTTTCCTTTTCTTTTGAACTTATTTGAGTCTAATATAATGTGGTTGGATACAATAACTGATAATGAGAATATTTCCAACACAATCTGAACATTGAAACCATTGACTTATTGCAGGACAGCTGTATTGGATTGGTTGGGTTTAGTTGTGTGTAAATAAAAAATCTGCCACCACAGCTGTATTCTCATGAGAGAAGTTCTGAACTCGTCACCACATGTGTCGGTGCTGCAGATACTGGTGTTATCTCGTAGGTGGCCACTCGTGTTTAAAGCAATAAACAACTGTCATCGACGCATACATCCGTTCATTAAAGTTGTATTAAATCGAGCAAGGAAGTTATAACACGATCCCTGCGGGCATGGGAGTGTGGAGTTTGTATTTTGTCAAATTGTGATTGGTCCTTTGATACTGAGGTCTTATCCGCCTGCCTGTCATTGGCTGACCGGGGTCGATTGACGGGCTGCGTGGACCAATGGGCGGCTGCCACACTGTGGTTAGGAGCGGTCCCTCTGCCTGAACCTCCCCGGCGCCTCGGTCTCTTTCTCTTTCTCTTTCCGACCTGTCTTCGTGTGTCCGCCCGTTGTTGCCCGGGCCCGCACACCTGAACCCACCTGAACAAGGGACTGCCTGCCTGCCGCGGACACACGTCGCCTTTCCCCCTTTGTTAGCAGAAAGAGAAGGAGGCTGCCTTTAGCCCGCGCCGTGTGCCATGTTGAGGCTCATCTTCTTGGCCGCGCTCGCCGGCTTCTCCCGGGCCAGCGATGTGCTGGATTTCACCGATGACGATTTCGACAGCAAGATCGGAGACCACTCGATGATCATCGTGGAGTTCTTCGCTCCCTGGTGAGTGTGTTCCCGGTCTGTGCACAGGAGCTGACGCTTTAGCTCAGGTTAGGCGAGCCACCGAGCTATAGGTGGTTAACAGGTCAGCTAACATTCAGCACCCTGGATGCTAGCCAGGTTTTTCTAGCACTTTAATCACCGTGTAAATTACAAACGTGTCTCTGACAGCTTGCTTGTTGTATGCACAGGATCGATGGTGTCTAAGTGTTTGTGGTTCATTGGCCAGGTACCAACGTTAGCACGTTAGCTACGAGCCCGGAACAGTGAAGGCTGTTAGCTGCACTCCAATGTGTTTTTAAAGAGGAGCGATGCTTCAACTACTTCCACACTGTGACGTTTCACTTGTATGTGAGCTGTTACTCGACTGGCGTCCGTCTGAAGTTTATTTAAACTGCTCTGGAACGGGTTAGATCGACGCTACGTGGGAAGTAGAGCTATGAGGAAGTTGGGGGCGTGCCTATTCGTAGTTGTAACGCCGTGATTGGCCAGGGAAGTTTTGGTGGCCGTGTTTGATTGGCCCAAAGGAACTGTGACGTATACCCACTGTGCCAAACTTAAATAAAATAGAAGTAAATCCCCTTTTGAATTTATAAAACCTTAGACCTTAAACACTTCCGTATACAGAGAAAGTGTCTTTTTTTTGTTTTAAATAAAATACAGATTTACTGCCTCCATTACCTGGAATGTGAATATTTGTTAAAAAGACAAGTAAGAAACTAAGACCAAGGTATATTATTAAGGGTTGCTATTATATGTCACATTGACAGAAAGTTAATCATCAACCAACAACTGAATGATCATTTAAAACAAACTTTTGCTGTTTTTAGCTTCTCAAATGTGCTGATTGTATGCTATTACACAATAGATTATAATACATTTAATAAGTACTGTAGTTTGGCCTGTCTTTCTAACATTTGAAGTGGTCTTGGATTTTGCTTAATTATACTAGCATTTCCAGTATTTTCTGAGGTTTACAATATTTATACATTACTTAATTACATGATGAAAAGGTTAATCAGAGTTACTGGTATAAAAATACTTTAAATATTTGTCAAGTTGAAACTGATTTCTGTTTCTTAACACTACTTGTATTGTATGTGATTTTTTTGTATTTTACTGACCCTATTGAATTACCATGGAGGTTTCCAGTTACACTACACAGTGTGAAATCATAAGATCTCCCTCAGGATATTTGCTGAGCTGACACTTCAGCTCATGTGTAACTTGTTTTCCCGTGACTGATCCATATCCTCCTGTCTATTAGGTGTGGCCACTGTAAAAGACTAGCCCCAGAGTACGAGGCAGCCGCCACACGTCTGAAAGGCATCGCATCTGTGGCCAAGGTATTGCATCATGAAGTTCAGGCAACTTTGTCCACTTACGTGTGGAATTGTGCACTCAGAACTCGAGTGCTCTTTGTACCTGTTTAAAGAAATCATGCCTTTTCCTCTCAGGTTGACTGCACAACCAGCAGCAACGTATGCAGCAAATATGGGGTCAGTGGCTACCCAACCCTGAAGATCTTCAGGGATGGAGAAGACTCTGGTCCCTATGATGGTCCCAGAACTGCAGGTATGTGACTGTGTTTTTAATTAATGTGTACCTCACATTTTTAAAACTGGTTTAAATCTACTTTCTCCCTGTAGATGGGATTGTCAGTTTCCTTAAGAAGCAGGCTGGCCCCTCTTCTGTGGAGCTCAAGGATGAAGCAGACATGGCGAAGTTTGGTTCAGGCCCAGACGCAATTGTTGTTGGTGAGTTGACGTTTGGACTTTAGTGAGATGCTAACTTGAATGCAGCGGGTAAATTTGAGGATTTAGTCATGTTGGTCTGAATGAGATTCATCTTTTGCTCCCAGGTTTCTTTGCTGATGACAAGAGCACAGCGCAGGCAGAGTTCCTGAAGGCAGCCAGCGCCCTGAGGGAGAACTATCGCTTCGCCCACACCAACTCTGAAGCTCTTCTCCAAAGCAACGGCATCGATGGAGAGTGAGTGGCTCTTTTTGCATTCAGTGTAGTTCTCTATCGTTAAATAACTGTCTTACTGACACAACTGCTGTGACAATCAACTCAGTAGCTTAGCTCCTGTTGACGGAGAAGGCTAGGAATTAACAGACCCTTCCTTTGTTGGTTTACAGGGGAGTCGTCTTGTTCCGCCCACCACGCCTCAGCAACAAGTTTGAAGACAGCTCAGTCAAATTCACAGAGGACAAATTCACCAGCGACAAAATCAAGAGGTTCATTAAGGAAAACATGTGAGTGTTGGTTTACTTGAGGTCTTCTCAGTCCATCCTGTCTTTTCATCTAGAAACTGAGAGATTTGTTAATTTTATTTGTAAAGCACAATATGTTCACAGTCCCTAAAATGGTTGACCGTATTGAAACGTAAAATTGTCTCTCATTGTAACAGTGTTTGCACACATGGCCAAGTGCCAACAGGACATTGTTTTGTTGGTGAGTTGTCCATAGCAAACATAGACGTGGCTCTCACTCAGTTCTTGTTGTGTGGCTTAACGTTGTGCAGCAAATACTGGAGTATTATTATCTGTCTTTAAATTGTGGATCCTTGGATCTATTAGGAAACCCACAAGTTTGATGTAATGTGAAAATCAGCAATAGTGTGTTATGAAAAACAATTCATTTGAAAAATAATTGGTACCTGTTATTACATTTAGCCTTTCTTTTTATACCAGATAAACCGTAATAATTTAGTTTAACTTGTTTAATGTTCAACACACCTTTTAGATAAAACACAGCACAGATGTACAAATGTCTCCTACATGTGAAAAGTCACATGACTAAGGCCACATCCATAATGTGAACGTGTGATCAGATTGAAACAATGTAGATGTTAATACAATGAAATGCAATTGTATAGCACATTTAAGGTTATGACAACATGTAAGAGAAACACAAGATAATATAAAAGAGGATTTAAGAATGTTTAAAGGCTAAAATCTAAATTAAGAGAATAAATAGATTAAATGGTAGAAAGAAAGATTAGTAGAAGATATGAATAAATGTTTCCTAACGATTTCATTATTTACACTTCTTACCCTTTTGTGAGTCACCTGTACCATTTGGTTATTTGTTTGTCCATAACCACCTTGAGAATAGCTTTTGCTGAATTTTTTCAATTCTTTCTTCCTTTAGCTTTGGGATTTGTGCCCACATGACAGACGACAACAAAGACCAGCTGAAGGGCAGCGACCTGATGGTGGCTTATTATGATGTTGACTATGAAAAAAACCCCAAGGGCTCAAACTACTGGAGGAACAGGTAGGTGTTTCAAAAACTGGCCTTAGAATTGTTCTCTTCTCAGCTCCTTGCATTGAGCTGCTACTTTCACCTTCCATTTTCAAAAGCATGACTTTTGTTCCACAGGGTGATGAAGGTGGCAAAGAGCTTCCTGGATCAGGGCAAGAAGCTGAAGTTCGCTGTGGCCAACAAGAACATGTTCAGCAACGATGTGTCGGAATTCGGCCTGGATGGCAGCTCGGGAGAGTTGCCCCTGGTGGCCATCCGCACCGCCAAGGGAGACAAATACATCATGACGGAGGAATTCACGTAAGTTGAGACAGTTGTCTATTGCATACCCCAAATAAATTAACAGCAAATCCCTTATTTAACTGTCTGTCTTGTTAACCTTGAAACTGAATGATGCCACAATATAAACCCTGATCACCTCATAATGATCTATACTTTTCTTCAACGGGTCAACTCTTCTTTCATAGCTACGCATTCATTCATAATTCAGCTCGTCTGTCACGCACTCACACACACACAAACAGTGTCATGTTAACTCAGACTGGGTAAAGAAACTGAATTTGTAAATTTAGTCAATGTATGGAGAGCTGGAGTCGATCACAGCTCGACTGGGTTGGCCCAGTGCAGTAACTTGTGTACAGCACGAATAACACAGAGAAGAGCAGTTAATTACTGACAGAGCCGGTAAAAACTGTAAATAAATAACCTTTTAACAATCCACACATGTACAAAAACCCACAAATGAAGTAAGCAGACATAGTGGAGATGTGCATGGCTCCCTGGGTGTCTGCCTTGGTGGCGCTGTGGCTGGACTGTGACCTGCTGTCGTGCATGGCTCGGGCGACATTGTTGACTTGCCCCTGTTTATTCTGCTGAGAACGGTGCGGCTAAACCACAGCTGACTGGCACTGCACCCAGGTCTAATCTGGTAACATGGGCGTGCAAATTAAAACCACGCCGTTCCGATACCTTTCCCCATCCAGGGTTAGTGTCGTTATATGAAATGAACAGATGTCTGAGGGAGCTGCTTGAAGTTTGTGTGATTGCAAATTTTTGAATAACGGCATCCACTACAAGAGTATGTCGTACTCTTGGTGTCTCTGACTTGAACTTCTTTTCTCTGTTCTCACAACAGTCGTGATGGAAAAGCACTGCAGAGTTTCCTGCAGGGTTACTTTGACGGCACAATTAAGCGTTATCTCAAGTCAGAGCCCATCCCAGAGAACAACGATGGACCTGTCAAGGTGAGTCCAAATTGCTCCTTTCTTTCTTTGTGCTTTGCTTTACAATGCGGCTTTATGCTGTTTGTCTGAGCTGAATGTGACACCTTGTTTCAGCATGTTTCTGACTTAATTCCTTTTTAATGTGTAACACTTACACACCTGCTGCATAAAAAGAAATATATCAATAGGAATTATTAGGAGTAAGAAACAGGAATAAAAACGTATATCCACGATCCTTCAATACAATGTTGTGTTCAGGGATCAAGACCAATTTGTCTCATATTTTTAAAGGGTGGCTATAGAAACTCACATGAGTGATTAAGGCCTTGAAGCGGAATATTCCATCAGTCTGTCAGTCCAGCATCTGGGAAAAAATCTGACCTAAGCTGAATGTTTAATAAAATAAAAGTTTTGTGAGAAATCTTATTTTAACATATTTTATTATTAGTCAACCAATAAATCAGTCAGTATTTACTTGTAATGTGTCCTGTCCCCCCCGGTGTTGCTCTGTAATTTTCATTTTCATGTATTCAGACATGAAACACAATTTTAACATTTTATTCTGCCGCCACGTCCTTTTAATGAATTTTCAGAATCGGACATGATGCTTGTTGAGGACCTGCTGTGTGCAATTACAACTCCTGATTCATCAGTGCCTTTTGTAATGAGTTATCCACCTTTCTATCCTCAGGTTTTGGTGGCTGAGAACTTCGACGACATCGTCAATGACGACAGCAAAGATGTGCTGATCGAGTTTTATGCTCCGTGGTGCGGACACTGCAAGACCCTGGAGCCCAAATACATAGAGCTGGGAGAGAAGGTGAGAGAAGGAACACCTAACCTGCTGCTTTTCCAATAATTCTCGGAATAAGACAACACTCTGACAATAAGCAGCTTTTAATAAACAAAACTGACGCATTAGTTCTGAATTTCAAAAGACCATGTTAAACAATTGACAAACATTTTGAGGTTTAACCGTGGAAGGAACTCTGTGTTCTCACACTTGAGATGCTGCCATTTTTAATTTTTGCAATTTAATTATAATGATAATTTTCATAACAAATGTTCTGGCTGTTCAGTAATTTTAGCTCCTGAAATAAACGATTGGTTAACACTTTCTCTCCTCTGTTCCTGAAGCTGGCTGACGATCCCAACGTTGTCATTGCCAAGATGGATGCCACAGCCAATGATGTGCCATCTCCGTATGAAGTCAGCGGGTAAGTCAACAATCACCTAAATGTAATATTCGATCTTCCCCTAATGTGGAAAGTATAAATAGGAATAATTACAGAAAACAATCTGCATACTGACACCTGATCATTATTATAAGGGACTTAAACACTGCCTTTTTTAATGTTTTAAAACTGCAGTCAGCTAATATAATATTATTGGCTTTTTTTAAACTGCCAAATGTCCACCTCAAATATCCCGAGTCATCTAGGTTGTTACTTTAGTTTTGTGTTTGAGATCTTTTAAATTAAGTCAGAAGGACTGCACTGTCTGATGGTAAATTATTTACTTATTAATTTATGCTTATTCTTCCCCTTAACTTTTGCTTTTTCAGTTTCCCCACAATCTACTTTTCCCCAGCTGGAAGTAAGATTGCCCCAAAGAAATATGAGGTGAGTTTTCCACTTGACTGATAATGAAACGGAGCCAAATCACATCAGTGCTTATTACTCATTGTCTTGTGTCACCGCTCTTGTTCCAGGGAGGTCGCGATGTTAGTGACTTCCTCGCTTACCTGAAGAGGGAGGCCTCCAACCCCTTGGTGATGGAAGAGCCCAAGAAGAAGAAGAAGAAGAAGGATGATGACGACAACAAGATCGAGCTATAAAGGCTCCACACAGGAACTCAAGACCCCCCCCACCATGACATCAGGAGGATTGGGGAAATCCGTGCAGAGAAAGAACTAAATTATATTCCACTCTCTTAGTGAACTACCGAATGCTCTGAAGCCAAGTCAAAAAGACGCGGCCCTCCCTTTAGGTCCTCCGCTGCCCTGGGGAAACTGTGGAAGGTGGAGAAGTGGTGGCCAGGGCCTGCCCGATGTTTAAAAACAAAAACAGATTTTTAGGGAAGAGGGGACAGCTTTTTGAAATTGAGATTTTTATTTCCCCCTGGTCTGAATTCTACACCTCAGGCTGATGCACTTTGGTTCGTCTA
This sequence comes from Limanda limanda, assembly GCF_963576545.1. NCBI lineage: Eukaryota > Metazoa > Chordata > Actinopteri > Pleuronectiformes > Pleuronectidae > Limanda > Limanda limanda. Next base: position 22,276,707 of record NC_083643.1, read on the forward strand.
GTCTCCTGTCATCTTTCGCTTTTGATTTATGTTGTTGTTGTCACAGGGGATAATGGTAAATGGTGAATTCCTTTTCTTTTTTTCGTTGATTTTGTTACATGTCTTTGTTTTTGTACATTTGGAAGGATTCTGAAATAAAAGGCCCACAAAACCAAAATGAGCTCTATGATCTCATTCATGAATATAAATGTCGAGTTACTGTCAGCTGCTTTTTAAGCCACGGCCAAACACTCTGTTTGACTCAGCATTACTGAGATGTTTGACCCTGGAGAACCTGGTAAACGTGCTCTGCTATTTGATACATGCTACTATATGACATGGGAAATCACTCAGCAGTCCTTCATGGTTGAAAAATAACATCCTTTTGTTGCTTGCTTGTGAGTAAAGTCCATTACCACCAGAATCCAATACAACATACAGCGTACAAACCCTCTAGTGCCAAAGCGGTTAAAAAAAACATTGGCCATTCAAACATCTAATGAATGACAGTGACTTCCTCCCATATATACACCTCAGCCTCTGATAATGGCACAGTGACACCCAAAAGACAAGCAGCGAATCACAATTAAATCATGGTAATATTGAAAACGACATTTGGTTCTTCCACACTTGCGTAATAATTTGTATTATTATTGTTTATAAAGTCGTGTCATTGGTTCCTCATTAGAAAAGCCCTTAATTGCTACTGTAAAGGCTTCTACAACTGAAAGGCAGGTAAATGAAACATAAACACAATTGCAGCATCAATCAGGATTTTTTTTGTTTTAGGAATTTAGCTTAAATATTTTCAATATGTTTGCTCATAGATTAATTACTAGTTATACAAAATGGATTAATGGCTAATAATATGTGATCTTCAGAAAATGAATACTGACTTTAGTTTGGTATTTGGAATGTTTTTGTAAATGAACCCTCCATTTACAAATCATTGTGTGACAAGATATGACTTGAATGTTCCTTAAACGTTTTATTGTGTCTTTTCTCTGCGTTGTTTACCTTTTTACTATAATAACAATAATAATAATAATCATACTACTTCAACTTATAATAATAATTAATGTTATTTCTATAGCACCTTTCAAAATCCAGGCTGTTTCACAAAATTGAAATATAAGTCATACATTAATATAAATATAAAATAGCAAACCAAGCAAGAAAGGCCTAATCATACTCAGCAATAAAACAAATAAGAAAAAAGAAAACATTAGAACAATCAAAAAACGTGTTTTTGTTTTTTTGTGGCATTGCAGCACCAGGCCTATAGGTGGCGCATGTGCTGAACACTTCCTGTGAAAAGAAGAAGAGAAGCAGCAAATCAGATGTCAAATAGAAGAAACCTGCTCTGGCACGTCCGGTCCATACACGTGCTGCCTCAGAAGGTAAAGGCTGAATTATCTTGGTTTTCTTTAATGTGTCGTTCTTCAACAACACTTTTATCTAGTGACAGCTGTGCTTAACGTGTATTTGTATGAATTGTGCTCTGGTGTCTTGTATCACGTGTCGTCCCTCCGCTAGCTAAGTGTTGTTTCCAAGAAGGAACACCAGACTTCTTTGGAATATGTGGCACTTTGAGGTTCCGTCTCAAAAACATCGAGGTTAAACACTAGACGAGGAACCACTCTATTATATTCACTCAGTGTTCGCTTATATACCACTAACAAGCAGCCACGTCACTGTATGTATAGCTGAACCTTTCCGACGTCAGCTGGAACTTCACCTTGATTTGTGTGTTATATTTCCCACTCAAGTCCTGAAACCGTCTGTGAAGGAAACATGAACAGACAGGTGTTGTTAGCTAACCCGAGGAAGCCTCTTTGCAAAGAACAGCTTTTACTTGATTGCTTTTTTTACTGTTATAATATTTTCTTTGCCATCTATCTATGGATGCCATTTTCTTTTTTGCTATTTTCTTGAAATGGTGTGTTTTGTTTTTTTAATCTGCCGTCTTGGATTTTAGATTGTGTATTGTATAAAGTGCTGCCTATTATTGTAAATTACATAATTTGCTTCTTGTCTTTCTAATTCTTATTCAGCTGTTTTTAAATGTGCTATACATAGTTACAATAATTGTGACTCATAATTATTAACTACGGATAGCAAACCTAACAGGCCTTAGTGTTGTACCCGAGTTGCCGATAACCAAGTCAATATGTTTTATTGTCCATTTTTTTTACAATAATATAAGCTAATTTATGTAGCTCCTTTCAAAACACAGGTATAAGGTGTTTTACAAGTTAAAAAGAGTATAAGAAAAAAGTAAAAAGATAAAATAAGACTTACAATTGTTGGTAAGATCAGAACTAGGAGAAAACACAGCTTTTAAAAAGTGTGTCTTTAGGAGAGATTTAAAAGAGGATAAGGAATATGCCAGAATCCTGTGGCAGCCCCATTCATTAAGGGTGTATTTCTCCTTTCGAGATCAAATCTGTAGATTTTATGTGTTTTATAATACCTTTTTTTTGTGTGATTTATTTCAGAAATGACTATGCTATGGAGAATGCAGGATCAAGGACGATATACCAGAAGATAATTTTTAATATGCGGAGGAAAAGAAGAGGCAACCACAGTGAACCACTGGGTACAAATAAGTTGGTTAAAAAAACAAAATGGAGCGATACAATGCAAGAATGTCAAAACACTCAGATCTCTGAAAACAGGAGCACTGATGCAGCCAAACCCGGACACTCTGTCGTTGTTCCGAATACTGCTGACCACCACAGATTAGTCACAGCCCTCAAAGACAGCTGGGAGGTGGACAGCGGCTTCTCCGAGGCCAGTCCTCCAGCCAGCGGTCGGAGCTCACCGTGCCTTAGCTCATGCCCAACCACACTGGTGGCGTTGGACTGTGAGATGGTTGGGACGGGACCTGGCGGACGCTGCAGTGAACTGGCCCGCTGCAGCATCCTGGACTATCACGGCAACGTCCTGTATGACAAATACATCCAGCCGTGTCAGCCCGTCACAGACTACAGGACGCCCTGGAGCGGCATCCAGAGGCGGCATCTGAGCAACGCTACACCCTTTGTTCAGGCCAGGGAGGAGGTGAGATCAGCTTCACGTTAGGGGTGGGAATTGGCAAAAATGGGACGATTCAATAGTATTGCGATATTTGGGCCACGATTCAATATTATTGCGATTCTTAGCATATTGCGATACAGCAAGTATTGCGATTCGATTCTGCGATATATATTGCGATTCATGTCCCACATATTATTCAAAGGCATTACAAAAAATGAGGAAAATAAGACTGCTCTACTCACTTCAAATGTCACATTTAATTCTGTGAACAGCATTCTACACATTAACTGAAGTTCAAAAACTAAGAAAGGGTAGTACAAAAATGTTGTCCTTTATCATTCAGGACACAGGACCTCTGTAATTATTTTCTGAATAGGAGACCTCTCGCATGTAGGCTGAACTCCCAGCACATAACTTAAAATTATTTAAATACAATACAGTAACATAAAGCAGACATAATAGAGTAACATAAACCTGAGAATAATCAAATTAATAAGAGTAACTTAGAGCTTCAATCAAATTGAGAAAAATAAACAAATGTGTACAACTAGAGTCCAGTCCAGTTGGCTGCAAGGTCATGACCCAAAATGTTAAATTCATTTGGGAATATTGACATTTTTGTTCAGAAAAAGGAGTTGGTCAACATGCTCCGATGTTAAAGTGCTCCTCTGGGCCGTAACTATATCTCCTGCAGTGGAGAACATCGTTTCAGCAGACCCACTAGTGCCTTGAATGCTCAGGTATCTTTTAATCTCTGAAACTCTCCTCGTCATGCTTTGCCAGCCAGGGGCTGTTACATATATAATTTAATTTAAAAAAAATATTGCAATACTTTGTGCTACTGTATCCATATAATCGCGTGTGCAAAATATCACGATACTGAACAGAATTAATTTTTTCCCCCACCACTACTTCACGTTACTATCTACATCTGCTCTTTGATTCTGTCATCTACTGTCACTCATTTTTGATAACTATTTATACAACGAATAAATCTGACACAGTTGTGTGGTCTCTCTTCTGTAGATCATGAGCATACTTGAGGGCAAAGTGGTCGTGGGCCATTCCATCTACAACGACTTTGAGGTGATGGACATACTCCACCCATGTCACATGGTCAGGGACACGTGTACTACACGTCTCCTCAGCCGGTTGGCCGGTTTCCCCCGAAAACGCCACCCTTCACTCAAAATTCTGGCCGGTAAGCTGCTAAACAAGAAGATACAGGTGAGACTTGATGCTATTTTATACATTGTAATCATTGGGGATATAATGCCAAATTTCTAGTAGAAATAAAGTTCTATATATACAAAGGTTTTTCACTGAATCTGCAGCTAAAGACTGTGTAAATAGGTTTTAATGAGCCTAATAACAGAAATGTTATAGACTGATGTGAGACACGAAGAGCTCTAAAGACTTGGTGCGCCACAGAAGTAAAAGTTAAATGCATAAGGAGAAATTCATGTTCAATAATTTAATTTGTTAAATCAAAGGGAAGTTAGGTTAGATTTGATTGGATATGACTGATAAAAGGTCTTTGTTAGTGGATGATATCCAAAACCTGGCGTTTCCTCCCATATGGTAGAAGATAAATGAGAAGAAACGCAGCACAGAATTATCAAAGACAAGGGTGATGACATTTCTAGTGTTACTGTGATGTTTGACCACTAGAGAGCACTGATAAGTTTATTTTTACCTGTGAAAAGCTCTGCTTCAGTACAATTTAAGAAGCTGTCTGTATTCTTATTAATTCTGAAGAACCACAGCGGTGCAGGGTCGACTGAGGTTTTAGATGAGCATTGTTGAGGAAAATCAACAGGTTCCTTCATTTATTCTCAACCGTAAACAGCATATGTTGTTGATCATAGAAACCATGTTAACACCCGACCCTTTGATACTGATGTCATCGGAGCCCCAGCTCAACATTCATGTCGCTTGTTCATTTAAAGTTTAACATGCACTTTGTATTGCCATGGTAACAAGTTTAGACACAGCCATATGATGTCACCAAATAAAATGAGTCAGGGCGATAAGGGAGGATAAAAGTTGTTAAACAGTTTGTTAAACTTGTTGAGACCGGATGCGACATCTGTGTGTTTCTTCCTTTTAGAGCCGGATCAAACGCGTGTGCATCATCCAAGAAGTCACAGTTTTCAAATCATGTGACGGATGAAATAAATCGTGATTCGCTTAGGGGAAAATGTGTTATGGGATAAGTAATTTGTTTGTTTGTTAGCGCTCTTGGCCGGTCGCGTTTCAGACATGATCTGAACAACACAAGCAATATTTAAGCAGATTACAGCAGTTTCATTGACAAAACAACAAACAATGAAATTAAAAAAGGAGATTCTAGGGACGTGGGTGTCTTGGTGAGTTTGTTGGCTTTTAAAAAACAAAAAAAATTACAAACTTTAGGGAAACAGCAGTGATTAACAATCGAAGCCAGATGTTTAAGCTATCAAATGATTTAATTTTGTTTCTCTATCTGCTTTAGAGGCTGAGAAATCAAGTTTTTATTGACAATTCTGTTAACTCTTAAGAAAACCCTTAGGTATTAATAGGTTGTTTTCAAACAGTGTTTAGTTTTCAGAGAGTATTTTCACTCTGTGCTTTAATGGTTTGATTCATTTTTTTCCCCCTCACAATCTTAAGATAAGAAGAGTAAATTTTCCTCTTTCCTTTAATAAAGTGTGCACTGAGCTGTGCCTGGTACGTAGTCTGACTTGTGAACCAAGCTGAGTCTGTCTCTGTTTCTCTGACCAGGTTGGGGGGAGAGGTCACTGTTCGGTGGAGGACGCTCTGGCCTCACTGGACCTCTACAAGCTGGTGGAGGGCGAGTGGGAGCGGGAGCTGCAGAACAATCTGAGGGACAACAATGCTCCGCACGAGCCCAGCTTCGCCTCCTCTAACCACTACATGAAAGACGAGTACTGGCCTGATGTTGTCACAGCTGACAGCCAATGACCAAAGGGTATTCATGCGACAATTAGTGGGAAACGCCAAGGTCCAGTTAGGTGGTGATGTTATTGTCAAATCTGGGAGATAAAATTATCCTCATTAAGTCTCATATGAGAAGATGGGTGGGAAAACTATTGATTGAAAGCAAACACTTGTTAACTTATTATCGTTGGGCATGTTAAACATGGTTGATTATCCCAACAGCATGTTTCTGCTGTGATACCAGTTATTTGCTTGCAGAGTTGTTGATATTACCGTGTGAGGGAAATATTTAACTTAACAGGGCATGAGACTAATCTTAGGCCACAGATAGGTTTTGGAAAATAACTGTATTTTTCAGTTTGTTTGTATTTTCTCGAAATACCTCTGTTCACAACATGTGAACATCTCGTGATGTGGGGATATGGGAAACTGTACAAGCCGCAGCTCTTAAGATGTTTTATCACTTTCATTTCAAAAGGAAAACACATTTACAAAAAAAAGTGTTGGAAGTTACCTCATTGTTCCTGCTCCTAAAGGTCCTAATAAAATGACATCATTTTAAAATAAAGCTCTGACTTTGATTGATTTCAGTGAGTGAATGTGACAACACTGTGAAAACATAATTTTACCTTTTTCCCATGAGGACCAGGTTTGTTTGTATGAGGAGTCGTATAGAGGATGTCACAACAGGTGTGTAATGTTTATACTGAGGTTCTGAAGGAGCTTTGTCAAGTCAGGGGGGGGGGGACTTTGGGATCTGATGTTAGAAATATGTTCAACAGGAAACAGTCAAACTGAGGCTATGGAGTTTACAGGTCAGAGCTGTGGAGGAAACCACAGCTCTGAAGATGTTATGAAATATTCTAGCATGTGAAGTCATTGAATGGCACCATGTATAAATGGGTTATAAGATTTTGTGACAAAAGCACAAAGATTTTCTCCAATCAGAGCGTTTCCTATTAAATCCCTATAAGTAAAGTCCTTGTGAGTCATTGAGCCTCATGTGGAAAGCTCTAAAGACGTGATATGTGAATCATGATCCATTGGAGGGTATAATGTCACTTAGACTAAACATGCAGTGCAGTGAGCTGCAGGTGGAGCTGTACAGCTCTGTAAATGGCTTTGTCCCTGTGTCTCAACTTCTTTGTTTCCTTCTCAAACCCCACAAACACACACACACACACACCTAAAGCCTAAACGTGGACCTACAGCTCAGGCTATAGGGAGTAAACACAGAGGAGCATTGTTTGCCCAATCCATCTAATTTTGTTTTGCTAATCGCTTTCTTGAGCAGATCAGGCCCGATTTAGAAGATTACAGGTCGACTGCCTGCTCGTGCATCGTTGCATCAGGAGGACAAAACGTGTGCTGGTGACGTCAGCGCTGCCCGGGCGAGAGGAAGGAAAATGCACAACTTCCAAATATGAACCAACACAAATAAGCAACCTGCTGCAGGGGTGATGAGACCAGACACTGTTAGGTGTACACAGACCTTCCTGATGAAGACGGAAGGTCTGAATTGTCATGTGTGTAGTGACAAATGTTAGACTTTGGTGGAAAGTGTCTTTGACACAGCTTCTTTAATTATTATGCCAATAAGGATTATGTCAATAATACCCCAGTAAAAGAAAACAAATGATGATTATTTAGTCCATAACATTTCATACAAAAGTTGCCTCCAGCAAGGAGATTATGTTTTTATTAATGTTTGTTTGATGGTTGGTTTCTGTTTGTTTGTTTGTGAGCGGTAATACATACAAACGGATTTTAATTAAAAGAAAGGAATGCAGTGTGGGTCAGGGAAAAATTAATTCAAGGTTTGGTCTGAATCCAGGAATATTTTTTCACTTTATATAACCTTGTGAGATTTAACATTTTCGCTATTATCCCAGGAATCATAATGATTGGATTTTAATTTGAACAAATTCTTACGCATTAATGGAAACTGATATCTATGAGTGTGTGAATTTTGTTGCAGCTTGATTTGATTCAAGGCGACTGTTGGAGGCACAAGCTCAGCTGAGTGCCATTCGAGTTCATTAATGGTTCATGTTGCTGATGATTTCATTATTCTAGGTTTTTCCTGTGCAAACATAAGGCTCAAACATGCTTCACTGTTCTGCAATGCTGATTTTTTATATGTTAATAAATAACTTAATATTTTGAAGCACCTCCAAATTGGAGTCAAATTTTTTCACATCTGGCACAAACATTCACTTCGACTCAAGAATGAACTTAAACCTCACAAAGCACCTTTTGTGTGTGATATGATGAAGGGCATACACACGTACACACGCACACTGCAATCACGGTGACTGACACTTGCAGTGTAATTATGTTCTGCGCACTGATGGTTAACGTGTATGTGAGAACTAATCTGATCACAGGTTCTAAGTCTTGTCGCGAAAGTGGTGGTTGTGTGTGTGTGTGTAGATATTTCTTATTTATCAAAGCCCAGCTCTTCTCAGTCGCACGAGGAAGGATTATGACTTGTCCGATGATTTGGGAGACTTTTGGAGTGACAGCGGCTATCTCTAAGAAGTTCAAGCTTTGGCAGTTGGATGCCAATTAGACTAGATTATGCTGAATTTAATTACACTTTTTTTTCTGCAATAAGCGGACAAAGTCCAGCAAAGTCTATTATAAACTGTCTGAAATCTGTTGTTATTGGGTTATGTTTTTATTACCTCCCTAAGAAGCTTATGATTTCACTCCTGTCGGTTTGATTGTTTGTTGGTTGGTTTGAGCAAGATTACACCAAAAGGCCCTGAAAAGTTTACCATGAAACTTCATGGAAGGATATGGTACAGGTGAGTGAATAACTCATTCAATTTTAAAAAGATTTACCTAACTAAAGAATAATGTGATAGTGATCATATCTTTGAATTAACGAGAAACTTGGATGCTATTTGCAGTTCTAAAACATTTTTAGTCTTGCCTGCTGCCTTCAATAAAATATTCCTGGTGGCTGAGTTAGGCGCATGACCTCTAAACAGAGTTCCACTATCGTGCCTCTATAAACATGTGAAACCCACACATCTGAATCCAGACTCCACCTCTCCTCTCACCCAAGTGTGTTCACGTGGCAGAAATCAAACGGGGAATCAGCCACCACAATGGTCACTTTTCTCTCCATCCAAGTCTCGTTGGAATGCGATCAAATCCGTCCAACCCCCCCTCCCCTTAAACCACCTGTTACCTAAAGTACATACCCAGCATTACATCATCCAAAATGTGCCCTGATCCTTTCCCTGTCATCATGCGAGCACCTTCCCCATTGGTCTTAAAAAAAAACCATCACCATCACTCCCCCTGCGTCCTCCCCCTTCTTCAGCACCTTCAGCACTTTATGCTGATCGAAAAAGAACACGAATATTTGTTGGGTGTAATCTGGTGTGACGCCACTAATCCCACAGCTACAAATCACCGGTCCCCTGCACCCTGCTCCACGCAGACCGCTGCAACCTCCTGCTAGCAACTTCACATCTGCCTCAGGTAAGACTGTCGAACGATGTACTAGTCTTCTGCCTAATACTGTAACTGAGGAGTAGAGCTTCAGCTGGTGATACTTATATTGTTTACAGTTTCATGAAACCACAATATGTGTATATATTAGTGTATTTGGGAAATTTTTGTAATATAACACTACTTTTTGACGTACTTTTCTATCTGTATGTGATATTTCAGTGTTAAATAAAGTCTGTTGTGGGTAAAAAAAATTGCATGGTAGCTGCACCTGTAAATGGGATGACCATGGTCAGTATTAGTCGGCAATACAGGTACAGCATGACAGGCAGAACAGGGTTTAGTCTCTACTACCCAATAGCATATTAAAAATGATGCACAAGACGTGAAATTTGTTTTTGTCGCAAGGTAAAAATATCACAGTGGATTTGAATATTGAGGGTTGTAAATTAGGTACGTCAAACAGAGGATTGTTTGCATGATGAGTCATATCCCTGTTATTTCCCCATTCCACCTATCATAATTTCTCAAGGTCAAGTGTAACATTTCAATTTGCTTGTTTTGTGTGACCAACCATCCAAAACCCAAAGATAATCAGTTTCCTGCTGCATGTCCTGGCAGATGAGAATCTGGAATTGATAATGAACGGAAGATTTGCATGAGAAATTATGAATCGATTGTCAAAATAGTTACAGATGAATTTTCTTACTGTGAAATACTTGATAATTCAGCTATAAGAATAAGAACACGCTGCAACAAACATTATGAAGAAACGTTTTATTTAATTAATGTAAGATAAAAGGGAAAAATATTTGATTGGTTAAAAGATTAAAAGAATAAAAACGGTGACAGTGACTGTGAGCGTGTTGATTAGGAAACAATAGAGTGCCGACCTTAAATCTCCTGATCAATCAACCAGGAAAGGGCGAGTGCCAAATATAGCACAGAGAGGCTAGCTTGTGATGGGAGAGAGGCTGAGATGAAGGGGGATTAATGTGGACTACAATGTGTCAATTGTCTTTTTCATTTTTTATTTAAACTGTGATTCATATTAATAAATTCTTTTTTATTTTCTTCCAGTACAAAGCTGATTTAAAGAACAGAGGACATGGCTGTGGTTGTAAGTACTAGCACTTCTACTCATTTACTTATTTACAGTGGTGTTGAGGGATGAATGGGTTTGGTATTAAATAATACGCCCATCAGGCAATCGCCTTCTTCAGCACAAATACCAATTCATCCTCTGTAGCCGCAGCTCAACATTTCTCAACACCAAAGCTCATTGTTGTGGATGCTGCTACAGCTACAGTAGCCTTAGCCGCTTAATCTCTGATCCCTGCTTCAGGCCAACGGGTATTCCTTAACATGTATTTACAAGCTTTACTGGACTCATGTGAGGGAGATTAAGCAAACACTGAGGCCCATTCATTGTGGCCCTGGAACACCGCTGGACAGGCATGTTGCTTCACGTGGATTAGACCCATTAAAAACAGCCCAAGACAAGAAAGTTTTTGCACTGGCATACCAAGGCATTGAGCTTTTGACTAAAGAAATATGCAAGAGATAAAAAACAGTCAAACAACCACTCAGCAGTACGGACTACAGGGTAAATAACTTAAGTGTTGATCTGCACATACAGATAAGTGTGGATGTTTCTATTCGCACAATGAAGGGAGAAAAATAAGTAATATGCAGCATGGCTTGGGTTATTTGTTTTGTTTGTAATCTGCGAAAAGCACATTACTAACATTAATGATGCATTTGCTCCATTCTTTTTGCTGCCAGGTCAGTGAGCTATGTCTTATGTTAAAGCCCTGGACCAGCACAGATAAACATAAGTCATCTATTATTAATGGTTTTAATTACACCCGTGCTTTTCTATGGTGAAATGTCATCTGTAAAAATTACACATTCGACAGTGTAATGTGAGCTTAATGTCCACAGAGCGCTGTGGAAAAACAGGGATCGACATCCAACTTTATAAATTATATTCAGTTGTCAGTACAAGATAAATGCAGGGACCAGTCTTCACCACCAGGACCCATTTGGTCGAAGTAGTTGAGATTTTTCCTGCAATTATAGAAAGGTAAAACTATTTTGCTTTCAGATATTTACTAATGTAGATTACTGTTTTTCCAATTCTAGACTCGATTCAGGTACAGATCTTCTTAGGTTTAGACAACATGTAACTTATGAGAAGTTCTGCTGAATGAAAGAGGACATTGGTGATGTGGCTGTAGAGGTTGGCAAGCCCCTTGAGATAAATTTGTGATTTGGGCATTATAATATATAAATAACATGACTTGACTATTGTACAATTATGTGATCCCTCAAATGTAGTGTGTATATGTTATAAAGTGTAATTAAAGTTATATGGCACATAATATTATCATTAGTTAAACCAGTGATAAAATATAAAAATGTCCACGAAGGAATATGCCAACCAGTATAAAAGTTTGACCTGCTGTGTTTGTGTTTGTGTGAGCAGACTATGGGAAATTGTCTGTTGCATTAATGCTGTCCCTTGTCTCTTCAGAGTGGAACTTACCGTATGGTGTCGGAGGAGGAGCAGGCTCTCAGGGCCAAGCTGGAACGTCTCACCGTCAAGGACCACGGGCCAGTGTTTGGATCCTGTGCCAGTCTGCCAGACCACACTAAGCAGAAGGTACTCGAACAACCAAACGTTCAGAGACATCACCAAACTGCATCAGACATCAGGACATAGAACAGTTCTCTCTCCCTGCGCACTCGCAGCACACCGACACTTATCTTTGCCTGATTAGACTCCCTTCTAGGAGTCTGTTGGTATATCTGACTTTCTTTTTATTTCACCTGCACCTTTTAAGAAAGTATGACTTACACCTTTATCATTGCAATAAATTTTCAAATTTAGTTATCGTAATTTGTAGCTTAGTTCGGCACCGGGAGAGGTCTAAATTAGCCAGAATACCTGACAACTCCTGTGTGTTAGCAGGCTCTTTTTAAAAGTTCTATATGGATGATATATTCAGAATAATAATCATTATTTTCTGATCATTAATATTAGCAAACAGTGTGTTTTAGACACCTCGGCTATGCAGGGTCGTTGACATTTGCAACATATTAGCTTCCAGTAGCCTACAGTTGTACTTTCTCTTTATCATAACAGATGTTTAGTTTAACATATATTCTTCAAGGAAAACACTAGAAACATGAGGAAAAACATGAGCAGAGGCCAATAATTCAGCTAACTTAAGTGAGCCAACACACAAACACTAGCCAGTTAGCATAACTAGCTTATCATCTGTCTGCTAATATAATCCACCTGCTATGTCAAGAAGGCAAATTTGGCTGCAGCAACATTTAACAGACGTTTGACAAACACTTAAATTTTGTTATGAAATCTTCACCTTTCTGACCCTGTGGTGTACAAAACCAAAACACTGAGTAAAGAATGTGAGCTAACCATCTGCTCTGGCTCCCCCTGCAGGCAAAGGATGAGCTGAACGAGACAGATGAGAAGCGGGTGGCTGCGGTGAAGGAGCTGCGTGAAATGATAAAGGAAAAGGCGGACGCAGGCGATGATCTGGCCAAGGGGGTGCAGACCACCTTCGGGGAGAAACCCGACACTTTGCTGGTCCGCTTCATCCGCGCCAGGAAGTACGACGTGCCCAGAGCCTTTGAACTTATGAAGGGTAAATCTAAGAAAATGTTGAAAACAGATTAAAGTGCCATTTTTTTTAACATATTTCATATCATTTAGCTGACACATTTATCCAAAGCAACTTCCAATAGCTATTAGGGGCAATTCGGGTTTCAGGGTTCAGTATCTTGCCCAAGGACACTTCGGCATGCAGTTTGGAAAGACAGGGTTCAAAACGCCGACCTTCTGATTGGAGGACAACCGCTTTACCCCTCAGCCAAAGCTGCCTTTACACAAATAATTATTTCCCGGTTTATCCATAACAACTGTAATTATGTTTCAAGTAGTGAGAAAATCTGAAGCTCCACTATTCGCTCTTGTCTAGCAACAGTTAATATTGTATATTTATTCAAGTTACACATGGTTAAAAGGCTGATAGAGCACCAATGTTGATATACTATGAATAATTATTTTGGTAGTGGTCTTGTGTTTCCAGATATTTGTCTTTGCCAGGGTGAAACAGCATTTAGAGTATCATGAGACACTGAAACTCTGCCTGGTTATATTGTTTTCATTTCAGTTCCATTGCAGCTGAGTGTGACACAGTCAAACTTTTCATTAATAGAATACATTTTATAATTTGGGTTTTCAATCGTAAATAAATATATAAAAGTGTAATTAAATCAAAAATGAAAACAATTATTTCACAGTGTAGCTGCAAGAAGGACTTCTATCAAATTGCCAGTGGACGACAGGACCAAACAGGACGTGATCACAAGAAAACCTCACAAATTCTCAAAAGCTGCTCCTGTGTCTCTATAGGCTACGTGCGATTCAGGAAGGATTACCCTGAGCTGTTTGAGAACCTGACCCCGGAGGCCGTACGCAGCACCATCGAGGCCGGCTACCCTGGCATCCTGCAGAGCAGAGACAAGTATGGCCGTGTGGTTTTGCTCTTCAACATCGAGAACTGGGACTACGAGGAGATCACTTTCGATGAGGTTAGAAGTGCTCACTTTTCATTCAAACTCAAGATTATCTGGCAATTATCTGATATCGCCATAGATGTTTTCTAAATCATATACTGTTCAGACCCTGGGACACTTTGGCCTGAGCTCTGCTTTCGAGAAGTTTTAATCTTTACTGGACTCAATCATCACACAACCTTGATAAATGATGTTTGGCTCGACAGTGTTTGAACATTCACAAAAGTTAAATAGTCGACATGAAAAACCCCATTGGTCTCTACCATGTATATTTAAGGTACATTATTTGTGACCTTGTGCACAAGAGTGGGGATGTCTGTTAACAGGTTAAATCAACTAAGCAAACAAACATGGTGCATGTCTGTGTGTGTGGGATTTCAGATCCTTCGTGCCTACTGTGTGATCCTGGAGAAGCTGCTGGAGAACGAAGAGACTCAGATCAACGGGTTCTGCATCATCGAGAACTTCAAGGGCTTCACTATGCAGCAGGCGTCAGGAATCAAACCCACTGAACTCAAAAAGATGGTGGACATGTTGCAGGTGGGAAAAGCCGTTCTTACCCTGGACTTATAGGTTACTACAGACAATTAGAAAGTCGATGCTGAAAATATTTAGTCTCAGAAAGTCACTAAATGTTCTTTTAATTTTCTTTTCCACCAGGATTCATTCCCTGCCCGTTTCAAAGCTGTGCACTTCATCCACCAGCCCTGGTACTTCACCACCACCTACAACGTGGTCAAACCTCTCATGAAGGGCAAGCTGCTAGAGAGAGTGAGTGTGACAAAGTTGATACAATACTAATGATAATAATGACTACACTGTAACAATACCAATATAACCATTTTATTTATATTGCACTTTTTAAAACAGTTACAAAGTGCATCACAATAAAATGACAAAGAAATTGGAAAAAAAAGCAATTTTAAACAAGCCAGTTGTTATTCTTTCTTTTTTTTAACAGTGATTAAAAATAAAAATCATCTCTGATATCCTCAGACAAAGGTTCTGTCACCTTTGTTTATCAATGGAAACCATGACAATCAAAAGCAGCGCTTTAAACATAAATCAGTAACAAATCTGATGAATAACATGGGGCGCTGCCTATCTGAGTTTTGCAAGTAAAACCCTTACAATCAGTTCTTAAAAAAAAAATAGGTAGCCAGTGAAGAGAAGCAAATTTGATAGTTGACATATTATCACAATGCTTAGCCTGAGTTAAAAGTTTAAGATGAGATGGAGACAAGGAAGGGATTTTTCTTTGGTACCAGAGAGTAGTGAATTACTGCAGGGCAATCGACTGGTTTATAAAGCATGAAAAACAGTTTCTACTTTTGTAGCAGAAAATATGTTCTAATCCTTGAAATCCTTGTGAGAGGATCAAAACCATATTGAACCACTGATTTGTCATGTTTAATTAGAGTGAGGCTATGATCAAAGATGGCACTGAGGATTCAGCAATGCTGAGTTATGGATTTAAATCGTGGACCACGACTTCATAATAAGGTTGTTTTCACTATCCTGACAGACAATTAAAATCTGAATCTCATCAGTATGAAGCTGCAGAAAAGCTGAATAAAAGTCAAGGAGACAGTTTAGCAGGGTGACAGAGTCTCCCTGGTGTTGTAACTATTATGTAATTAAAAACTTGTAAGGTGATTAATAAGAAGGTAACATGAGTTAAAGTATATTAATACTCCAGTTTGGAGGGTCATGTTTTCTGGTTTGGTTTAAATATCTTTCATGTGACATTGCTTGATAATGCTGGAGTTTCGCATGCTTTATATTAGTGCCGCATTTTTTCTATGCTTAGCCCAGCAGTCTGGAGGCTGCAGACTCTAATAATCATAAGACCTAAAGTACCACTTCAAAATTGTACCAGTCTGTTTATGGATTATTCCCACCTCACGGTTTTATAGTTAGGAAATCAAATTAAATAAATGTTCACACATTTACAAACTGAATACACAGTCTGTGATGACTAACAGATTGTCGTCCCTGCCTCAGGTGTTCGTCCATGGAGACGAGCTGGAAAACTACTACAAGGAGTTTGACGCCGACATCCTGCCGTCTGAGTTTGACGGAAAAGGCACCAAGTACGACGGCAAGGCCATAGCGGCAAAGCTGTTTGACTAAACATCCTCCATCGATCATTAAGATATTGCACACTCCCATAGACTGTGGAGACTCAAATTCTAGCTGTGTGGTTGTAGCGAAAAAAAAATATGAATGAAATTGAAAGTCATGAGTGTGTGAGTGATGTTGTTTGCCAGAGGTCCTGACAAAGCACAGATACGGAGGAAAAGGCGGCTTCTCTGACTCTCAACATTCAGTCATTACTCCACTCTACAGTATTCTGTATATTCTATATCTGTTATCAGTAGCATTGAGCAGCATACTGAGACGCTGTTTCTTGCTCCTCTGTGAAGTTGTGCTTTGTTCAGACTGTAGCTGATCCACACAGCTTGTTGTGACACTGGCAGGCCCCAGATTACTCAGTTTCCACTCTCCACTCCCCCCCAGTCTCTCCTTGAAAGCTGATATTCCAACTTTTAGGTTGTTCTTCAATATGAGTATTAGTTACAAGTTTTACCCCTTGCACCAATAAGAATGTCAATAAATGTACAATAAACTGTATATAAATATAAGTTGTATTTGTATCAATCTAAAAATCTATAAAAAAAAAAAAAAAAACGAAAAAACCCTGATCAGGTTAAAATAAACAAACGTAAATGTTTGTGGAAAATATCAATAAATCGGTGTGCTCAAATAAAAAAATGATCAAAACACATTCATATTACACCCATATAAGGATACACATTGTCATACAGTAAAAAAGAACTGTACAGGCAAGTAAAGTGCAGGCAAAAGAGTCTATATCTGTAACAGTCAGGACATACTGTACTGTACATATAGACAGAGGAGTGCTGCTGCCGCAGGTTTCAGGATTCAGTTCAGTTTAACATCAAACACAAACCATAGGCACTTCTCAAAGTCATGAAGAAAAAGAACAAAATAAACCACAGAAATCAAAAAGGAATTCCAGCACAGAAAATGCAGCTCTTATTACCTCCACCAAGGAGGTTGTTTAGCCCCGTCTGTTTGTTTGTTTGATTTTGTACGCATGATTACACAAAAACTACTGAACAGTTTACCTCTAAACTGTATGTATGGATATGGTATGGGTCAGTAGAGAACCTGTTAAAGTTTGGTGCGGATCCGGATACAGGGAGCAGATCCAATTTTTTTCACTTCATTTAACATTGCGAAAAAGGGTCTATGTTGTGTCATTTTGTGCAGATCCAAATAAGAATCTGGATTTATTGAATTTGAATGTGTCTTCTAGTCATCAAGGAAGCAGTGCTGTTTAAAGTCTTTTAGCAAATTTTCTTATTATTTGCTTGGAATTTGGCAGAAATTCCAGTGTATATCAACGAAGCTCAGATTCAACGAAGCTGGAATTTCAAGGACAGCACTACAATGTGCTGTGTTGTCGTTTTTTAAGATTTTCACTGTTTTCTCAGGGAATAAATCATGGGAACTGGAACTGATCTCTATGAGATTGTGAAATTTGTTGCAGCTTGACTGAATCTAAGGGGTCTTTTGAGCCTTGGTGGAGGTATGTGCTGTACTGAGCTGTTTGATTGTTGTCTCATTGTATCAACACATTACACATGGAAATCTACCGAATCATGAGACACAGCTAAATTCCGGGCTGTGTTTTAAATGAAAGAAACATTTTCACTCCTCCATTCACGACATTAATTATGTATACATCATTATTTTACACAGCAAACTCCATCTTTCTTGTATGCAGCAATAAGCAGCTTAAAAAAACCCCAGAAAACTGGAAACTTATTAAAACTAGTAGTTAGCTTTTGTTTAAATATTGTCTAATAGGAAACTCCACTGTATTTGAGGCAAAGTCATATGTGCTGGTTATGTGGCCGCAATGCAGTAGCATCATTAAAAATGACAAAGATGAGCTGCTTTGTATTTTAAAGTCAAAAGTGCTTTGGTCCATTAGTTTGTATGTAAGTGTGTAAACTGAGAATCAAACACTACATTTTTTATTTTATACTCTAGCTGTTTAAGTCCCAGTCACACAATCTTCTCTACTTCCTGTTGAACTATTCGTAAACAAGGTTTGACGCAGCAGCCGTTTGCTTCAGTTTATTTTCTGACAAACTGCTCTGGTTTGTAAATGTGTCAAAGCACATTTTTGTCCTAATAACCCAAATAGACGGCATCATTAAGAAAATTCCTTTCCATCCTCCTACAACAGGAGGCATGAGGGTCAGAGGAGCTGTAATTTGGCCTCTGGGTCAAAAACTGAATGGGACAAGCTGACCCAGACACCTACACTGTTTGGAGTGCAATGTTAAAGGTAGTTTGTATGTAGGGTCCATATTTCCATTCAATTACACAAATCATTAAAAATGTTATTAAATAGAAACAAATACAATATCTGTCTGACTGGGTTGTTGTAACATCTAATAAAGCTGTTGTGACCTGAGTCTTTTATTCTGAAGGTCAGGAGCAAGAATGCAGCTAGATGATCCGTCACACACCATTGAAACGCAAAGAAACTGCACATCAGTGTCCAGTGAGCAAAATG
Organism: Limanda limanda; assembly: GCF_963576545.1. Classification (NCBI taxonomy): domain Eukaryota; kingdom Metazoa; phylum Chordata; class Actinopteri; order Pleuronectiformes; family Pleuronectidae; genus Limanda; species Limanda limanda. Next base: position 22,295,353 of record NC_083643.1, read on the forward strand.
GAGCCTCAAACCACATAATAACACCAAACTGTATGTTGTTTTACAGTAATTTGCTGCAATAAAACAACAGGATTGTCATATCTAAGATTTAAAATGCAGCTTCAGGAAATTAAAATCCAATTTTGAGCCCAATTTATGTTATACTGAACCATAACAACAGTTGGAAATCCACACTGTAAACCATAAACCATGTTGTTCTGCTGCTCCTCAGATTCCAGAAACTGAAACTCAAATATATTGAAGCATCAGGTATTTTTGAAATTCTTCTTCTTAAGATTTTAAGACTTCAAACTGTTTGCCTTCACACTTTCTCTAAGTGAGTTAAGTTTCAGATCGATATTCAAGTATAGAGCTTAAAAGTGACCACCCAGTTTTAGAACAGTTCTTTAGAACAGTTCTGGTACTCATTTTTTTTCCATTGATGTTTCAGAAAATCGTTATAAAAAAGTTTTAAGCCTGGAACGAGCAGGCCGAGCAGCTACGAGATTGATCATGACCACAAAATATTGGATTTAGAAAACAAACACTGGATAACGGAAAAAGGCAAAAGTACAAGACTGTGAAAATAATAATAAAATAATTCCCCCTCCCATCACACATGTTCAAAAGGGAAACATGGTTGCTCTCTAGTAAACGTAACGTAAAGCTGAACAATCTGATTGTAGCTAACGTGATTTTCATGGTTATGGATAACATTTCCATAGATACTGCTTTGCTTCACAATCTATGGCTGATGATAAAAAACTCTACTCGGACAGGGGGAAAAAACGGATTTTAACTTCTTTTGAGCTACCTGCAGAGGGTGAACTGTTGCTGCTTAATATATTAGGGTCATATTATCCTTGAAGGTTTTATTATATCTGTAAGTTCTACTTTTCACCTCCACCAGCCTGTCTTAGTTAATCTAGGTAGGTTAAGGCCATTAGTACCAAAGTAGAGCAGTAGCAAAGGGCTGTGTGCGCGTTTGTTATGGTCTGTTTTGTCTCCAGTAGTATACTGTATGTACAGTATGTGTTACCCACTAAGGGTTAACCTTGTGCTTGCAGGCAGGGGTTCATGTCCTGATGGCTGCTCCTCTGGCAGGCTGGCTTGTTCTTCTCCCAGCGGCACATGGCGTTTGTGTACTCCACTATGACCTTGTCCATCCAGGTGAGCGGCTGAGGAAACAGCACGGCTCCCTCGAAGAAACCCAGGTGGCCCCCGTGTTGGGTTAGGACGAATATCACATTGGGCATCTTCTCTAGAAAGGACGAAACATAGAAGGAGGGGTAAGAGTGTGGTGTGGTGGCAACTTATTTAGTGCCAGCATTTCATTCTTTGTCTATTAAAAGGAAAACAAGTTGGGATACTAAAGTACTGATGACATGATCTATCCATTAGAGCTAAATAACACATTTGTTCATATGTGTTATGTTTCACTTCACTGAGTTGATTGAACAATTACATTTTTCAAAGGCGAATTCATAGGTCCACATCCACTAGTCCACTGAGATCCACTGGGGTCCCCTACACTCCTCGTGTCTTAAATATCGTCATCAACCCATGTCCGAAGGGCACGCATTGACCCCTATAGTACTTGACTTTGTACTGTCTCATTGAATGTATTCTTATCAAAATGTCAATTATTGCATGTGAAAATAGTAACAAAATAAACACTAAACACAGAGTCCTGACAGACTGTTCAACTGGTTCATCAAGTTTAATTGACTATAATGTTGAAAAAGCATCCAGAATAAGTCCAATATTTACTCTCCTGGTAGTTCAGTTTTGGTTTTCGTCAACTCTTGACAAACTGATAATAGTAAATTCAAAGTCTATATACAGAAAAATAACAAAAATATGACTAAATTCTAAGAGCTGCAGAGAGCTTCAAACTGAGTGCATATTCTCAATGAGACCTGAGACCATTTCACAGATTATATAGTCACTCAATTTGTGGCAATACATCAAAA